>NW_022900931.1:62821274-62837812 GCF_012274545.1 Fukomys damarensis
CGCCACCCCTCTCTGTCCTAGGTGGGCGCGCACCGCGCTTCGACCCCACGGCCTTCGTGAAAGCCAAGGAGAAGAAGCAGAGGGAGATCAAGATGAAGTTAGTGAGCCCTTCCTCCCCGCTGCGCTACTTGCTTGTTTTCCTTACTTGCACCGGGTTTGTGTTGCCGCCTGCTTTCTCCCCTCCCAGGCGGTGGGTCACCGGCTCTGGCTGTGACTCAGGCAAGGCGACGCCCTTGCCCTCCTAATTTGGGCGAGGAGTGTGCATCTCCCTTTCCCGTCTTCAGGCAGCAGCAGCGGAACCGACTGGGCAGTGGAGGAAGTTCACACCGCAGCTCCTCCGGTAAGCGGCCTGGAGCCCGGGCGGCTCGCTGGGCGGCGGACTGGGCCGGGTGAGCGAGGAGGCTCAGGCCTTCGTCTCCCCCTAGTGGACAGTTTCCGCAACCGCTGCTCCTCGGCCAGCTCCTGCAGCGAGTTCGAGGATTTCTCCGAGTCTCTCTCCAGAGGGTAAAACGTGGTACTACTGGGACCGCAGCTCCTCCGGTAAGCGGCCTGGAGCCCGGGCGGCTCGCTGGGCGGCGGACTGGGCCGGGTGAGCGAGGAGGCTCAGGCCTTCGTCTCCCCCTAGTGGACAGTTTCCGCAACCGCTGCTCCTCGGCCAGCTCCTGCAGCGAGTTCGAGGATTTCTCCGAGTCTCTCTCCAGAGGGTAAAACGTGGTACTACTGGGGGGAGGACCATTTGGAAAGAGTGCCTGGGGAAACTGCAAACAGCCTTTTGCGGGGAAAATGGGTGGTGGAGGCTGAGGAACTTGAAACCACGGCAGTGGGCCACGTGGAAAGTACCAAAGGCCAACCCACCCCTGGTCCTCAATTACCCCTCTTCTCAGCCTTCGCTGTCGCCGCCGCGGAAAGCCACCCAGCCCCACACCTTGGAGTGGGTCTAATACAGTAAGTGTTGCCAGGCCCCGGAGGAGGGAAGGGTAGCATTAAGACACCGACAGCCAGCTGCCCTCTTCCCCATGACTGCGTCCTGGGGACGCAGAGGTGACTCTGAAGTGCTTCTGGAAACAGGGCCAGAGAGCCCTGAGAGACCATGTGATCGGTGGGAAGAATAGTTGGGTACGCAGGATGCTGTAAGCTTTTGGCCTCGAGTTGCCAGGTCTTCAAACCGGGCTGCTGTTTCTGCCTGTGTGACTGTTAGCACTTGGCCTCTGTGCCTCAGTTGCGTTTCCAGCTCACTGGGAAAGGTAATGACATCACCTGGGGGGGTCCTTGTGATGGATGGCACAAGGTGATTTCGAGTACCGAGTGCCCAGTAGGTGTCAGCCCTATTTTCTCCGAGGTCCTGGGATTTAGAATTTCCAGTGCATCTGTGGGGCAGGGAGAGAGGGAGAGTGCCTGACCCTCTGTCCCACCTGCCCCATAACCAGAAGTCCTCCCCCCGAGAATGCAGCAGTCAGAGACGCCTGGCCAGTTCGGGGGGCTGGGTCCCCATCAAAGGTGAGCCTGAGGGGCCGCGGGGTCCCCTCCCTGCCTGCTGGGATAACAGGGCGGTGTATTGGCTTGGAGCTTCCTGTGGCTTCAGACTCTTCACAGCCCCCACGCCCCACGCCTGCCCTCACAGAGTACAGCTCGGACCACCAGGCAGCTGACATGGCCGAGATAGACGCCCGCCTGAAGGCCTTGCAGGAATATATGAACCAGCTGGACACGCGGTCCTGACCATGGAGAGGTGCCACTGCCTCTCCACCCTGCCCGCCAGTGGGTATGGCACAGGAGCAGGGCCAGGGCCGGGCTGCCCTTCCAGGTGCCCCGGGGTCTCAGGTGTGTGAGGTCCCGACCCTGCCCTCTCCCTAGGCAGTGGGTACTGGAAGGGTATGTACATTTTGTAAATAAACGTGTTCGTCCTCGGGACCCGTTAGCTTATGACTGAAGGGTGGGTGGAGTGGGGAGAAGCGAGGAAGATGGGGAGATAAAATTGGGACCTGTGGATATTTCTGGCCATGTCTGTGACGGCAGGCAGATGGGAATTCAAGCTCAGGAAGAACTTCCAGACCCCTAACATAGGAGGGACCCAAGGGGCAGCAGTGAGCAGCCAAAGGAGTCCAAGCAGAAATTCTGCGCAGGATGTCTGTGTGCTGGGGAAGGAGTCTCCTGCTGCATGGGCAACTGCCTGAGATGACCCCCGAGCTTCTGCTGGTGACGTCTGAACCTGCTTGGTGCTGATTCCTGGGCTCTGACCTGAGACCTCTGGGTTCTGAGCTGTGATGTTGTCTCCGAGCTGGGATCTCCGGGGTCTTGGTTCAGGGTCGGGGCCTCTGGGTTCTGAGGACCAGCGAGGACAGAGCTGGGAGGAGGGGACTGGCCGGGGTCCTGTGGGGGGTGGAGGAGGGGGCTGTGTGGCGTGACCTGCTCAGAAGCACAGTTGCATCTTTATTGGAGGAAGTGGGAAGGAGGTGGCAGCGGGGCTTCTGGCTGTTTTATTGGAGGAAGTGGGAAGGAGGTGGCAGCGGGGCTTCTGGCTGAGGGAGGGGTGGGGGGTGGGCAGCAAGCAGGGCATCACTGATGGTAATGTGACCAACTCTGGATGATTTCATAGAGCTGGTCGCCTGGAGACTCCGTCTGCTGCACATCCCGGTGTCCTTTGAGCTCGTAGTTGGATTTCAGAGCTCCCTGAGCCACACCACAGGCCAACAGATTCTGAGCTGCCCGGAGAGCCCGTTTTGGGGGCACCCGCTCTGCAGAAGCAGATGGAAAAGTTAGGCTGCTGCTCCCTCAAAAGGGCAGAGGCAGCAGGGGGTAGTGGTTTGTGTGCTTAGAGCTGGTTTTAGTCTCTCTGTGCCTCAGTTTCCCCAGCCCCAGTAGGGCCGATGGGTACTTTATGTAAAACCCACAGAACGGCATCTTGCTTGGGGGAGGCCCTCAGCAAGTATTGGTTATTTTGATGATGATGGCTTGTTCTCCCCTTATGCCCCCAGACTTCTGTTCTGCCCACAAGAGTCACTATTAAATACTTCCCAGATGCCCTGGGCTGGCTTGAAAATTTTGTACAGATCAACTAAGCCTCACTCCCACCTGGTGATTGAAAATGATCTTATTACCGGAAGAGGGAGTGAGCCGAGGAAGGGCAGTCCCTGGCCTGAGGTCACAGAGCTTGTAGACAGCAGAGCCTCTTAAGCACCTCTCACACTGCTGAGCCAGCCTCCCCCGCCATGCCACTCACCCATGTAGTCGCCCATGAAGGTGATGCCAATGGATTTGGAGTTCCAGTCAGGACCTGAGTGGGCACCCTTGGTGTTCCAGCCCCGGCCCTCATAGACATGTCCGTCTTCTCCAATCAGGAAGCTGCGTGGGAGGATCGGGCCAGCATCAGGGAGGGCTTCCAGGGCAGTGTCTCACCCACTTTCCTGCCATAGCAATTTTCCCAGCATCAACCTGACCCCTTCGCTTTCCACAGTAATGACCATTTATTGAGCCAGGTGCCACATGCCAAGCACAGCTCTGTATGTACCTTTTTCTCATCTGCAAGATAATCCTGTGAGCCGCTGCCACCCCTGTGTTGCATAGTCAGAGAAGTGGAGAGGTGGAGTCATCTGCCCAACGTCACCCAGCATTTGGGTAGAGCCTGACTCCTACCAACATGGTCTTACTCCTTGCTCTTTCTTGCCTCTCTGGAGGACTTGTTGAGCTCTTGCTTTGCCACACAACCCCTGAGGTAGGTATCCCTCCCGACATTTTTTGTCTGTTTGTTTTTTTGCCGTACCAGGGATTGAACTCAGGACCTTGCGCTTGCAAGGCAGGCGTAGTGTCGCTGAGCTAAATCCCACCTTCCCCTGTTATACGGAGGAGCTGAGATTCAGAAAGCCACATGATTTGCACAAGGTCATGCCCCTCAGAACTCTGCCCCCCAGCCTGCCTCTGGCCATTGGGGTCCACTTGGGGAACAGATTTAGGGGCTCAAGAGTTGAGGTCACGTGCTTCTGGAGGTTCTCAATCCTGGCAGCAGATCCTCCCGGCTCATTCAGCGCATCCTGACTGAATCTCCCTGGGCACCTTGGCATGAGCTAGACGGGCCTGCAGGATGTGCAGGTTCACAAGGGCGCTGATGACACCCAGAATGTTCCAGCTGCCCAGTCCAAGCCCTGGGTCTGTCCCTGAGGGAGCCGGCTCACAGGATCCGCTTCCGAGGAGACTAGTCACCCCAGTGGAGCCGGCTGCCGGGTCTGGGCTCCATGGTTCTGCAGCACCTGGTTGTGGTGCTCTGTATATTTCTTACCTGGATGCATCAAATTGAAACCTCAGCCACCACTGCCGGGTGGGTACAATCCAGATCCCCATGCACAGGTGAGGAAACTGAGGCTTAGAGAAAGAATGTGATGTGACAAGGGAGGGGTGTTGAGGGTGGCACGATGAACCCTAACATCTGGGAAGTAGACATTTCCATTTAGACAGCACCGGCAGCACCAGGCTGCTGCTCCCTCACTCCTGGGGAACAGTTAGATAGGAGCATCTGACCCTTGGAAATAGAGCCCAGAAGTTGGAGCCTTGGATGCGACCTGGAGTAGGAGGGGCTGAGGGTACCTTGGTAGCTTTGAGGCTTTCTGGGATCTGCTGGTGCAGTCTCCGAGTGGGGCCTGGCAAGTTGCATTTCCTGTTCGCTTTGTTCTGGGGAGACCCTGTGGTGCTCAGATGTTCCCTCTCTCTGTGGAGGCTCTGGTGTGGACTGCAGCTTGGTGCACTGGAAAGAGCTGGTGGGCACAGCCCCTGGGGCTGATCCAGCCAAGCCCAGGCTGTTTCTGCCCTCAGTCCCACTGCAGCCTGTTCTCCACGCAGCACTCAGAGGAAGCCTCTTAGAGCTGAGTCAGTGTATCCCCCTGTGCTGCTCAGAATCACCCATGGCTCCCATTTTACTGAGTGAAAACCAAAGTCCTCTGTGACCAACAAAGCCCCGCCACCCTCTCCTCACTCTGCTCCCACCCCACCTACATCCAGTGAGAGCTGCTCACTGGGCCTTATGGCATTTGATTTGCACCCCTCAGGCAGCATTCCTCGGCTCCCTGAACCCAGAGCCACCTCAAAGCCACTGTTTCACGGAGGCCTCACTCTCCTCAGCCCTCTGAAGGAGCCTAGTGGATCCGGTTCCAGCTTTGGAGGTCACCCTTGACCACCCCATTCCTTTTACCCACCACTCCCATCATCACTGTGGGGGGACATCTTGTTTTCCTGCTCTTTGGCGGCTTTGCTGGTCTTTAAATCACACACAGGGAAGAGTCGGTCTGTTCCCTGCTGCATCCTCATTCCAGTCTCCTGCACACTGCCTGGCACATAGTCGGTGCCTAATGGCAATAACCCATGGGCTTGGGGCTCCTGTGACATGTTGGGCAGTGTCCTCAGTCCACTGCAGAGGGCAGCTGAGAGGACAGGCCCAGTCCCTGCTGGGGAGGGAGCTGCACTGGGTCTCAGCGGCTCCCCCTTACTCAGGTGGATTCCTCTTCCCGGGCACCAGCCTTTTAAAAGGGGATCCTTTCAGAGAGGAGGGGACGTCCGGTGCTGGGCAAAGCCTGCCCGCTCTCGTAGCATCTGCTGCCCGCACCTGCCCAGCTCTGCGAGGGAGCTCAATCGCTCAGGTCTGCCTGGGCCCGCAGCGTCTCTGTCCGCGACCACCAGTCCCAGGGCCGCCAGGCCCCCTCTGCACTCACTTGTAGCCCACGTCGCACCAGCCCTGCTGGCGCACGTGAAAGCGCTGCACGTTCCGAGCCTGCTCCTCGCAGGAGGCGGGGGAGTCGCAGGTGCTGCCCGCCGTGTGCGAAATCACCACGTAGCGCACGGGCAGGGTCAGGCTCGCGGTGCAGTCAGAAGCCAAGGCCTTCCACTCGCTCCGAGGCACGACGGAGTGGCAGCTGATCTGGCCTCCAGCACTCTGAGCCACTCCGAGGAGGGCGAGGAGGACCCAGGCAGACAGCCCGCAGTGGCTGGACATGTTGGGAAGGGAGCGCGGGGCCAGCAAGGGACGCTCAGCCCGGCCGCCGCGGGCCGCCTTTATCCGCAGGCAGCGGGAGGGGCGGGGCTGCTTCCCGTCGGGAACCGTGGGCGGGGCGCCCCGGACCCCGGACTCAGCTTCCTCCTCGGGCAGCGCCGGAACGGGTTGCGGATTCCGGTCGGGTGGGGAGGGGCGCACAGACCTGGGGGCGCGTCTCCCTGTGGTTTCAGGAAGAACCAGGGTCTGGGCAGCTGCCCCGTGTTTTCTCTCAGTGGGGCATTGGATAACTTACCTGGAACTTGCACCACAGGGAGAGGCCCAGGGCCTTGGCACATCTGTTCCTTCCTGCAGATAACAAAGGTTCCCATTTTTTAAACAACGTCCTTGGTTCCCCAAGGCTGATGATATGGAACTCTTGCAGGAAGCTAAAGAGGTGAGTGTTGGTAAGCACCTTTCACAAATGAGTAAAACAAAGTTGGGAGAGCGGAAGTCACTTGCTGAGATGTGGCTGCTGGTAAAGTCCAGGAACCCCAGGCTGCCTGCGGTTGAATTCTGGTCAGTTTGTCGTGCATGAGCCTTGGTAAGTTACGGGCTTGCATGGAATTTTGCTTAGTGCTCATGGAAATTAAAGCAACGGTGTGAATTTCCAGGCAAAGCCTTAATTAAAAGTAAAAGAAAGGAAGCACAACTCTGACAAAGCCTATCCTCTAACAAAGGAAAGTAAGAGAAGATAGGAAAAAGGCCCAGTTTGAGAAATTGAAGGGTGTGTTCAGGAAGGAATGGAGACCATTTATGGGGTGCTGTGTTGGTCTGGGGGTCCTGTTGGTCATTATCTCAGTCCTGGTTTTACGGCTCTGGAGGAATCCTCAGGACTCATGGGAATTTGGGTCCCCTGGGGTGATGGGCTTTGTGGGGCAGTCTCAGTCTTGTGGAACTGCTGGCATCCCAGCTGACCCGGGGTTAAGGACAGCACGGATTCCGGCACGGCTATATGTGCCTGGAAATCTCTTATCCTGGTGTCCTCAGTCTTGAAGCGTTACGCAACAGATTTTGTTTTGGCAGCTTTTGAATAAAAAATTTTTTTTATTTTGGTACCAGGGATCAAACTCAGGAGGGTTATGCAACAGATTTTGTTTTGGTAACTTTTGAATAAAAAAATTTTTATTTTCGTACCAGGGATCAAACTCAGGCCCTTGCGCTTGCAAGGCAGGCAGTGGAACCACTGAGCTAAATCCCCCACCCAACAGTTCTTACTTCTACCAGCAACGTGTTGGAGCCTCCTCATCCTCACCCCAGATGTGGATGCCATTACTTCTTAAATTTATGAATATAGAACAATATCTCCTTGCAACTTTAACTGGCATTTTTATGACCACCGAGGAGACTGGTTTCTGTGTTTGATGCCCATTTGAATTTACTCCTCTGTCAGTTACCTGTTCATTTGCCCATAATGAAATGGGTTATTTTTGTTATCCATTTGCAAATTAGAGAGCCCCTATCTGGGGTTATTGATTTGTTGGGTATGTTTTGTGCATCTCAGTTCTTTTTAGAGATATTAATGTACACACAAGAAAGTACACAAATGAGCTTTCTACAGAATCAAGAGAGTGCAGAGCTCTATGATCTTCACAGAGTGAATGCACTCAAGTATCCAGCACCCAAATGAAGAAACAGCCTCATTTAAAATTTTCATAGCTATTACCAGACACCATTTCAAGGCAGGCGCATTACCATTGAACTAAATCCCCAGCCCTTGCCAGATACCATTTCAAAAAAATTTTTTTTTTTTTTTTTGATACCAGGGATCGAACTTGGGTCCTTGTGCTTGCAAGGCAGGCGGCAGAACCTCTGAACTAAATCTCCGGCAAGATTCTGGATTTTACCCAGCAGTGTAACCACCTTAACATGTTTTAACGATCCAACGATTGATATCTGATTATTATTTATTTAGATTTCCATCAACACTACAGAGGCGTTTGTCTTTTAAACATATTTATGGCTGTTTGCATCCAAGTTTTGTGAATTATCTGTTCATTTTCTTCCTGAGCTGTTGTATATGGACAATAGTAACCCTAGGACTTTCAAATGTGCTGTAGAAATTTTTCTTCAATCTGTTTAAAAGCTTCTATTTTTCTTCTTTTCTGTATCTTGTATCCTGTCTTGCATTAAGAAGACCTTTTGCATGCTGAGATTATAAACATTTTCTATTTGAAAAAAATACTGTTATTTTGTGTTATACTTTCAGTCGGTTAGAACTTTGTTTCCAAATGGCCAGCTGTTTCCCAGAGTTATTTTTTATAAGGTCAGGTCTGGTTTTAAATTTCAGGATTCCCACTTGTTAGATGGATGAGCTTGGGCAATTGGGCAGCATTTGACATAAATGACCATTTCCTTGAAATGTTCACGTCCCTTAGGTTCTGTGACCTAAGACTGTGTAGATTTTCCTTCTGCTTCTGTTTTATTTCCTTTCTTTCAGACTTACTTTTTTCCCTCCTGGACCATCACTACATTTATTTATTTAGCATTGCTAGGATGGAACCCAGGGCCTCAACTGACCCACACTCCAAGCTGTTTTTTTTTTTTTGAGACTGGGTCTCACTAAATTGTCCAGGATGAGCTCCAACTTGTAATCCTCCTGCCTCAGCTTCCCAGAGTGCTGGGATTATATTCATGTTGTTGCATCTGGAAGATGAGTACTGCTGCTCAGTTTTTCAAGCACCCCACTGGGGTCTGGACTCAGCCCCCATTAAAACTGAGAAGGACAAATTTTAATGAAAGGAAGACACTTTGTAAAGAGGCAAAGAAAGGAAGGGGAGAATGGAGAAGACAGTTGCCTCTATAAGAAAAAATCTTAAAGCTGAGGGATTTAGCTCAGTGGTCCCGAGTTTGATCCCCGATACAAACAAAAAAAAGGGGGCTCGGAAAGGTGGAGGACCTGAGGGCCCTTTGTTCCCAGTGGCTTTTTATTTAGAGAGAGTGACCCCCGCCCCAGAACCGGCCGTAACCGGACTGACTTCCGGGCGGCTCTGCCGACCGTCATTTCTTCTGCTGTCTACCTGCAGCTTATGTCTGTCTGTCTGCTTACTTGTCCCCGACCTACCTCTGAGGCCTTCTCTTTGGGGTGGGCAGCTAGTTGGCCAGGGTGCCTTGCTCTGGGTTAGTGTAGAGAGAGTCAGGGGGCGTGTGGACGTCTGTCGCACTCCATGATGACCCTGGAGTGAAGGATATAGCGAGTCTGGAGTGAGTACAGTGCACGAAGCGGGTACGTTAGTGCACAGGCGTGAGCGCACACGGCCTTGAAGGTAGTGGGCCCCCTTCGGTTTCCCTACATCTTACTGGAGGTGGGGGCTTATTGTCTGTGCACCTGGCTTTTTCTCTGTGTCCTGCCTGTCGGCTTTTTCTGGTGTCTTGGTGCAAGTCCCAAGGCCATTTGGTGCCTCCCTTTATCTGGGTTTTCTTTCTGTCTCTACCCCCTGTCCATGACTTATTTGTTCCCAGGGGCATTTTTCTAGTAAAATTCGTTGTTAACTGTTTCTAGTCGGGGTTGGGGAGAAGACTCAATGAGGCCCTATTCTGTTTTCTTGTTTGCAGACCCCTGACCCCTCAAGGTGTCACCGTACCTGCCACTTATACTCTACTTCTCCTCCCAAGTGATGTCACGTACCTCATGGCTTCCGCCACCATGAAATGCTTTGATTCCCCAACTTGTGTGACTCACCCAGAGCTCTCAGCTGAGGTCTCGATCTAGGTACCCCAACCTGCTTGACATCTCCACTTGATGTCCCACTGGCATTTCCTGTGCAAGATGACTTGTGATCTTCTCCGTCATATCATCCCTCTTTTGGGAGTCTCGTCCAAGGGACGGGTGTCACCGTCAGTCTACCTGTTCCAAAAGCCATAAATCTGAGCACCTTCCTCGAAATGTTCCTTGTCTTGTATCAAGCACTCCAAACAATGCCCAGTATGGAACAGGCGCTCAGTACAGAGTTACTCGTTGGAGGGCACCACGCTGCTGTTACCTCCTAAACACCTTACTCGTCAGACCACTTCTGTCTCTTTCCCTTCCTCCCACCCTGGTCCAAATCCCCCTCTCGTCTGGCCTGTGTTCTCCCGCCTCAGTGATCTCCTGGCATTCACTCCGGCCCAAACGCAGGGCCAAGCAGGTAATTTCTGAGGGTCACATTTTCCTGGGGCTCCTTACGACCCTTGGGATGGACCCCAAACTCCCCGCCGTGTGACAGCAGTGACTTCCTCTGCCCATCCTGCCCTTCCTGCTGCCCCTGAACACGTCGTGTACCCTGCCCCCACGGGGATTTCACACACACGGTACAGGTACAGGGTTTCTCTAGGGGAACCTTGAGACATCCAGATCTTTGTACTTTAGCCTGAAGGTTACAAAACACTGAGCTACCTTTTGTAAGAAGACAGGAATATTTACACATCAGCCTAAGAGGGAGATGTGCCTTGTGGGCATTTGCTGCAATTTCAATGGGTAATTGTTACATTGCTTTTAGTCCTTTTAGAACTTTTATTTCTATTAGTACATGACTGTGGCACACAATCATTACATTCATCATGAGGGGTTGGTGTATGTCCACAACGCGTCTCTTTTTATGTCCTCTTCCCCTCCATCTCTTGGGTTTTTAGTCTTGAGTCTGTATTACTTGGCACTTTTTGACAGAAGGAAATTAGATTTACTCCCTGTGTCTTTTATTTATTGATTTTGTATTTATGTACTTATTTATTTTTGGTAGCGGGGATGGAACTCAGGACCTTGCACTTGTGAGGCAGGCAGTGAAACCACTGAGCTAAATCCCCGGCCCTCCCTGTCTTTTAGAAAATTGAGTTTTTAGATATTTACTCACCAAGTTATTTTATTTAATGTTGTAATTAACTTAGCCAACGAGAAAATTCAGATTCTCTTGGAGTTATCAAAATACATTTGTTTTCTTTGTTGTATCAAAAATAAGAGAAGGGGCCAGGGATGTAGCTCAGTGGTGTCAGCATCTGCCTCAAAAGCGCAGGGAACTGAGTTTGATCCCTGGTACCTAATAATAATAATAATAATAATAATAATAATAATAATAATAATAAAAAAAATAATAGAAGCAAAGTGATGGCTCCAAGGATATGCTTAAAATGAAAGGCATTCTATCCCTGGACAGCGCACTTCCTGTGTGCCCTGTCCCAGTTGTCACTGAGTGTCCCGTCCCTGTTACCCCCTCAGAGCAACACCTGCTTTCCCATTTCTCTGAGTTGGAAAAATCTGTGTATTTTCCCCTCCCTTTTCGTCTGTGTATAGAAAATTGAGTCCATAAATAGGGTCATCCAGCAATTCACAGTCCAAACCGTGACATGTGAGAGCTGGGGGGAGGAGCTGGGTCAATGCGTGGGCACAGGACTGCTCTATTAGACAGACAATTGTTGCATTTAAAGATAAGGCGGGCCGGGCATGGTGGCGCATGCCTGTAATACCAGCACTTGGGAGGCTGAGGCAGGAGGATTGCAAGTTTGAGCCCAGCCTGGGGAATTTAGCAACTTAGTAAAAAAAAAAAAAAAAACGGAAAGGGCTGCCATGTGCCTCTGTGTGAAAGCCTTAGGTTCAATCCCTAGTACTGGGGGAGAAAAAGAGATGATAAAAGGGCTGTTGTTTTCCCCTTTTCCTCATCAGCATTTCATACTTAGTGGTGCAGAGGTGTGGATTATGTATATTGGCCTATTCTCAGCTTCTCCGTCTGTGGAATGGACTTAATGACAGTTCCTCCCTCAGAGGCTGTTTTTAGCATCAGGGGTGCCCCATGTGTAGGTTTCTGGACTAAGAGTGTGGTGAAGGGTTATAGATGACTCGCTAAGAGTTAAAATCATGCAACAGGGTAACAGTTGTGAAACAAAATATGGCCCCCAGGCAGACATCTTCAAAAGTGTACCATGGGCACATACCAGTTAGAACATAGATCTTATGTAGTGCAAACATGTACTAGTCAACATCAAAATCGAAAAGATAAGTGCAGAGCAACAGTCTACACCAAATAACTGAAGAGCACCGTTTCAACGTGCTTTCCTTCCAGCTGAAGGACCATGGTTCACTCTGGGGAGCTGGGGTGGGAGGAGAGGAGGCCCCCCACTATGTCGTGTCACCAGGGCATCCTCTGTCGGTTCTTTTTTCAGTTATTTAGGAAGCCCACACGATAGCTACCATTTTTCTTCCTCTTTATTCATGGGGCTTACTACTCTCCCATCCCTCCCACCACATCCAGTCAATTTCTGTGTATTAGCTGCTCGCAGGCCCCCTGCACGCAGCGTCCTTTTAAGTCCCTCAAGAGGAACCAGAGACTGCAATATTCAGTTGAAATTTAGAATTCTAGGATATCCCAAAATTCTGCCCAGGTTTGTGGACGCTTTGGGTGGCGTGGCTACTAGCTCCCAACGGGCAGCTCACCTCTCTTTCCTAAATCCTCTTCCTCCTGTTCCACCATCAGAGTGGGCTCGCGGAGGCAGCTCGGGTTTGGCTCTGTGGGAGGGGCTTCGTGGTTCCCTGCAGTTTCCTTCGCCCACCGCCAGAGGGCACCTTGGACTTCTGTCGTCTTCCGCGGTCTTTCCTCTCCCGCGCTTCTTAGCCTAGGGCGGCTCCTGTTCTGGGATTTTCCCGAGGGCCTGCCTCTCTCGGGGAGGTGTTTTCTCCCACTATCAGTAACTGCCATCGTGATGTTACCAGGACAAAGGGTTACTGAGTTTTATGCTGATGCCTGAGGTTATACAGTATCCGAGGCCCTGGTATAAGCAAAGGCCTGGAGAAGATGAGGCTGCGAACGTGGCTCTATAACTTTGGTGTTGCTGGGGTGTAGAGGGCTGAGGGGTGTGGGGAGCTAGAGCCTGCCAGGACAGCGGCAGAGGCAGACATACCCGGGACTGCTGGGCAGGGTGAGGGAGGATGTAGGGAGGGGAGAAAAGCATTTCAGGTGGGCGTGGTTCCACCTATTTTCTATTTTTTTTTTAAAGAGTGAAACTGTCTTTACTCACACATTTTTGGACTGCTGGGCAGGGTGAGGGAGGATGTAGGGAGGGGAGAAAAGCATTTCAGGTGGGCGTGGTGCCACCTATTTTGTATTTTTTTTTAAAGAGTGAAACTGTCTTTACTCACACATTTTATTTTATTTTGGTACTGGGGATCGAACTCGGGCCCTTGAGTTTGCAAGGCAGGCACCGGAACCACTGAGCTAAATCCCCAGCCCTATTCACACATTTTTGACAAATTCACATTCAAATTAAGGGGCCAGGAGAAGGGATCATGTCAGTGTTTCCTGTTTGTTTGGTGTGGGTCGGAACTACTCCAGGGATTTCGTAGAGTGACTCCGGGGCTAGCATGGCCGTTGGCAGGGTGGTCAGCCCTGAATGTGAGGAAAGCTGGTGAAATCGCTCTACAAGTACTGCTGCCCCTTTAGCAAGTGGGTGGGCCCACTCTGAATCTGTCCCAGCAAGCTGTGCCCCTTCAGTACTTGTAGGATGGAGCTGTCGGTCAAATACCTCTTTTATTTATTTATTTATTTTGGGGGGCTGGGGATCAAACCCGGGACCCCGCGCCTGCGAGGCAGGCAGCAGAACCACTGAGCCAAATCCCTGGCCACAAATACCTTCTTTACAATGGCAAGAAATAGACAAGTGACAAGCGTAAGGGTTATGACAAACCAAGCAGAACCCCTTGACAGGAGCTGAATAAATACAAAGTACATATTCTTGGAGCTCAAGAATGGCCAGAGAATCCCACTATAAAATAAAATATAGTAAGATCCCCAGGTAACAAGATGGTTGATCCAATTCCAAAAGTGAGTTACCAAAGCCACCTTTACTGTGACTATAATAACCATGACTGTAAAGACCAAAGTGCCAAATGTCCACTTTCCAAACATCTGGCCATTTCCAAGAAGAACCTTAGCCCAGGGGTGCGTAGTCCCCAGGGGCTGTGCAGGAGGTTGGGTGGTCCACTGATGTCAGTGCAACTACCTCATCTCTAAGATCTACAGATCACCCATTGCTTAACCTGAGCCATGATTCCCTGAAACCGTGTCCAGGTAAAGAAGACAAGAGTTCCATTCCTACCTGAGCCCAACACCAACCTCAGACGCCACCCAGATCCCATCCTTACCCCACCCAACTAAACCTACTCTAAATTCCCAGTTCTTTCTGCTTCCCACAAGGACTCCATCACAGCAGGCCCTGATCTCTGCCCCTGATTCATCCCGTCTACATCTCCAGAAGGGACCCATCCCATCCTGGCCCCCAGAACCGTTCTGCTTCCTGCACCACACTCACTTTCATCCCAGTTCCAACACCCGTTGTGAAACCGTCTCTGTTGGCTGGGGCGACTGGAACCTCGGAAGGTGAATGTGTGAGGAAATATTACAAAGAGTCAACAATAGAAATCAAAGCAAATTAAAAAGCTTCTGCATAGCAAAAGAAACCACTAACAGAGTGAAGAGGCAACCCACAGAATGGGAAAAAATTTTTTACCAGCTACTCCTTAGACAAAGGACTAACAAACAAACAGAAAAAATCAGACCTCCCACATTTAAAGATCCAATCCAAAAATTAGATATTTCTAATTAATAGACATTTCTCAGATGAAGAAGTATAAACAACAAATAAATACATAGAAAAGCTTAGCATCACTGGTCATTTGAGGAATGCAAATTAAAACAAAGCTGAGATTCCATCTCCAGAAAGAATGATTATCATCAGGAAATCAACCAATGAAAAATGCTGGTGAGGCTGTAGGGAAAAAGGAACACTTTCCCACTGTGGGTGGGAGTGTAAATTAGTACAACCACTACGGAAATCAGTATAGAAATTCCTCAAAACCCTGAAAGTAGAGGCTCCATCTGGCCCAGTTGTTCCCCTTCTAGGCACCTTCCTGAAAGAGTTAAAAGCATCCTAACCACAGTGACACACGCACACCCACGTTCATAGCAGCACAATTTATAACAGCTCACTCTTGGAAACAGCCCATGTGCCTATCAAAAGATGAATGGATAACGAAAAGATGGTATTTATACACCACGGAATACCACTCCGCAGTAAAGAAAGATAAACTTGAATCATTTGTAGGAAAATGGACGCACCTTGAAACCCTAACCTTAAGTGAAATAAATTGGACAAACGGGTTTAAATATCATATTGTCTCTCTCGTACGAGAAACCCAGAGAATAAATAAGGAATGTAATGGAGGATAGATACTGGAAATTAGGAAGAACATGTTCAAAAAGGAAGAGTAACAAGGGAGGGGAGAAGGGGTAGGGAAGGAAGGGAAAAGAAAATGGAAGAAAAAAATGGAAACAAAGCTGTGTAAATGGGGAGGGAGAGAAGGGTTGAAGGGAAGGACGCGGAATGGAGAAAAAAAGGATTATGCAGGTGCACATTGCCTGTGATGAATATGATCAATATGTATGACGAATTGTACCAATAAAAATAAAGTTAAAGCATTAAAATAAAACAAGGTGAACTGCAGGAAAGAGAGACCACTGTAAGTAAAACAAGGGAGTTTGGGGACGGAAGGATTGAGATTTGCTGTAGCTAGGAGAGTTCCTTTCCTTGGCCAATCATCTGCAAATTCCAGGTTACAGCTGGACACACTGAAATACAGTCTCCTGAGCCTTCCAGTGATCCCGACCCTCCTGGGTGCTCTGTCCTTACCCGTCTCCCTGGGATGGCACCAAAGATTTATTTGGGCCGGGTGGAAATCCAGTCAGTAAGGAGCTTGTTCGGTAACCTAAGTTTCTTTGCATCGGGGTCACCGTGAGAAGAGGGAACAACTCCAAATGTGACTATGCCTTGCTCCACCACATGGGGTAGCTAGAGTCCACATTAACCACTTAGGAGCAGGACTCAAGTGAGACTCAAAACTAGCCCTGCTTTTCAGGACAGGTTGAGGATAAAGGCTGAGGAATGTAGAAAGCTCAGCTTCAACCCAGGTAATTGCTTAGGTAAACAAGCTTCAGATGGGCTCCTTTCTCCGGCGTGGCTTTCTCCACCTTGTGGCCTCTGGTAGTTGCTAACATTGCCCGCATTGAGAGGCCCACGGATCACCAAGGATTTTCCCCTCCTGGAAATGTGGGTTTCCCCTATATGGTAGAGAACGGGGACATATTACCACCACCAGCCCACATCTTTGCCTGGATCATTGTTTTATTTTTGTTCTCAAAGTCTGACATCCCAGATACAGACCATTTGTGGAAACTACTCACAAGAACAATCTCCTCGTTAATACCATCCTGATCGTGCAGAAAGCTCATAGCAGGGTTTTTGGCTGGTTAACCCACTGACATCTGGATTGTAACTTATGACAGTGTCCACAAAGATCTTTGAGAGAAGCCGGCGCCTGCCAAGGATCACGCCGCACACTGACAGAGCTCCTATGAGAGATCTTCATTAAGGAGCCGAGGAGGCACGGTGGCCCGCTTGATAGTGGAAAGGGAACAAAAAGAGAGAGAGGAAACTGGAAGAGGCTTGGTTATATATTGGGTGACTGGTGTAGGTGGGTCAGGGATTGCATCGGCTGCACGGGCGG
>NW_022900931.1:62856036-62869169 GCF_012274545.1 Fukomys damarensis
CCACATTTAAAGATCCAATCCAAAAATTAGATATTTCTAATTAATAGACATTTCTCAGATGAAGAAGTATAAACAACAAATAAATACATAGAAAAGCTTAGCATCACTGGTCATTTGAGGAATGCAAATTAAAACAAAGCTGAGATTCCATCTCCAGAAAGAATGATTATCATCAGGAAATCAACCAATGAAAAATGCTGGTGAGGCTGTAGGGAAAAAGGAACACTTTCCCACTGTGGGTGGGAGTGTAAATTAGTACAACCACTACGGAAATCAGTATAGAAATTCCTCAAAACCCTGAAAGTAGAGGCTCCATCTGGCCCAGTTGTTCCCCTTCTAGGCACCTTCCTGAAAGAGTTAAAAGCATCCTAACCACAGTGACACACGCACACCCACGTTCATAGCAGCACAATTTATAACAGCTCACTCTTGGAAACAGCCCATGTGCCTATCAAAAGATGAATGGATAACGAAAAGATGGTATTTATACACCACGGAATACCACTCCGCAGTAAAGAAAGATAAACTTGAATCATTTGTAGGAAAATGGACGCACCTTGAAACCCTAACCTTAAGTGAAATAAATTGGACAAACGGGTTTAAATATCATATTGTCTCTCTCGTACGAGAAACCCACAGAATAAATAAGGAATGTAATGGAGGATAGATACTGGAAATTAGGAAGAACATGTTCAAAAAGGAAGAGGAACAAGGGAGGGGAGAAGGGGTAGGGAAGGAAGGGAAAAGAAAATGGAAGAAAAAATGGAAACAAAGCTGTGTAAATGGGGAGGGAGAGAAAGGTTGAAGGGAAGGACGCGGAATGGAGAAAAAAAGGATTATGTACAGGTGCACATTGCCTATGATGAATATGATCAATATGTATGACGAATTGTACCAATAAAAATAAAGTTAAAGCATTAAAATAAAACAAGGTGAACTGCAGGAAAGAGAGACCACTGTAAGTAAAACAAGGGAGTTTGGGGACGGAAGGATTGAGATTTGCTGTAGCTAGGAGAGTTCCTTTCCTTGGCCAATCATCTGCAAATTCCAGGTTACAGCTGGACACACTGAAATACAGTCTCCTGAGCCTTCCAGTGATCCCGACCCTCCTGGGTGCTCTGTCCTTACCCGTCTCCCTGGGATGGCACCAAAGATTTATTTGGGCCGGGTGGAAATCCAGTCAGTAAGGAGCTTGTTCGGTAACCTAAGTTTCTTTGCATCGGGGTCACCGTGAGAAGAGGGAACAACTCCAAATGTGACTATGCCTTGCTCCACCACATGGGGTAGCTAGAGTCCACATTAACCACTTAGGAGCAGGACTCAAGTGAGACTCAAAACTAGCCCTGCTTTTCAGGACAGGTTGAGGATAAAGGCTGAGGAATGTAGAAAGCTCAGCTTCAACCCAGGTAATTGCTTAGGTAAACAAGCTTCAGATGGGCTCCTTTCTCCGGCGTGGCTTTCTCCACCTTGTGGCCTCTGGTAGTTGCTAACATTGCCCACGTTGAGAGGCCCACGGATCACCAAGGATTTTCCCCTCCTGGAAATGTGGGTTTCCCTTATATGGTAGAGAACGGGGACATATTACCACCACCACCCCACATCTTTGCCTGGATCATTGTTTTACTTTTGTTCTCAAAGTCTGACATCCCAGATATAGACCATTTGTGGAAACTACTCACAAGACCAATCTCCTGGTTAATACCATCCGGATCGTGCAGAAAGCTCATAGCAGGGTTTTTGGCTGGTTAACCCAGTGACATCTGGATTGTAACTTACGACAGTGTCCACAAAGATCTTTGAGAGAAACCGGGCGCCTGCCAAGGATCACGCCGCACACTGACAGAGCTCCTATGAGAGATCTTCATTAAGGAGCCGAGGAGGCACGGTGGCCCGCTCGGTAGTGGAAAGGGAACAAAAAGAGAGAGAGGAAACTGGAAGAGGCTTGGTTATATATTGGGTGACTGGTGTAGGTGGGTCAGGGATTGCATCGGCTGCACGGGCGGCCACTCAGGGGCCACTAAAAAAAAAAAAAGAGAGGGTCTAGTGAATGAAGTCAGTCAATGGAAATGTAAGTGGAATTTGATCAATTCATCTCTCCCTTTGCTTTCTGACCAGAGGTTAAAAGAAGTCAGTGCAACAGAAAAATGTTACCCTCATAATTCAGAATGCTCCCATTCACATAGCTGTAACACTCATTAAGCAAAATGAGCAGAATTAAAAAAAACAGGGCCAAAATATCAGCTGTCTTTTTTTCTAGTTACCTTTTTAGTTTTGGTCTTTAAACTTAGTTGCTGAACACCCAGAAGAGAAGATTAATAACATTAGCATTGCAATGGGAGTAGTGAATTTAACTATTATAATTTCATCAGGCTATCAAGCACTTTGAAATATAAAATATAGTTAGAAGGCTGTTATTTTTATCAATCATGGTTATTGTAGTAATTGAATTCCTATAAAATGTTAACAGAAAAATAGCTTCAAATCAGGAGCCACACATGATATTTTAGCATGGCAATCATGATGACATTATCTTTGTAACATACTTAAATGTCCCTCTTAGTATAAAATAGCCATTGTTAAGCACTCACCCCTGCACAAAAACACAAAAAAACTCTTACTCAAATTGTTATCTTTTGATAGGATGTCATCTAAAGAAAATGTGTCAGCCTATAAATGTACGGCTAGAGAAAACTTTTATGAAGAGCAACAACCTATAAAGTGTCACAGCATAGGAATGGCTTCTGCTATCTCCAACAGCAGTTTGTTCTGTTTAGCTCAGAACTAACCACACAGAAGCCATTAACTACTGACTGGGCTTTACTTCCATTCTGCCGCCTCTCTGTGTGTCACTTACCAATCCCTTCCCTAACAGTACCTGTTATAACAAGTAGCCGGAGCGTAGGAGATAGGCAAATATCTGAATCAAAAGGAAGTATTATCTTAAACAATATATTAGAAAACCTGTGCAGTCAGAAAGCATGAGCACCAGAAAACTAACAGCTATAACGTTAATAATGATCACAATTATATGTATGAAACCTTGTGCCCTTTAATTTAGTTTGGTACCAAAAGCATCTTTTCAATAAAATCTTGGGTTTTTTCATTTTTACAACTTCTTTTTTCTTTTTTCCTTTTTTATTCTGAGTAGCCTCTGTGTGCAGGTGGTTCACGCCACCACAATGGGCACCGATAGCCAGAGACTCCTGCAGTTAGGTTCCAGTGCCCTGCCCGGTATACAACACAGGCCTGAGAAATAAGTACAGTAAAAGACAGAACTGAGAGACAGAAAGCAGGGTACCAGGACGAACAATGCCAGGGCAACTGACAGAGACACTGGCCAGTCCCAGGCTCTGACTTATCGGCAATCATTTAGGCTAAAGGCAAGCTACAGGCAGTTTCTGTGCAAATGAATATAAATGAAGCTCAAAAAAGACAAGAAAAGCATTCCCAAATTAGGAGCAGAATCGACAAAATACATGGTTGTAACTAGAACATTGTCCTTCTAGTCAGAAGGTTTTAGTTATGCAAACAGAATTTGGGTGTGAGTTGCTTTAACCTTGGCACGTAGGCTTTGGCAAGACTCACTTCTCAAAACAAGCCAGTTGTGGGGTTAACTCTTCACAGCCTGCTTTGGGAACAATCAATATTATAGTCCTCTGTGTATTCATGCTGTTGTCTCAGTTTTAATTTCTGTTATCACTAAGGCAAGTATCAATGCACATCCTATTGTAAGACCACCAGGGATCTTAACCAAACGTAGTGAAGAACTACAGATCAGTGACAGAGAGACAACACCTCAGAGGAAACGAAGAGCCAGACCCAAGAATGGTGTCAAACAGACCTTTATTAGTCTGGCTGTTGGGGACCTGACGCCGCTGCCATCACAGGCTGTATTCGCCCGGTTCTTCTTGCCTCTTAAAATGACCTCATGCTCTATCTTTAATTTTCCTCCCCCCTAGGCCACAGTGGTCCAGAGAAGTTAAACCTGTTTTTGCAGGACCGAACCCATCCAAGACAACCTGGCCCGTGATAGGTTAAAAGTAGCTCACTCCTCATAAATAAGCAATAGCCCAGCCCCCAAATAATAAAAGGGCCTTCCTTTCTTTGTTCTTCTCTCTCCCCTCTCTCCTCTCTCCCTAACCTGCCTTCCCGTCTAACCTCTGGACCTCTCCGTGTGTGGCCTAGTTGTTGAACATCGCTGTGCCTCTACGCTGGCCAGATGGCCCCTACAAGCAACGACTCGGAGAGAGCCCGAGCCCAGAGTACAAGAGGGTTTTATGTGTCTCTAGATGGGGCAGAAGCAAGCAAAGTTACAGAAGCGAAATGTGGCAGTTAGAAGAAAGAAACAGATGATATAGTTCGCACAGGGTGAGGCTGATGTTTTTGTGACAAAGTACAGAGCTGTGGTTAAGCTGTAGGAATGCCATCTCCATGACAAAGTGTAGGGCTATGGTTAATCTTTACGGGAATCATCTATCTCCTCTACCTGGAATGTTCACACTTGGTGTTTGTTCCTGACCATTGTCCTGAGTAAAAGCTGCCTTTTTCGTGACCTTGGGCCTTTCTTGTTTTTTCTCAAGAGGGCGAGTTTAACCTTCAACTAAGATGGTGTCCAAACTGGCATTTTACGCCTGACACTCTATCAGACTTAGGAGGGCAGATCCCTAGACCAAAAAATACAATCACTGCTCCCTGGCTGGTGACAGCTGGGGACTGAGTGTCCTGCCTGTCCCTAAGCAGGGTTAAGAGGAGGTGGGACCCCCAGTGAGTCCTTCGGTTTCCAAAGCAACCAATGTAGAGATATCTTCTGCCTCTAGGAATATTTTCAACTCTGATTCTGTTAAGTTCCAGGAACAGGTACAATGAGAAACCTTTGGGAAACAGGCAGAGGTAACAGAATACAAAGGAAAAGTGGGTCATAGAAGTTTGTATCACAAGCAGCTAAAGGCATTTTTTCTGGGCCCTTCCGATATATCAAGGCTTGGACCCCTTTCTGCCATTCCCACTCTCCCAGGGTAAGGAGCCCTGTGTCCCAGGCCCAAGTCCCTCTGCAGAAAGCAGGGGTCAAACCCTGAAGGTACGATGACGATGTGATTGGAGCAAATGAGTGACCCAGGAAAGGGGGATTTGTGGCCTGGGGAGCCCCCACTCCTGCTTCTGCGTACCTGACGTTCTGTGCCACATTCCTGCTGTCCCAGGACGGGATCCCTCCAGCCAGATGGAAATAAAACACTGGCGATTCCAGGGTGGAGAATCCTTCTATTTCTTTCTGTGGAGCAGTGCAAGCCGGTAAGAACTGGAATTTCCTGTGTCACCAGGGTTTTACATTCCAGGAGCCCAGCTCTGCCAGCCTCTCCCAGCAGCCCTGGGTCTCATCCAGCAGGTATCTGTGGCAGGGCCTGGCCTTCCCAGAAGACTGGGTGAGGGGAGTTGGTTCCCCTGACTACATCCCTGACTACGGCTCTGGACACCTGAGTTCCAGTCCAGCCTGAGTCACTGACCCTCAGCAGACACAGGCCTTTAGCTGCTCAGATCCAGGAAGGGGAGTGAGAGAATTAAACAAAAGGCCTCACACTTACCGCCTGGAGCCCAGAAACTTCTTCACCTATGGATACAGGCAGAGTCCAGTGCCTGGTGACCACGCGAGATGGAGCTGGACTTGCCTCACAGAACTGTGCTCCCCTGGAGGAAACAGGCCCATCCCCGACCAGTGACACCCAGAGTGGCTAAACAGGTTGTGGGATCAGAGGGCCTGGGGGTGGGATGGGGCAGCATTGTGTGTAGAGGATTTTCAACACCTCAAGAAGGGAGAGGATATAACCTCAGTGTCTCTCAAGTGCACAGTCAGGTGCTCTCGGTGTCCACAGAGTCCTGGACTCTGCTGTTGCCCTCCTAACACTCCAGCCGCTAAGCCCTCTGCACTATTGCGTCCTCCCTCTGCTTTCTCCCTGCTTTGCTGACTCAGTAGCCGGGGAAACAGGCTCAGGTCCAGGAGGATGCCAGTTCCTTCCTCTACACAACCACAGCCTGCAAAAAAATATTTTCTCCCTTTGACACCCAGCTGGCCTCCAGGTTTCTACCTCAACCCAGGCTTGCGCAAAAACCATCAAGACCTAGGTCCCATGCTGCCTGAGCCGCCCCCGCAAATGACTGCCAGGGGGGGAGGAGGCACCCTGGGAAGACAGATGTGACTAAGTCGGGAGCACTTAGCCAAATGGAACCCCACCTGTGCAGGGAACCTGCTTCCATCCGACCTGCCAAACAATGGAGAAAGTAAGTACGACACAGAACCAGGGCTTGCCACAGCCCCGAGGAGAGCATCAGGAGGGATGATTGATACGACGCTGTGCGGCGCACGGCATGTGAGTTCTCGTTCTTAGTTAAAACCTAAGAGTCTTTATGACCAGACCTAGCACTGAGCCCAGGCTAGTGCTCTGTCCTGCAGCGTCCGGAGGGGATCGGAGGAACAGGGAGAACGAGGCAGGGACGTCTCCTCCCCTGGAGAAAGGACAGGGGAGGCTCTGGTCATGGCCGCCCACCCTGTCAGGGCACGAGGAGACAGGAGTCCGCCCACTCCCCTCCCCTGCAGGGACCAGGCGCTGTTGCCAGAGCCCCCGGGACAGAGTGGAGTCCCCCAGGGTCACGAGGAGGCGTAAACTCACGGACTGTACAACCCGAACGAGTGGCAGGGTGGTCTGGGGAGAGTTTGTCACCCAGCTCCCCGGGAGACAGCGGACCTTCAGGCTCCAGTACTGAAGGGGTCCTCGCTGCTCCAGCGGCCTCCTGGCCTGACTCCTGCCTCCAGCCTCAGCCCTCCAGCCTGCCCTCTTCACAGCAGAGGGACACAAATCCGATGGCTGCCGTTCCCTGCTGAGGGAGGACCTGTCCAGGTCCGAGTGACCCGAGGACAAGGCCCATTTGTCACCAAGACTCACAAGGCTACTGGACACCGCCACCCCTGCAGCCTCCCTCCCCGGGCCTCTGCCCTCTCTGGACTCAGCTCCTGCAGCAGTCCCAGTGCTCAGCCTGCATCCCGGGCACTGTGCTGCCCCGCTGCTGGTGACAGTGGCTGCCACCATCCTACTCTGCAGCCATCAGCTCTGCTGAACCACTGTGAACCGCGGAAGACGTCAGAGTCTGCACCTAGGATTCGTGGCCACCATGCTACCACGGGAGAGGCAACTTCTCAGGAAGAGCGGGCGCTGCTCTGCCGGCAGGACTCCAGGCACCTGCTCATGACGCCTGCTCGTTCCCCTCCCTGATGGGACAGCCCCGGGCGTCCACCTCCCCAAATGTTTGCTCTGCCAGGATGACCCCGTAGTGCCTTGCTGTGTGGACCAAAGACAGGAAGGGCTCAGTCCGTTGGGTCAGGCTTGTGGTTTCAGCCGTGCCCAGAACAGTGTAAAAGGTGTTTATCAAAGTGTGTGTCCAAGGTGGCCGCTTCTGTGAGCCCAGAAGCCCAGAAACCTAGGGGCTGCAGAGCCCTGGTGACTTTTTCTCTTTGCCCAAACCTCCTTTCTACAACCTGCCTTCACCAGGGCTTGTAATTCAAGTGGGGATGTGACTTCAAAAGCCCTGGAGGACAGACCGCTCTAGGGGGTGCAGCACCCTGTGCTCCCTGAACACCCATTGGGAAGCAGATGTTTCCCACTTTTGTAGCTGGCCGGGTTAAAGCTGATGGATTTTGGCAGGTGAGCTCGGTAATCTGGTGTTGAGATCCAGGCCTGGTAAAACTCCCAAAGGGGTCACTAGGTCAGCTGGTCTCTAGGTTATAGTCGGGGTTCATTTTCCATCCCTCTTATCATGAGCCTGTGACTGTCAGGTCCAGGGCCTCTCTAGTGTTCTCTTCACTGAGGGAAGCTATAAGGGCGCCATCATTGTACTAGATGCACAGGGCGCCACTGGACAGTGTTATAGTGACTGTGTCGTATCTCACTGGCGGCGCATGGCAGGTGGCTTTGAAAACCCCATGGCAGGGAATGAAGCCTGCACTCCTTGCCGTGTAACCACATGCCCCGCCGTGGCCTTGCCCTCCAAGGGACTGAGGTGGTCTTAGCTGTCATCCGTCCAGAGTCTCCCCTTGTGGCTGGTGATCTGCGAGTGCTGCAAAAGTGGTGCAGTTTGCGGGATGTGTGGTAAAATCCTGTCTTAGCGGGTGGGGAGCAAGGGCTGACCCCAGGGATGTAAGACACAAAGTCTCACTTCCACTCCATGGAGCATGAACAGCCAAAAAGGCCTCCACGATGTTGGGTCCTATAGCCCAACGAGGCTCCAGGAGCTCGACGGAGGAACAAGAAACCCAGGAAGGAACACACCAGGCTCGATGGTAAATAGACGTTTATTAGTCTGTCCAGACAGCGTTCTCAGAACCAAGTAGCTGGCTCAGAGAGGCACCAGCTCAGGAGCTGAGGTCCTTTTTATAGGGGGGTAAAAGGGGGATTAACATTTTAGGTTTGCAGGCAGGGGACAAAGGTCTGTTAATTTGAGCTGGTGGTCAGCAGCCGCTTACTCGGCAGTCACATATTGATGAGTAACAGATACCACCTATAGGATGTTTCATACGTTACCAAGACATTCCAGATGAGCAAACAGTTTGCCAATTAACTTGGGGTCTCTATGTCTAGAGCCACTAACTTACACATTAATTTGGATCCGGACTTCAAACAGTACAAGACTGCCTTACATTCCTAGGCCAGGGTTAGAACAAAGGGTGGGGCTATGGCTACAGCGGGAGGTTGTTAGAGCACCGTTTCCTAGGCCCTTTGTCATTTAGCATGGGCTTGTAATTCAGGTCTTACAGGGAGGAGACCCAGCCTCAGGGCCCGGGGAGTGGCCCTGCAGCTGCATGTTTTATGGGGGAGAATGAATGACAAGCAAGACCGAGTGCCACAAACTCACATGTAAGGATGCGAGTGAGCTGGAACCAAGGATCATGGATCTAGCAAGGTAAACAAGTGTGGAACAGAGTGGATGAGGACAGTGATTGTTGCCACCTGTGTGATCGCCCATTCCTGGGACGGAGAGCTCAGCAAGTGAGCAAACGGCCGGAGGTACTGTGAGGCTCAGAGTGGAGGGAACTGAGGTCTTCGCCTGATCCCTGAAGTCTCTCAGAGGGAAAATATGTGCATAAATGCAGCCTCTCATTACATGGAAATACACATATTATGGGGTCTCCAAAGCAAAAGCACACATTTAAGAAATGAAAAGTCGGGCTGGTCATTGAGCTCAGTGGTTCCAGCGCCTGTCTCCCAAGCACAAGGACCCAAGTTCAATCTCCAGTACCATAAAAATCGAGAGAGAGACAGAGAGAGAAATGAAAAGTCATGATCTCAGGGACCACTATGAGCAACAGCCAAGAAATAACGTATCATCCTGGCTGTCCAGGGGCGCTGATGAGCAGAAGACCATATTTTTAGGTTCTTTAAGGAGAGGTACAGGCTGGGTGGATCATCCAATGTCTAAGCTGTAGCTCACCAAGCAGACAAACCCGTATCTTCTCCTGTCTGGCTTGTGTCTTAGTTACTTTTTTCTCATTGCTGAGACAAAATACCTGACATTCAAAGCTAAAGGGGGAAAGGTTTATTCAGCTCAGAGTTTGTAGAGGTTTCAGTTCATAGTTGGCTGGCTTCAAGGCAGAGTGGCACATGGCAGAGAAACATCACAGAGGAGAACAGTTCATTGCATGTAGAAGACAACAAAAGCGACAAGGGACCTTAACAGGGTATTTCTGCTCCCTTTTTCTTATCTAAATTAAGGGCGGGTAGCATTCATACCCCGTAAATCAAGCATTGCACCATGAGTCAATTCCAGCCTCACACCCTCTAGATCCAGCCACCTCTGAAAAAGCCCCACCCAGACCACATGAGTCTTTGGTGAACGCCTAGGCTAAGCAGAAGCCTAACAGCTTGTGTCTAGCAGTTTAGCCTCCTGCTCTGTCTCAAGTGAGTTTTGAAATCTCTTGTGCACCCTTGTGTACAGAGCTCGAGGCTGACACCACTCTGCACGGCCAGGCAGTGGATTTGTAGCTATTCATTTTGGATAGGATGGAATTATCTAGATACAATTTTGATGATCTCATAGAGCAGAGCATCCCATGCATTACTCTTGCTCAAGCTAATTCCAAATGCCCTGCTCTGGCAGGAAGAGAGGGAACACACCCAAAGTGATAACTAAAATACAAAAGCTTAATTAAGATGAATATACGGAAGGGCAGGTACAGAAGACTGAACCCGGGGAGTCTGCTGGTCAGATTAAGTGACTGTGGCTGATGCAACAGGGTTATGATGACTTTGACAGGTCCCCAAAGTCGGACCCCCGCCAAGCAGACCCACTACCAGCATGCACAGGAGCACAGAGATAATAAGAAGACAGCAGCTGCCCTGCTGCACACCCCTGTGCATCAGCCAGCCCCAGGGCCATCACCCATGGGACTCTCAAATTTTCCACTCAGTGCCCCTCCCCTACCTAAGCTGCCCTGTATAAACCACAGCACCCTCCTCTCAGTGCCAACGGCCTTCTCGCCCTTGGCCCACCTGCACCCAGATGGCAGCAAGCTCATGCATGTTGCTTAGACTTTGCCCGCCCCAGTGGTCTCAGTCACGCCTCAGTCTGACCTTACCGACTTTGCCTGTGTGATAGAAATGACTGCTACTGGGGAAGGTGGGGATCTTTGCAGATCATGCTGTGAGGATGTGCGAGACGCCCGCAGGAGTGACCCTAGGACGGCTCCCTAGGCTGTCTTCAGCTGGTGTACTCCTGCCCTGGGGCATCACAGCATCACCAGAACATTGAAGTCTTAGCTGTGGCCAGAGGCAGGGTTCTGTCTTGACATGCTGTAGGTGGCCTGTAGGGGGGAAAACTAGGCCCTGATCATGATTTAATTGTGAAATGATTTTCCCCCAAAATGATGTAGAATGGCTCCTGACAGTGACGGTGCAAGCCCTCCTCTTAGATAGGGCTGGTGGGATTGTGCATCTGCACAGAAGATGCCTCCCCTCAAGCTGTCCCTCCACAGGATACAGCCCTGTCCAGAGCTGCAGGAACCCAGCAAGCTGCCAGGACCACATCATCCCAAAGGCCTGTTTGGGCTGGGAAAGAAACACCATTAGTAAATGGTTCCTGTCACAGCCCATGTGGCGAGAGGGTCCCAGGAGTGATAAATGACAGTGGGAGATTAAGAGAAGGCAAAGAACACAAACACACACACACACACACACACACACACACACACACACACTCTCTCTCTCTCTCTCTCTCTCTCTCTCTCTCTCTTATGAACAAAGAGAAAAACAGTCCTTGGGCCAGGTGGAGCTTTCTTTCTGGTGGGAGGTCTGGCTGGTAAACCCAGGGTGTTTATTTACAGTGGTAGAGATAAGTGAAGCTCAGGCGGAGATAAAAGGGGTTTTTCAATGAGTTCAGTGTGTTTGGTCTCAGCTTTGGTTTCTGCCAGGCCAACTGTGTGCACGAACCAGGAAAGGTCCTAGCCACTTTGCTGCCAGGGGAGCTGATGAGAAGATGGGGTATTTCTGTTTCAGAAGGCGCCACTCAGCCCGAGTGGATTACCCATCCATCAGCAGCCACAGAGCAGGAGGTGGAACACTGCAGTGTTCCCTTCCTTGGCTGCTGTCCAGCAGCTGAGCCTCCGCCTGATTTGAGTGACTTTCGAGTTTCCTGCGAAACCTGGTGCACAGAGGATGGGGCAACACTGACCTGTGGCCCCTTGAGGGAACCTTCACCAAGCTTTGTCCTGCTCCGGTCTGGGAACAGGGATGGGAATAGAAGAGTGGCGCCAACTAAGCACAAAACCTAAAACTCCTAACAGAGGTTGAGGTAATACTGAGGTCTTTGCAGATCATACACAGTACTTGTGCAGACCCTCAAGGGTCGGAATGGGACCGGAAGTCCAAACAGCTGGGGCACTGGAACCTCACTCGACTTGTCATCAGGAAATCCACATCCAGTCCTCTCCAGACTGCAACGAGTGTCTTCACCTGGCCCCTCTACCCAAGGTCACAGGCCTCGGCACCTGTTTGCCTGAACATGAAGAGTGGCAGGGCCCTAATGTACATGGCACTGCTAACCTTGGGCCCAGAGCATCATAGTCCCTGGCCCTGTGGAAGGGCCAGGGCATAAACTGACTCTGGGAACATTAAGAGGAAGTAGGTAAGCAGGTACTTGCTGGGGTGAGTGAGGATGTCTGGTGCATTGAAGAAGATGGAGCTAGGCGTGGTGGAGCCTGACTTGCATTGCTGCAAGTTCAAGGTCACCCTGAACTACGTATTGAGCTCAAGGCCATCCTGGACTGCACAGTGAGACTCCAGCAGTCTCAGGTGTATTTTGTCACCATGGTGGTATCGAGTCTCTGGTGCCAGACAGTGTAACACAGCACTTAGACTTCCTGGCCAGTTGTCAGATGCCAGGAGCCTGAGCTTTTCTGGCAGGCGAACCAGACTGGGAAAAGCAAAAATGACTTTTAGCAATGAACCTGCACAGACTAGATCTTTGGCAGAAACAGCTATATTCTTTCTCACAGGGACAACATCTCTATTTTTATGGGCTCCTGAGTTTGGAGAAACACGTTGGCTCTGGTCCATGAACGCACTAACACTGATGGCCGTAACATCCTCCTCACTTCGGTCAAGGCAGCTGCATGAGGTCCGCCCCCTCATCCCATCCACCACAGGGCCCAAGACTATACAGGCCTGAAAAAACCCAGGCTACCAACTGTATCAAGGAGTTTCCAAGAGAGCAGAGGGAGCGCCTGTGCCTCAGCATTCCCTCACGTGGAGGTTACTCATTAACGGCAGTGACCCTGGGAAAATAGAAGTTGCATAACTGTGAGGATCCTGCGCAGTGTGATACAGAGGTGGTGAAAGGGTGGGTGGTGTGCAGTTGGCGTGGCTCCCTCGCTCTGCGATCCGGAAGTGACTCTCCTCAGAGCAGCTCGGTCGGGTTCATTCTGCCCTCTGAAGGTCACCTTCACTACTGTCCCAGACTTCCTGGGGTCACAGCCTACTGGACAGGTCATAATGGCTGTCAAATTCCATTAATTCCTTCCAAATTTCCCGATCCAATTGGATATAATTTTCATTGCTTTTTCTCTCCCCTTCCCTCTGTGCTTCCGTGAAGGGAAA
>NW_022900931.1:62870079-62871569 GCF_012274545.1 Fukomys damarensis
GTTCTTTCTCTGTCCCGTTCTCCCTCCAAAGCAATGTCCCTTCCTCAAGATCACCCCATGGTAGTTGGCCAAAGCGGCCCCATATCGGAAATTGACAGACCACCGAGACAGGCTCAACAAGGGAATTTATAATTTCAAGAAGAATGTAAAAGTTTTGACATAATGGGCATGTACTGAACACCGACCCGCTCACAGAGACGAGGCAGAGGCCCCAGCTCATCACCGGGGCTCAGGAGGATCCTGACTCATCAGAATCCAAGCTCTGCCAGCAGCTCTCGGAGCCCGGGAGCACAGCTGACTGCGTCTCGTGCAGGGGACCCGTGAGCAGGAGCAGTGGGGCCGGCAGGAGCGTTCGGAGGACCGGGTTCTAGTTCACCTGTGTCACTGGCCCACAGCGGGCTGATGGCCGGTGAGTGTCTCCCTTGAATCCCAGGAGTGACAAGAGGAAGTTAAACAAATGGCCACCTGAGGCTCGGATCTTCTATTATCAAAATCCAAAACCGGCTTTTACCATGGACTGAGGCAGAGACTCAGCACCGACAAACCAGTGTCCAGCAAGACGTCCCTGGTGCAGGTCTCCTGTGCAGAAGACAGACAGTGATGTCCTTGTAGGGACAGATCAGGACTCCAAAGGCCTGGTGGTGAATTCGACAGAGCTCCATGGATAGGGATTTTTGTACCTTGGGCAGAGGCAGGGACAGGATTTGAACCCAGATCCTCAGACTGCAGATTCTGGGACACTTATCAGTGACAGAGTTCTTGGTCCTGTTTCCCTTTCAACCTCTCATCCCTCTCTGTCCTTATGTCCCCATATTCTCCTGCCAAAAATCTCATTCCAGGTACAGAGAAGGTGGAATTTATACAAAGAGTAGCATCCATGACTTCTTCCTCTTCAGAGACGCCAGCCCAGCCTGCCCCAGGGAAGTGCTTCTGTCTCTGATCTGGGCTCCCCTTCAGTCCCAGCCTCCCCACCCTCTTGGGTCAGACGCCAAGCCCTACACCCTGTCTCCGTTCTCACTGCTCCTAAAACGCCTTATATGACAACATCATACCAGACATCCTTCGGGGAAGACCAGCCAGGGCAGACTAGTGAGTGTCTTCTTTGGAAAGAAGCTTGTGACCCTGGAGCCATCTCCAGTACCAGAGGATCAAAGCGTTAGCTTGGGTGTGGTTTGCCAGGATAAAAACAGATGTCACATCCTTGTGAGATAATCTGAGAGGACATGGCTTACACAGTACAGCACAGCATTCGTCCTTCTAAGCAATTCTTTTTCACTTAAAATCAGTCATTTCTCTTCAAATGGGTCGCCTTACACGCTACTGGACTGTCCTACACTATGCGCTGGAAACGCCGGCCTCCCTGAGACCCACAGCTGGGGCCGGACGAGGAGGTGGAGAAATGGGGCTGGCCTGGGTGTGCTTTCCCGTCTCACCCAAGCGGAGGAAGCGGTTGGGACCCTCAGACTTCTCTGCAACACAGCCGCTGTCCC
>NW_022900931.1:62872203-62874756 GCF_012274545.1 Fukomys damarensis
TGTCTCCGTGGCTCCTGCTGCGTCTGCTCTGAGGCCTGGGCATCTGTGGCATTTCACGGAGATTTGTTCCTGACGCATAACTGTCACCGAGAGAAGAGAAGAAGCGGGAGGCAAGGGCCCCGCACCGTTCCCACACTGCCGGCTCCAAGGTGTCCCCCCCCTTGGACCTGGTCCCCTCTGCCAAAACTTTTCCTACCGGGAATTATCGATGGCCACAAGTCACTGTGTACCAGCGTCTCCCCGCTGAGCGCCATGGGCGGCACCTGAGTCTGCGCTTCCTGCTTCCCAGGTCCTGGGCTAGGGTGTGAGGTTTGGAGCTGCTGACCAGAGAATGAGGCACAGAAGACAGTGGTGGAGATGAAGACTCAGCGGGACCCCCGGGGAGTCTGCTTGGCTGTCCCCAGGTGAGGCAGTGAGGTTATCCCAGGCACGTCCTGCAAACTCCTGGCAGGGATTCAGGGAGGCCTGGTGGGACAGCCTCTCTTGGCTGTCAAAGACTTTGGTTTCACAACCTCTAAGTTAATCCTGTGAGCACCTTCTTCTCCAGACCCGTCCCCGGTATGTGACCTGTCCCTGCAGGTATGTGGGTCAGGAACGCAATATTAACATCCCATGTGAGGTAACAACCAGAGAGGCGGTGTGATAACATCACACACAACGTAATATAAAACCAGCTGACAGGCACTGACACCCGTTACCTGCTTCATCCAGCCTGAGCCATGCCTGCCTGGTGCACCATCCCAGGTAAGCAGGAGAGAGCTTCATTCCCACCTGAGTCATCTCTGCTCTGAGACACCACTAGGCCCCTCCCTATCCCTCTCTAAACCTCCCTCTCCCTGACTCCTCCCCTCTCCTCTCAGGCAGCAATGCAACATCTCCCGATCCCCATCTCAAATCCAGCCATCTCTCCCCTCTCGAGGCCCCGACCCAGCCTGGCCCTCAGGACGGTCCCTGCTCTCTTCCCCACTCAGCCCCACCACGGCTCCAACAGCATCTTATTCGCAATCCTCCAATTCCAGCCCAGCCCCTGCCAGCCTGGCCCCAGCTGCTCCTCCATCTCCACCCCACTCCCAGCACTAACTCCTCTCCCTTGGCCCTAAACCGATTCCTGCCCACCTCCCCTGGCCCTACACCTCCCCTTGCCCTTGACCACAGGGAGGCTGAAACTGTCCACCTGCCCAGCCTCACTCAGGTCAGAGACCCCAGGTCCTCCCCTAACCCCGACGGAGCTCCCTGAGGGGAGGATGACTGGGTGATCCTCGTCCCCTCGTGCCCTCATCCGCTCCTCTCCACAGCTTTCTGGGCAGCTGTCTGCCTCCTCTCGCTGTCCAGCACCCAGGCTGAGCCCTCGAGGGAAGGTGACTCCAGAGGCCCCCAGAGGCCCCCCGGCCAGAGCCCACTTGGCCCTGCTGCCTGGGACACCGGAGCTCTGTCTCCTCTGTTGTCCCCCACGGGAACCACTCTGATGCTGTGCCAGGCCCACTCGAGATGCGGGGGCCAGTTCTACCACCCCCTGCAGCATTGCTGCCTGAATGGAGCCCTGGTACCTTTGGCCCGCACCCAAGGATGTGGCAGCTGCCGTTTCAGAGTCTGCTTTGAGCAGTGCTGTCCCCGGTGGCCCCTTGGCCTGAAGAAGCCCTTCATGGTGAAGCTGAGGATGGAGAATTGCTCCTCACCTGTGTCTCCAGATGACAGGCTTTGTCACAGGTGAGATCCTGTCCCCTGCATGGTTTCAGGTGCAAAGGTGGAGGGCAGTCAGGCTGCCTCTTCTGTGGGTGACGGAGCCACCCGGCTCTATCTGTGCCCCCCTTTCCTAGCCTGGTTTTCTCTCCCACTTTCATTTTTTCTGAGAATCTCAGCCCAGTGTCTTTCTCCTGTTGATCCTTTTCTCTCCCCTGCCCATGTTCAGCCAACCCTGTGTTCTGGTGCTTTGTGTCTCTCTCTGTCTCTCTGTCTCTGTCTCTGTCTCTCTCCCTCTCCCTCTCTCCTCACTGTCTGTGTTTCTCTGCTTAATGTCACCTGATGAACCCTCAGCCTCAGGCCGCAAGACCGAGGACTCCTGGATTCTACACCCTGAATGAACTGGGAAACTTGGCCTTGGACTCCTACAAATTGAGATGTGGAGCAGACATGAGACGCAGTGTCCCCTTCGTCCTGCGTCCTGTGTCCCCAGCCTGCCTCTGCCCTGTGAGGAGGGGTCCTCTTTCACAGGTACTGGCAGTCTTCTGTGACTAAGGTGTCCCTCAGGGGAACTCGCCGTGACTCCTGTGGCTCATATCCAGCAGGTACCAGACGTGTTCCGTGACCCTGAGGATCCACCTTCAAGGCACGGCGTTTCCTCACATCCCTTTCATCCCTGGGAAGGCTTTATTCCATTCATGCAGTTTATGTTAACTGCCACCGACTGTAAACAGGGATGTGGGTGCCCTTTTCTCTGGCATCCTGACACAGCAAGGCACATCCAGTTTTTTCTGCAAGCTTTCACGTCTCACAAAACCTCCCTGGTCTCCTGTGGTCTGAATAAAAGCCCTCCTCAATCTAAGGCTCCATTTT
>NW_022900931.1:62875256-62892835 GCF_012274545.1 Fukomys damarensis
TTGTGCAGCCCACAGCTGGGCTCCACCTTCTGTGGGCGGCGGAAGGAAGTTTAAATCCTGGAAGCCCAGCCCTCAGGCAGCCACCCACTCCCTGGTGCCGGGTCAGATCCACCACACGGTGAGAGGCCCTGTCTGTGTTCCACTTGCTTCCTCTGAGCAGCACAGAGCCCGAGGCCTTCTCTTCAGGGTTGCTTCTGTCCTGTGTGAGCGACAAACCTCATCTCACATCCTCAGCACCTGACAGAAGACAAATCCAGTCTTCCTTCCACTTTTTTCTGGCCAAATCAACATTTAGTGGGGTAACTTCTGGAATTTTCGGTCCTCTAAAAATGGGTGAGGTCTTGTCATTGTTCTGTGTGATTCGAGTGGTCTCTTACGATACCTTATGTGTGCATGAGTTTTTCAGAGAAACACCCTGAGATTCATGTAATTGATATAGATGAATGAAGAGCAGAACTGTGGCTCTTTGTGTCCACAAATTTACCTTCTCGTTTTTCATGGAATCCACTACAATTCCTGAGCCCCAACCCCATTTAAAACTCCCCAAAGCTCCTGCCACCCCATTTCCCTCCCAGGGTAGTCAGCTCTGGCTCATCACTCACTGTCTGGGGCCAAGTGCTGCCCCAGTGCCATAAGACAAGAGCCACGAAGGACTGCACTAGCTTCTTCTTTGGATCCTGTCTCAGGTATCATGGGAGATAAGAGTCAGCTCAAGCACATGCTCTGTATTTTCTCCCACAAGTCCCTGGGTGCACCAGTTCCTACCATGAGACAGACTTGGCCTGGTCTGGAGCAGGCACCCCAGATCCCAAGCCAGCAACCTCCAGGAATCTGGGTTTGGTCTGACCCTGAGATAGCAGGGCACAGCAAGGTCTTGAGCTCTGAAGAGACTGGAGCCACATGATCATAAGAGTGTCAAGATACAAAGGACCACTGCCAACATTCACTCCCCGACCCTGAACACCCCCTTCCTATTAGAATAGATAACTAGGAGACTCTTAAATGTAAACTCCCCAACTGCGAAGAACTGTTACATCTGGGTTGGAAAGATTAACTACTTTGTGACCATGATTTGAACTGTAAGGATTGCATGTGACCACCCAAATGAAGTCAAGGCTGTAAAACCCTATAAAAGAAGGAGTTGTAACCCAGTGGGTCATCGATCCAGTCACAGCTTATGTGCGATCGACCCCCATTGATGGATTAAATTTGTTATTTTATTTCCATTCTGCTGCCTCTCTCTGTGTCACTTACTGATTCCTTCCGTAACATTCGGTGCATTGGCAGGGAAGGAAAGGGCTAGGTGACACAGCCCATGTTGGGCCTCAACCCGAGTCCCACTGGAGGGAGCAGCTGTCCACCTTCTCAGAAGGGAAGAAGTGAGCCCCTGGGATTTCTTGGGTTCCCTTTCTAGGAGGCTAGTTTGCCAGCAGTGGATCACTTGAACCCAAAGCAGAGACAGCAGAAGGAAGGCGAGTGAGCGAAATCATCTGTCTGAACGGTGAGACCCCCTGGGTTGCTCCCTAGTTTGTCTTGCTTTGCTTTCTTCTTATTGAACATTTGGGCATATTACAGATCAGAGGCCTGATTACCCTCCTTTCTCTGCCATTTGAGAATTTATGTCCTCAATTTGGGCAAAATATAAAGTGCAGGTCTAATCACTCCCCACTCTTTGCCATTTGTGAGGGTTTTGTTTTTATGCTCTCAATTTGTTAGTGTGCTTTTTATTATACTTTGTAAAGGGGCCCCAGGGAGGGAGTCTTTTAACTTCTTGTGTGACTGTGTGTGTGAAAGAGACTTGGTTAGGATAGTGAATGTAACGAGCTACAAAAGCCGTCAGTAGCCTCATCTGTGCACCAAAACAGAGGGAAGGGGAACTTGTGCTTAAAGAGCCCTCCCAGCAAAAATGTTTCAATTGTTTGATGCAATATTTTGTACCCACCGCCCCATTTGGGAGGACTGTAAGGAACTCTGTAGAACAGTGTTAACCACTGAAGAAATTCAAAGAATTATTGGGGAAATAAAAAAGATTAACGCCCCCCTCATGCCACTTGGAACACCAAAGCCTGATGAATGGCATGAGCAACAATTCCCCATAACTAATTGGCCAGAATGGAATCTGCATACCCCAGCTGGCCAGTGTGACCTGGCAAATCACAGAGCCTGTTTCTTAGCAGGAATGAGGGCCACTAGTAAGAAGCCCACTAATGCAATTAAAATGATGTAAAGCTTACAAGGACCAGAGGAGAGCCCGGAAAAGTTTTATGAAAGGCTCTGTGAGGCATATAGGATGTATACACTATTTGACCAACTGTAGCAGAAAATCAACAGCTGGTGAACACTGCTTTTTTAACTCAGTCTACTGCAGGTATTAGGAAAAAATACAGAAGCAAGATATCTGAGAAGGAATGAATATAACACAATTGTTACAACTGTCTAGGAAAGTGTATGTAAACAGAGATTCAATCAGAGAGCAAGAAAGATGTCACAAGGAAGATGAGAGAGATAGAAGAAAGGTGATGGGAAATAGAGTGCCGGAAGGCAAACAGCAAGAGAAAGGGGAGAAAAAGAAAGGTCAGGTGGATGTGAAAGAGAAGGAATGAATTAAAAGAACAGATTTAGAGCCTGATCGGTGTGCATATTGCAGAGAAAATTTTAAAAGTAAATGCCCTAAACTACCTGCCAAAAAGAAACAAAAGGCCCAAAAAGCTAAAGACTCAGAAACAGGTGTTTTGCTCCCCCTCTTTGGAGAAGACAGTGAATGATGAGGACCGGGCTCAATAACACTCGGCCCTCATGAGCCCACGATTAAAATGAAAGTAGAGGGCCAAGATAGGTCTTTCTTCCTGGATAGTGGCGCTGAATATTCAGTGGTAACTAAACCAATTGCTCCACTAGGGGGCAGGCAGGTACAAATAATTGGAGCGACTGGGATTTCAGAGAGACAATTTTGTCATGAAAGAATATGTGAAATTGGAGGACACAAAATAAGACATGAGTTTCTATACCTACCTGAGTGTCCCATTCCACTAATGGGCCGTGACCTGCTGTCTAAACTAGGAGCTACAGTAACATTCATGCTGCAGGAAAATACGGCCTTACATTTAGATCCAAGTAAGGCTTATATAATGGTGGTGGCTACTAATAGAGAAGATGAATGGCAATGTTTCAATCACGAAGCTTATCGAGCACCCCAAGAATTGAGAGAATTATTTCCAAATGTATGTGCCAAAAAGTCTCCTCCTGGATTGGCTAAAAACCGCCCGCCTTTAAAGATAAACTGAAAGGTAACTCAACCCCTGCAGCTATAAGACAATCCTAATGTCTCAGCAAGATTGCTTGGGAATTAAACCCCATATTATGCGGCTTAAAGAATTTGGACTCATAAAAAGAATGTAAATCACCCTGGAATATTCCCCTGTTACCTGTCAAGAAGCCAGATGGAGATTATAGACCGGTGCAAGATTGCCAGGCTGTCAATGAAAAGACTGTAACCCTGCACCCAGTAGTTTCAAACCCGTATACTTTGATAGGCTTAATACCTCCTACAGCAGCCTGGTTCACTTGCTTAGACTTAAAAGATGCTTACTTCTGTTTACGTATCACCCCTGTGTTGCAGCCAATCTTCGCCTTTGAATGGGAGGACCTGATTGATGGAGCTAAGACTCAATTTACTTGGACTAAGTTACCGCAGGGATTTAAGAACTCCCCCACGCTTTTGGGGGAAGCATTGGCAAAAGACCTGCTAGAATTTCCCACAAAGGAATATGGCTGTACCTTGTTATAGTATGTAGATGATTTATTGTTATGTAGCCCATCCCGTGAAAACTGCTGGCGGAACACTAAAACTATTAAAGCTACTTGAGGAAGCAGGATACAAAGTTTCATGGAAAAAGGCCCAAATTTGTGTGCAACAGGCCAAATACTTAGGATTCCAAATTTCCAAAGGGATACGCTGCTTGGGAAATGAAAGGAAACAAGTAATCAGCACTATGCCAAAACATGAAGACAGCTGAGGGAATTTGGGGGCGGGGGGCAGCAGGTTTTATAGGATCTGGATTCCAGGATTTGCAGACAGCCAAACCTCTGTATAAAACTATAAAGGGCCCAGAAGGGCAGCCACTATTGTGGGGTGAAGAGCAAGAGTCAGCATTAATTTTTTTATTTTTTTGGTAACGGGGATTGAACTTGGGTCCTTGTGCTTGCGAGGCAGGCCACCAAACCACTGAGCTAAATCCCCAGCCCCAAGAGTCAGCATTTAAATGAATGGTTAAAACTCATACTCTCTGCTGCCCCTGCACTGGGGATCCCTGATGTAACCCAGCCTTTTATTCTATGTGTGACTGAAAGAAATCATACTGCTTTAGGGGAGCTTACTCAAAAAATAGGCCCATGGAATCAGCCAGTAGCATATTTATCTAAGAATCTGGATCTGGTTGCAAAGTGATGGGCGCCTTGTTTAGGAGCTTGGGCAGCTGCCATTCTGCTAATCAAGGATTTGACTCATGGGGGAAAAACAGCTCTCCAAACACTGTTGGAAAAGTATGCCTATATAGCCGGGGTTTCTGCTTTGTGTGAGCAAATCTCCAAGTGGTGTCAAATTTGTCAGAAAATAAACACAACTTTGAGGCCCAGGGCACCACCACCTGGAATGCAATGGAAGGACACAACTCTTTTTCAGGCTATAAAAATAGATTTTACAGAAGTCTCCCCTTGCAGAGGTTATAAATATCTGTTAGTGTGTGTTTGTACTTACTCTGGATGGCCTGAGGTATGTAAGGTTTTATTGAGGGAGATAATTCCAAGGTTTGGTCTGCCTCTCTCCATAGGCAGCAACAACAGATCAGCATTTGTAGCAGAGGTTACTCAAGATCTAGCTAAATTGTTACATATAAAATGTTATTTACATACTGCTTACCAACCTCAGAGCTCTAGTAAGGTTAAAAGAATGAATCGTACCATTAAGGGAGCATTAACCAAATATTGCCAGACAACACCAGGGTTATGGGTCGATCTGCTTCCCATAGCCCTCCTGAAAATAAAAAATACCCCAAATCATACTTGGGTTCTCCCCATACGAAGTCTTGTTTGGGAGGCCTCCATGTATCTTGAGGCTTTACAAGAAATTTATCTCAATTGGGCGCATCCAGTATGGAATTACAGCTGTTAGAATTGGGCAAAGTGTTCCAAAATATTCTAGGGCAAATTAGAGATAAAGAGGACCTTCCTGTGCTAACATTTGATAAAACCAGGAGACTGGGTTTATGTTAAGAATTGGAAAAATACCCCTTTACAACTATTTGGGAAGGGCCATATGACACAATTTTGGTTACTCCCATAGCTGTCAAAGTAGCTGAAGTCCAGCCATGGAATCATCAACTCTAGGGGAAAGTGAGCCCACCCGGAGAACTTCACGGACTGCAACTCCAGGAGACAGCACACTCACCACACCAGAAGCTGATGTGTCCACGCACAGCTGAAGAATGAGGATTGCAATCAAGATATTATGGACTCCTTTCATATGTCAGACTGTTACGAGTGTTTTTGAATTAAGAGTTTATAAGCCTAGCCGGGCGTGGTGGTGCACGCCTGTAATCCCAGCACTCAGGAGGCTGAGGCAGGAGGATCACTGTGAGTTCAAGACCAGCCTGGGCTACACAGTGAGTTCCAGGGCATGTGTCAACTACATAGTAAGACCCTGTCTCAAAAAACCAAAAAAAAAAAAAAAGATAAAGAGAGAGTTTATAAGCCTAAAGATGCTAAGTTTGATTAAAAATGTGTGACCTTTAAATGGGAATCCGAGGGACATCCCCTCACACTTCTTTTTGATGCCTGTCCAAAAGAACATTATGGAAACCCTGGTACCATAATTGACTGTGGGGGGTATACACAAGAAAGAAGATATTGTTCAGATAAAACTCAGATATGGTTAAACAGTTCTGTTGTAATGAGAAATGCTAGCAACTGTAATAACTGCAAACAGGGACAATGTAACACCTTGAAAATATATATAGCCTGGCCTCGGGAAGCAAGCTGGCTGCAGGGAATAATTTTTTATGTTTATATCAGTCAACTGCTAGAAATGGGCCTCAGAAGTTAAAAAGATGGACTTTACAGATTTAAAAGGTTTGGAAAGAGCTCCCCCCTCCAGAAATAGGGAAAAACCCTGTACTGCAGGAAACACAAGATATTTCAAAGGGGCATCCAAATAACTCTACAGGAGTTGATATGATAGATTTAATTGACAAAACCCACTCACTACTTCAGCAGATGGACCCGAAATTAGCCTCTGATTGCTGGACTTGCACACCACTCACTGTGATTGTTAGGAAATTGATCATGTTAAAGTATTTTGTGGCATAGCCGTTTTGGGTTGGACTTCTGGGTTCTTCTTCCCCTAAACCCCTGTCTTGAGTTTCCTTTTCCCAAGACCACGTCAGCATATAGAATTAAAACCTAAAGCTTCCTGCAGGTCCCCTCCTTAGAGGGCAACGTGGCTTGTGATAGGCTAAGAGCAGCCTACTCCACCCTAACAAGGAGGTTTGGCTCCAAGCCCCGCAAATGAGCCAGCACTTTCTCACCCCCCCCCACCCGTGCATTGCTGTTCCCTTTCACTAGTGTCAGAAATGGGATCCAGGACTGCCAAGCTCACAGGTATTTTACCTGTGGACCCGAAACCCGGATACCAAGACGCTCCAACTCTGCCCCACCCGACGTCCGCGACCACCTTCCTTAGCGCCATTCTCACAGCCAACACTGATCCACCTATTTTCAGGCCTACAACAGATATTGGGTAAGTCCCCCCATTCTGAGATGTCTTTTGGGTAGCGGGAGATCCCGGGGTCCCAGACCTCCACGAGGACATCCACCTCTGACGTGGCCAGGTACTGGGCCCTCCCCATCCTCCACATTGCAAACCACTGGGTTTGTTAGGTTAAAGTCCGGGACTTAACCAGGCCTCTCTGCCCTTGCTCTGGACCCCCTGAAGGCGTGGGGAGTCTTCCACTTAAAACTCCTATCTTGTACAAGGGATGCCTTTGCGAGTCTGCGAGTTCCACCCTTTCGGACACCGGTCTGAAAAGGAGGTCCTATCAGAACTCTAAGAGACATCTGGACTTCTGATAACCTCCTCCACTGTCCTCCTGGTGGTCATGGGCTCTGCTCTTCCATACCCGTAGGCTCTCCTTTGGGATGCTTACTCAGGAATTTGGAGGGCCTTGATCCAAAACCCAAGCGGCTAATCTGCTTATCCACCCCAAATCTGGCCCCAATACCAGCTAAACAAATCTATTGTCTGGCCGCCAAATGGCTCCCTCGAACCAGGTCTAATTTTAGACCTATATAACTCTTGTGAGCACCAAGGAGAATGGTCGGAGATTCCATATTTTCAGAGCTTCTCTTATCTCCACAGCCAGCTCTCTCTCTTTGCTCTCTAACTCAAAAGTAGCCTCCCCTGCCCCTTACTTTTAACAACCCAGGATATCTCTGCTCCCACTTCTCTTTGTTTCAACTCTACAGACCAGAGCAATCAGGCTGCCTCCATCTCCAGCCTTCTCCTCTCCTCCCACCCGCCTTGTCTCTACCTCTCCTTCCTCCTCTCCGCAGCCATCCTGTAATTCCCTTCACCTCCGCCATCTTACATCTCCCTGCCCTTTCCTAAAGTGCTGTAAACTGAAGGCGTGGTCAGGCTCTGATCTCAACACCCTTCCTTCCCTTTGCTGCACCGCCCAAAAATCACCTCACCCTCCCGAATTGCTGGTGGCTCCTAATCGCTCTTCCCCACACCCCTCTTCCACCCGCCCCCTTGATACTCCAAACCAGCTTGATCCGGCCAGTGACCCTCCCCCATATCCGACCCCTGGCCCAAAAAACCAATCCACTCCTTACCCCATCTCGTCTGGTGCCTCCTCTCCTCCTACTTCCCCTACTCCTCCTATTTCTCCTATGCCTCCTACCGCTACTGCTCCGCCCTAGGCCCCAGCTCCACCCCTCACCCGGTCCAAGTCCTACATGAGCCACAGGATGGCGCCCTTGTGCAAAGTAGCAGGGGTTAAGGGAATCGTCCATGTTCATGCGCCTTTCCCCGTGACTGAACCAGCTCTCATCCAAGCCAGACTTGGATCTTTCACTGCCGATCCAACAACCTTTGTAAAACAATTTCAACTCCTGACACAGTCCTATCAACTAACCTATCATGATCTTTTTGTTGTCCTTACTAATGCATTAACTCCCGAGGAGGGCAGAAGAGTGCTGGATCAGGCCCGTGCTCATGCAGATCAGGAACACTTGACAAATAATCGTCATCTGGTAGGTGCTGTTGTGGTCCCAGAATGAGACCCAGAATGGGACTACAACACCGAGGTGGGAATTGAAGCTCAAAACAGATATTTAATTGTCTCCTTCATGGAATCCTCAGAGCCACCATGAAGTCGGAAAATTATGAAAATCCGTCTGCCTTTTTGCAAAGACTGACTAATGGCCTCTGCCAACACACCAAGCTGATCCTGAGTCTATCGATGGTCAAAGATTAATCATGATGCATTTCTTTTCTCAGAGCTACCTTGATATTAGACTTAAGTTAAAAAAACCAGAAAGGGGACCTTTGACCGCCCCCAGGTTCTGGCTGCGGCAAAGTCTATCATAGCTGTGATGATCTCAAGATCACCAAAAAGTACCAGTTATTGGCACAAGCCTTCAATCCTGCCATGCCACAATTATCTCAAGGAAAGGGACCCTTCAGGGGGGCCTCTCACCCAGGGAGACCCTGCTTCCAGTGCAATCAAGAGGGACATTGGGTCAGCAATTGCCCAAATCCCAAGGTGCCCACAAAGCCATGCCCTAAGTGCCAACAGAGGTAATACTGGGGTTTCGACTGCCTCCTGGCATCCACCCATCAGGCCAGTGGCCCCACTACTCCCCCTGAGTGATGACCTGATAGATCTGCCGGCAGCTGAAGGGCTATAAAGAGGTCCTGGCACAACTGGCCCAAAATGGATCACCGCCTAGGAGCCCAGGGTGACCTTGATTGTGGCAGGTAGGGCTATCGTTTTCCTATTAGACACTGGTGCCAGCTTTTCTGCATTGAGAGAATGTTGGGGATCTACCTCCCTCTCTCAGACCTCTATTGTTGGGGTAGAAGGTCAAAAGCAACGCCCTTGACAGACTCCTCTACTGTCATGCACAATTGGCTATTTTTCATTTCTTCATTCCTTCCTAGTCCTCCCATCCTGTCCCATTCCCTTATTGGGTCATGACATTTTATCCATTCATTTTTGTATGCCAAGCCCTTCCAGCACACCAATGTCTTCCTTTTGTCTTCTGTTATCCCAAGCTATTGAACCTCCAGTCTCCACATACGAATGGCCAATTAGTCCCTCCCCCATAGACCCCCAGGTGTGGGATGTTCAATCTCCCTCAGTGGCCAAATGCCCTCCGGTTAAGTTCCTCCTCAAAAATCTCTCAGGATTTCCAAATCAGGCACAAAATCCCCTCCCTTGTGCAAGCCTAGAGGGTTAGCTCCCATCATAAATAGCCTGTTACAGAAACGGTTTCTGAGACCACCAACTCTCCATTCAATACCCCCATCTTGGCAGTAAAAAAATCTAATGGAACATGCCGATTGGTTCAAGACCTCCGAAGCATTAATTCTGCCACTGTTCCCATTCACCCTGTTTTTCCCAATCCCTACACTCTCCTGTCCTCAATCCCATCTAATGCCACCCATTTTTCTGTTCTAGACCTCAAAGATTCTTTCTTTTCGATCCCCTTTCACAGAGATTCCCAAGACATTTTTGCATTTACCTGGACTGATCCCTTCTCTAATATATCTACTCAGCTAATCTGGGCTGTATTGCCCGAGGGTATCAGAGACAGTCCCCACCTGTTTGGTCAAATTCTAGCGCAAGATTTATCCTTTCTCCAACTTCAAGGTTCATGATGCATCCAATATGTAGATGACCTCCTCCTTTGTGCTGCTTCATTAATTATGCTCCAACAAGATACTTACATGCTTTCAAATTTCATTTCCAAGAGAGGATATCGAGTTTCCCCAACCAAGGCCCAACTCTTCCAACAACAGGTCACCTATTTTGGGGTATCTCTAACACCTGGTTTTAAGTCTATTACAGTAGATAGAAAACAGGTTCTTTGGGATGTTCCGTCACCCTCCACCAAAAAGGAGCTCCTTTCCTTTTTGGGTATGGCTGGATATCTTAGATCCTGGATTCCCAACTATTCCCTGCTGGCAGCCCCCCTTTATGAGGCCACTAAAGTGATAGGGAAAACTTTAATAGTGAAAATTTAGGAAATGTCACAATGCAAAATAACTTCTGCACCTCACTCTGCTTAGTCCAGAATTAACCTGTACCAGAGACACCTAGTCTCCCACAAAAGTTTGTAAGTGAAAAGAACCATTGTTAGCTTTGTTAATCAAACAAGCTCCCTTCCCCCTGGCTAGAGTAGGTAATTGAATGAATCCTAAAGGTAACTTCCCTGACAAAGAACTGCATCCGGTTGAAATTCAACTGCCTTGCTATCATGTTTTGGGTGTCTGTGAAAATGCAATGTAACCAACTGAGTAAGATCAAAGCTGTAAAACCCTATAAAAGAAGGAGTTGTAACCCAATGGGGGAGTCGATCAGGGCACCACCATTAGGTATAATTGATCCCCATTGATGGAGTAAATTTTTTATTTTACTTTCATTCTGCTGCCTCTCTATGTGTCACTTGCCAATTCCTTCTGTAACAAAAGGAGGTCGCCACGAGCCTATAGATATTTCTATAACCACACCCTTTGTTCATCTTAAGTCCAGCCTACTAGAGGACCCTGCTTTACACCTCCCTGATGTGTCACATCCCTTTCATCTTTATGTGTCAGAAAATAAGGGATTTGCACTTGGGGTCCTGGAACATCAATTAGGACCCACATAGGGCCATGGCCTACTTATCTAAGCGGCTAGATCCCACCGTCAGAGGTTGGGCCCCCTGCTTGCGAAGCCTAGCTGCCACATTGCTCTCTTAGTTCAAGAATCAAAAAAACTCACTTATGGATCCCCCACCGTGGTTCTCTCCCATCACTCCATCTCAGATTTATTAAATTATAAACACCTGCAAAATCTTCCCCCATGTAGAGTTCTGTCCCTTCAGACGGTGCTTCTACATGATTCCTCTTCGACTTTTCAGCTTTGTGCGGCCCTAAACCCTTCTACCCTGTTGCCAATTCTCAAAGAGGATGCCTCTACCCATGAATGTTTAGATACCCTTGAAAATCTCCTACCCCACAAATCTCATATTTCAGAAGGCCCCCTTCCTTCCTCTGACCTAGTTTGGTTCACAGATGGTAGCTCCTTTATCAAAGATAAAGCAAAAAGGACAGGATATGCCATTGTCTCTCATTCTGAAGTTATTGAATAAGGATCCCTCCCCATGCAAACAACTAACCAACAAGCAGAACTTATAGCTCTCACCTGGGCCTTTGTCTTAGTCTTGGGTAAACAACTTACAATCTATACAGATTCAAAATATGTCTTCCATATCCTAATTTCACATGCAGCAATCTGGAGAGAAAGAGGTTTCTGTTCCACATGAGGTAGCTCTATCCAAAATTCCAGATTTATTATGGAGCTTCTACAGGTCTCTAGACTGCCATCAGCAATGAGGATTGTCCATTGTAAGGCTCATCAGACTCACCAGAGATAACTATTGCAAATAATAGGACCCATCAGATGGCAAGAGAAGCCACCTTGAATTCAGAGGCTGCCCCAAACCCTGATTTTATGTTGCCCCTGACTTTGATAGATTCTCCTGATGACCCAAAAACTCCTAGTCAGACTTTTACTTTGACTAGAGATCAGCTTATCTATATACATAAGCTTTTCCATCCTTGCTCTGACTCTTTTGGCCTTTCTGGAACCTATAGTCACTCTTTCTCCTTCTGACAGATCGTTTCTCCAAAATCTTTCTTCCCCTGTCTAGTATGTCAAAGGTCCAATCCTCTCTCAAGACCTTCCCCCTTCCCCACATCAGGCCAGAGGCATGTTACCAGGCATGGATTGGCAAGTGGATTTCACTCACATGCCCAAGGTAGAGGTACAGATACTTACTGGTGCTAATAGATACTTTCTCTGGATGGGTTGAAGCCTTTCCCACTTCAAACAAATGTGCTCTCAGCCTCTCTTTTAATCTTTAAAGAAATTATACCTAGGTTCGGACTTCCCACTTCTTTCCAATCTGATAATGGACCTGAGTTCACCTCTCAGGTGACCCAGGGCCTTGCCAAGTTAATGGGAATTTCCTGGCACTTTCATATTCCATTCCTTCCTCAATCATCCAGAAAGGTGGAGCACACCAATAGGTCCATTAAGTCAATCCTTACCAAGTTAACCCTAGAGCTTCATATAGATTGGGTTACTCTTTTACCTCTTTCCCTATTAATGTTGAGGTCCCTACCTAAGGCCCCTCTTCAAATTTCCCCATTTGAATTAATGTTTGAGTGTTAATTGTTGAGAATAGATCCTCAACCCTCCCCCCTACCCTCTACCTTGTTGGTCTCTTGTTCAAACGCGAGGTCAATTATGGCAGTATGCTGATTCATTATTGTGCATCCTCTACCCTCCCATCCACATATCATCCTGGAGATCAGATCCTTTTGGCCCTGCCTCACGAGAAAAAGATCCCCTCAAGCCTAAGTTCCAAGGGCCATTTATGGTGATCTTGTCCACTCCAACCGCGGTTAAACTGAAGTCCCGCCATGGTTGGTTTCATTGTTCTAGTGTCAAACTCTACCTCTCTACCTCTTCTCCAATCACTCCAACAGTTTCCTCTCCATTCTACTCTGCAACCCCTGTGGGACCTCTCAAGATAAAACTCATGAGGGTCACAGAAGAATCTTCTGATAAAGACCCAAGCCTGCCAAAAATCCCTGCTTGAAAAATTTGAGCGCTCTCATGGGATATTGTGAGGCCTTTGCCACCCTGTCTTTTCCAGATTGGCTTAGTCTTTGTATATTACTTTCATTGGGTTTTATTCTAGGATTGGCCTACTATGGCCCCTCCCTCCTATAGTCTTTCTTCCAGAGTTTGCCTTGCTTTGATTTATTACCAACTACATCCTGTCCATCTCACCTCCTTCGTTGATAAATTTCTGTGTTTTTATTCTTGTAGAGCCTTACAGGCAACTTCAATGGGAATACTACTGCCACCATCAGTTCACCTCTGCTCGAGAGTGGCACAGCCGACCAGACTTCACACCTGCACCCCCCCCAAGCTTCATCGCCCCAAACTCAGCAGGAAGTAGCTACAGAAGATAGAAACATCACCCCCTTTCCCTAGTGTATGATCCACATCAGCTGCCATTTCTCATCTAAAACCAAAGAGTGGGGAATGTTAGGAAATTGATCATGTTAAAGTATTTTGTGACACAGCCATTTGGGGTTGGACTTCCAGGTTCTTCTTCCCCTAAACCCCTGTCTTGAGTTTCCTTTTCCCAAGACCACATCAGCATATAGAATTAAAACCTAAAGCTTCCTGCACGTCCCCTCCTTAGAGGGCAACGTGGCTTGTGATAGGCTAAGAGCAGCCTACTCCACCCTAACAAGGAGGTCTGGCTCCAAGCCCCGGAAATGGGCCAGCACTCTCTCATCTCTCTGTCTCTCTCTCTCTCTGTCTCTCTCTCTCTCTCTGCTCGCACTCTCTGCTCCACTCTCCCGGCTCTGTTTCCCTGAATAAAGTCTCCAGTCAGACCTTTCGGTGTCCTCTCGACCTGCTCACTGCCCATAGAGGAGGAACTTTTAGGAGAAGAGTGTTGTGACTATGCAAATAAGCCTGGAATAGTTAAAGAATCACTGGATAGATTAAGAGATCATAAAAGAGTTCAGTGTTGAGGAACCAACATTCAATTTTTGGCCTTAACCTGTCGGGATGGAGGGCCTGGGTCAGCTCCCTCACTGTGCCAATTCTTATTATACTGCTCTTCCTTATGTTTGGTCCCTGCATAGCAAGTTGGATATAAAACTCATGCATAGGACCGGGAATTTAGCTCAGTGGTGCTGCTGCCTGCCTCGCAAGCATAAAGACCTGAATTCAACCCCCGGTACGAAAAACAAAAAACAAAAAAAACACATGCATCAGAAAATTACAGCTGCCCAACATTATCAGATGTTGATTATGCAGAGTAATGAAAATTGGTATGAACAAAATGAAGGGTAAGGAGTTACCCCAATAAAAAAAAGAAGGAATGATAGAGAACACTTTTATAAATAACTAAAGTCTATGAAGTGTCATAATATAGAATAGCTTCTGTGTCCATAACTGTAGTCTGTTTAGCTCAGAACTAACAAGACTACCAGAGGCACTAACTGTTGAATGAGACATTTAGTCTGACACTGAGACAGCAGGGCACAGCAAGGTCTTGAGCTCTGAAGAGACTGGAGCCACATGATCATAAGAGTGTCAAGATACAAAGGACCACTGCCAACATTCACTCCCCGACCCTGAACACCCCTTTCCTATGGGCTAGAATAGATAACTAGGAGAATCTTAAAGATAAACTCCCCATATCCAAAGAACTGTTAAGTCTGGGTTGAAAAGATTAACTAGTTTGTGACTGTGATTTAAGCTGTAAGGATGGCATGTAACCACCCAAATGAAGTCAAGGCAGTAAAACCCTATAAAAGAAGTAGTTGTAACCCAGTGTGTCATCAATCCAGGCACGGCTTATGTGCGATTGACCCCCATCGATGGATTAAATTTGTTATTTTACCTCTCTGTATTATTTACTGATTCTTTCTGTAACACTGTAACAAGAGGGTTCACCAGGTGGCACTGAAGACAGGTAGGGGAGAGAGAGAGAGAGCCAGAACATAGAAGAGGACACAAAGTGGGCAGAGGGCACTGGGCTGAGATCCTCAGAAGAAATGAAAGTTGAGAGAAAACCAGGCTAGGAAAGGCGGGAACCAGACAGAGCAGGGTGGCTCCGTCACCCACAGAAGAGGCAGCCTGACCCCCCTCCGCCTTTGCACCTGAAACCATGCAGGACACAGGATCTCACCTGTGACAAAGTCTATCATCTGGAGACACAGGTGAGGAGCAATCCTCGGTCCTCACCACAATGTCCTCACCTGTGAAGGGCTCCTTCAGGCCAAGGGGCCACCAGGGACAGCACTGCTCAAAGCAGACTCTGAAGCGGCAGCTGCCACACCCTTGGGTGCGGGCCACAGGTACAAGGGCGCCATTCAGGCAGCAATGCTGCAGGGGGTGGTAGAACTGGTCTCCGCATCTCGGGTGGGCCTGGCACAGCATCAGAGTGGTTCCCGTGGGGGACAACAGAGGAGACAGAGCTCCGGTGTCCCAGGCAGCAGGGCCAAGTGGGCTCTGGCCTGGGGGGCTCTGGGGTCCTCTGGAGTCACCTTCCCTCGAGGGCTCAGCCTGGGTGCTGGACAGCGAAAGGAGGCAGACAGCTGCCCAGAAAGCTGTGGAGAGGAGGGGACGAGGGGATGAGGATCACCCAGTCATCCTCCCCGCAGGGAGCTCCGTCGGGGTTAGGGGAGGATCTGGGGTTCTAACCTGAGTGAGGCTCGGCAGGTGGACAGTTTCAGCCTCCCTGTGGTCCAGGGCAAGGGGAGATGGGCAGGAATCTTGGAAGGAACCGGTTTAGGGCCAAGGGAGAGGAGTTAGTGCTGGGAGTGGGGTGGAGATGGAGGAGCAGCTGGGGCCGGGCTGGCAGGGGCTGGGCTGGAATCGGAGGATCTCGAATGAGGTGCTGTTGGAGCCGTGGCGGGGATGAGTGTGGAAGAGAGCAGGGACCGTCCTGAGGGCCAGGCTGGGTCGGGGCCTCGAGAGGGGAGAGATGGCTGGAGTGGAGATGGGGATCGGGTGATGTTGCATTGCTGCCTGAGAGGACAGGGAAGGAGTCGGGGTGGGGGGTTATAGAGGGGTACGGAGGGGCCTAGTGGTGTCTCAGAGCAGAGATGACTCAGGTGGGAATGAAGCTCTCTCCTCCTTACCCGGGTTAGGGCACCAGGCAGGCATGGCTCAGGCTGGATGAAGCAGGTAACGGGTGTCAGTGCCTGTCAGCTGGTTTTATATTACGTTGTGTGTGATGTTATCACACCGCCTCTCTGGTTGTTACAGCACATGGGATGTTAATATAGCATTCCTGACCCACATACCTGCAGGGACAGGCCACACACCGGGGACGGGTCCAGAGAAGAAGGTGCTCACAGGATTAACTTAGAGGTTGTGAAACCAAAGTCTTTGACAGCCAAGAGAGGCTGTCCCACCAGGCCTCCCTGAATCCCTGCCAGGAGTTTGCAGGACGCTGCCTGGGATAATCTCACTGCCTCACCTGGGGACAGCCAAGCAGACTCCCCGGGGGTCCCGCTGAGTCTTCATCTCCACCACTGTCTTCTGTGCCTCATTCTCTGGTCAGCAGCTCCAAACCTCACACCCCAGCCCAGGACCTGGGAAGCAGGAAGCGCAGACTCAGGTGCCGCCCATGGCGCTCAGGAGGGAGACGCTGGCGCGCAGTGACTTGTGGCCATTGATAATTCCCGGTAGGAAAAGTTTTGGCAGAGGGGACCAGGTCCAAGGGCGGGGACACCTTGGAGCCGGGCAGTGTGGGAACAGTGCGGGGCCCTTGCCTCCCGCCTCCTCTCTTCTCTCAGTGACGGTTATGCATCAGGAACAAATCTCCGTGAAATGCCACAGATGCCCAGGCCTCAGAGCAGACGCAGCAGAAGCCACGGAGACAGGGCGACGTCCCTGCACACAGCCGTCGGTGCCCTCTCATGTGCCCAGGTTGGGGCAGAGATGTCATCCCGGCCCAGCTCTAGGGCACCTGAGGGCACTGGCCCTGCTGTGCAGCACCTGGGTTCTCAGCTCCAGAGCGTCCCTGGGGGTTGCTGCCCTTTCAGAGCCCCTCGGTGCCCCCGCGGGATGTGACACCTGCTCCTTGCAACGTGCACAGCTGCTGTTGTGTCCTTTACCTTTCTTGGCCCCGAGCCCAGCTCCTGCCCGGAGGTGACAGCAAACAATTCAGGTGCCGGCTTTGGGGAGGGAAATAAGCCTGGCCAGGAACCAGCCGTCGGTCAGACCGAGGGACATCACTCATTTTCAGGCCCGGCAGGCGGTACTCACTGAGCACCATTTCTGTGTGCGGCCATCTCTTAGGGAAGGCGGAGGGCAGGGCTTGACACAGCGCCTGTCACCCGAACAGTAGGGACTCGGACCCGGCCTCACCCTGTGACACCCAGGCCGGAGCCTTCGGTGGGAGACCTGAGGTCCTGACCCAGCCTGGTGCAGGCTGATGGCGCTGGAGCGGGGGCTCGAGGTGTCAAAGATGAGCAGCACCGCGGCTGCTTCAGCAAACTGGTGTCCCTGAGAGGAGCTGGCAGCGCTGGAGAACAGCAGGAAAGAGCAGCGAGCCCAGGTCCCCTGCGGCTCACAGGGATTCAGACTTCGACCTGAGCATCCCGGAACCCAAGGCCACGGCTGAATCCCAGAAGAGGGACAGCGGCTGTGTTGCAGAGAAGTGTGAGGGTCCCAACCGCTTCCTCCGCTTGGGTGAGACGGGAAAGCACACCC
>NW_022900931.1:62893079-62905970 GCF_012274545.1 Fukomys damarensis
CTTTTATCCTTATACTGGAGGATGGCTCCAGGGTCACAAACTTCTTTCCAAAGAAAACACTCACTAGTCTGCCCTGGCTGGTCTTCCCCGAAGGATGTCTGGTATGACGTTGTCATATAAGGCGTTTTAGGAGCAGTGAGAACGGAGACAGGGTGTAGGGCTTGGCGTCTGACCCAAGAGGGACATCCCGGAACCCAAGGCCACGGCTGAATCCCAGAAGAGGGACAGCGGCTGTGTTGCAGAGAAGTGTGAGGGTCCCAACCGCTTCCTCCGCTTGGGTGAGGCGGGAAAGCACACCCAGGCCAGCCCCATTTCTCCACCTCCTCCTCCGGCCCAGCTGTGGGTCTCAGGGAGGCCGGCGTTTCCAGCGCATAGTGTAGGACGGTCCAGTAGTGTGCAAGGTGACCCATTTGAGGAGAAATGACTGATTTTAAGTGAAAAAGAATTGCTTAGAAGGACGAATGCTGTGCTGCACTGTGTAAGCCATGTCCTCTCAGATTATCTCACAAGGATGTGACATCTGTTTTTATCCTGGCAAACCACACCCAAGCTAACGCTTTGATCCTCTGATACTGGAGGATGGCTCCAGGGTCACAAACTTCTTTCCAAAGAAAACACTCACTAGTCTGCCCTGGCTTGTCTTCCCCGAAGGATGTCTGGTATGATGTTGTCATATAAGGCGTTTTAGGAGCAGTGAGAACGGAGACAGGGTGTAGGGCTTGGTGTCTGACCCAAGAGGGTGGGGAGGCTGGGCCTGAAGGGAGGCCAGGTTAGAGACAGAAGCACTTCCCTGGGGCAGGCTGGGCTGGCGTCTCTGAAGAGGAAAAAGTCATGGATGCTACTCTTTGTATAAATTCCATCTTCTCTGTACCTGGAATGAGATTTTTGGCAGGAGAATATGGGGAGATAAGGACAGAGAGGGGGGTCAGAGGATGAGAGGTTGAAAGGGAAACAGGACCAAGAAGAATTCTGTCACTGATAAGTGTCCCAGAATCTGCAGTCTGAGGATCTGGGTTCAAATCCTGTCCCTGCCTTTGCCCAAGGTACAAAAAATCCCTAACCATGGAGCTCTGTCCAATTCACCACCAGGCCTTTGGAGTCCTGATCTGTCCCTACAAGGACATCTCCGTCTGTCTTCTGCACAGGAGACCTGCACCAGGGACGTCTTGCTGGACACTGGTTTGTCGGTGCTGAGTCTCTGCCTCAGTCCATGGTAAAAGCCGGTTTTGGATTTTGATAACAGAAGATCCGAGCCTCAGGTGGTCATTTGTTTAACTTCCTCTTGTCACTCCTGGGATTCAAGGGAGACACTCACCGGCCATCAGCCCGCTGTGGGCCAGTGACACAGGTGAACTAGAACCCGGCCCTCCGAACACTCCTGCCCGGCCCCACTGCTCCTGCTCACGGGTCCCCTGCACGAGACGCAGTCAGCTGTGCTCCCGGGCTCCGAGCTGCTGGCAGAGCTTGGATTCTGATGAGTCAGGATCCTCCTGAGCCCTGGTGATGAGCTGGGGCCTCTGCCTCGTCTCTGTGAGCGGGTCGGTGTTCAGTACATGCCCATTATGTCAAAACTTTTACATTCTTCTTGAAATTATAAATTCCCTTGTTGAGCCTGTCTCGGTGGTCTGTCAATTTCCGATATGGGGCCGCTTTGGCCAACTACCATGGGGTGATCTTGAGGAAGGGACATTGCTTTGGAGGGAGAACGGGACAGAGAAAGAACAGGGAGGGTTTTGGCTGGAGTTTTCTTGTGGGGTGGAGAGGTGGATGCACCAAGTCTGTGACTGAAGATGGGGCTCTGTCCCCAAACCCTGGGGGCCGCACCGGAAATCGTGTCCTTGAGAGGAAGTTCAGTGCGGTCCTGACTGCAGCAGGTCCTGGTGAGGAGGATCCTGCGATGTTGGGGTGTCTGCATCTCTCTTTCCTGCCCCACAGGGGTGCTTCTTGGCCTTGGCCCCAGAGCAGGTGACACGCAGGGCACCGGCCACTGCAGGCCCCGAGGTCCGAGGCTCTAACAGAGGACGTGTGTCTCTGCCAGCCTCTGTCCCTGAAGCGGCTCCTCCTTGTCCCACCACTAAGGTATTTTAAGCAAAGAGCAGGACACTGGCTGTCTCAGCGCTATCCCCTCTCTGCCACTCTAACAGGGAGGGGCGCCTTCCCCATGGTACCCAGCACATCTCCACTTGCCCGTGTTTCTGGTGCCAGCTAAACTCTCCTGAGCAGTCCCCCCAGCTGACCTGCAGAGGGCTGAATGAATGCCCGACCAAGCTGCTGAGGAGAGTCACTTCCGGATCGCAACGCGAGGGAGCCATGCTGACTGCACACCACCCACCCTTTCACCACCTCTGTATCACGCTGGGCAGGATCCTCACAGTTATGCAGCTTCTACTTTCAGAGGGTTTCTGCTGTTAATGAGTAACCTCCACGTGAGGGAATGCTGAGGCACAGGTGCTCCCTCTGCTCTCTGGAAACTCCCTGTACTGTGGGCAGCATGGGTTTCTGCAGGGCCGGGCTAGGTTGGGCCCTGTGGTGGAGGAGATGAGGGAGGGGCCTCACGCAGACGCCTTGACAGAAGTGAGGAGGATGTTAGGGCCGTCAGTGTTAGTGCGTTCATGGACCAGAGCCGCTGTGTTGCTCCAAACTCAGGAGCCCATAAAAATAGAGATGTTGTCCCTGTGAGAGAGAATATAGCTGTTTCCGCTAAAAATCTAGCCCATGCAGGCTTACTGATGAAAATAGTTTTTGCTTTTCCCAGTCTGGTTTGCCTGTCGGCAAAGCCCAAACTCCTGGCATCTGACCACTGGCCAGGAAGTCTAAGTGCTGTATTACACCATCTGGCACCAGAGTTTCAATGTCTCCATGGTGACAAATCACAGCAGAGGCCTCTGGCAGTGTCTGTGGTCATTGACTTGGCTCGTGTGACTTGGCTCTTCATCTTTTAATTAGTTACCTAGTTAGTTAGTTAGTTAAGCTTTTGTGACAGGGTCCCACTGTGCAGTCCAGGCTGGCCTTGAGCTCAGTACGTAGTTCAGGGTGACCTCGAACTTGCAGCAAGGCAAAGCATGCTCCACCACAGCCAGCTCCATCTTCTTCAGTGCAGCAAACATCCTCACTCACCCCAGCAATCACCTCCTCACCTAGTTCCTCCAAATGTCCCGGTCACTTGGTGCCCCGGCCCCTCCTCAGAGCCAGGGACTACGCAGCTCTGGGCCCAGGGTTAACAGTGCGGTGTACATCAGGGCACTGCCAATCTTCGTGCTCACCCTAACAGGTGCCAAGGCCTGTGACCCTGGGGAGAGGGGCCAGGTGAGGACACTTGCAGTTTGCAGGGGCCCGGATGTGGAATTCCCGATGACACCACCCCTGGGAAGGCAGCTCTCAGAGAGACCGAGTGAGGTTCCGCTGCCCCTGCGGTTCTGACTTCCGGTCCTGTTCTCACTCCTCTGCTCTGCACCAGTACTCCGCAGAGTCAGATACCTCCGTCTAGTACCTCAGTATTATTACCCGGTGTCCGACATCCAATCCCCTGTTAGAGGTTTCATGTGTTCTATTTAGTTGTCATCACTCTTCTGTTCGCATTCCGGTTTCCTGACCGGAGCAGGACAAAGCTTGCTGATCGTTCCCTCAAGGGGCCACAGGTCAGTGTTGCCCCATCCTCTGTGCACAAGGTTTCGCAGGAAACTTGAAAGTCACTCTAATCAGGCGGCGGCTCAGCTGCTGGACAGCAGCCGAAAAACAGAAAATTGCAATGTTCCACATTCTGATCTGCAGCTGCACATTGTTGGGTAATCCACTCGGGCTGGGTGGCACCTTCTGGAACAAAAGCATCCTCACTGCATCAGCTCCCCCAGCGGCAGGGCAGATACTACTTCTCCTGGTTTTTGCACACAGCGGGACTAGACAAATCCAAAACACATACGACACATTGAACTCGTTGGCCACCCAGAAATGCCCTTCCCGTCCTTGGCCCCCAAAGCCCAGACACTCAGGAGGTCACCCCAGCAGTGCAGCAGCAGTTAGGGAGCTGGGATGTTCATGCTGAGCCTCTCTTCCGGGAGGGAGAGAGGGCAGATGGCAGCAAAAGGCACCCGGTGTCCTGCACACAGCTGTGCCTGCTCCACCTGAGAAGCTACGGCCCCCGCAGTGGAAGGGGGACCAGGACTCCTGAAAGCAGGGCCTTCATCAAAGACAGTGACAAGGCCACCCTGCCAGGGACCAGCGACCTGGGGACCCACCGCCTCCTGGGAGCATCCGTGTTCTTTCCATCCACACTTGCTTCCCAGGTGGCCCAACATTACCCAAGTGGCTGCATTTGTAACCTCGTTGGATGTTCATGGCGGTGGCCCACATGGTACCCACGTGGGTTTCACCCTATAAAACTCCTCTGTAAAGTGGGGTCCTTGGGCTGCCCACTCGGGACACCTCCTGCCCCTCCCTAGGTTTCCTATCAATAAATAGCTTCCTCCTTTAAAAAAACCAAAACCAAAAAACAGTGATTAGGCTGCGATGCCCCCTCAGACCCGCTCAGCCTTTTTCTCTGCTCCCCTGGCCTCTCCCACCCAGGCACCTCTGGGAGAGCAGTGTGCTCCAAATCACGCCTGGTTCATTCACTAGGCTGATACAGTGAGTGAGCAGGAGATGAGAACCTTAAACGGTAAAACGGGAGATTAGAAATCAGTGTACACGGCACAGAACCCTGTCAGTTACTGGGAATTAACTTCTCTTGGGTTTATGTGTGAACCACCTCATGGTGTAAAAACAGCAACTTCTCCTGGTGCGTTGTAGAGGAGAAGGTTACACGGGGACGCGGACTGGAACAGGAACTGCAGTTGTGGTTCTGCACACGGAGCCACAACTCAGAAGTTCAAGGCCGGAAACAGTCCTGAGAGCCATCCAATAACAGTCTGGGAACGGTCTGTGTTGAGAAAGTATAGGAATAACTAGAATAACTATCTGTTCATAAAAAATGTTTTCTAATGCTTTGCTAGAGGCAATCTGTAAGGAACTCACTTTGCTCTCATGGAAGTACTGTGCAGGTATCTAATAAAACCCGAGGTTGGTGAGAGTTGGCTGCTGCTTGCCTGTGAGAGCTTCAGCCCTCTACTCCTTGACAAAACTACACTCCTGCTGTCTGGCTGTGCTTCACGTCCCCAACGACAACCATGTGTCACGGAGAAAGGCTTCTACGCGCTGGGAGGGACGACCCGGTGGGGATTCCACTCCTCGTTGCCCGTGAATGAGTCTGCCACCTTGTTATGAGTTGGACTCTATGCATTCCTTTCTCACAGCTTTGATACTTTCTAAATGGACACCTGGATTTTAGATGTTCAATTCCAACGCTTGTGCAGCCCACAGCTGGGCTCCACCTTCTGTGGGCGGCAGAAGGAAGTTTAAATCCTGGGAGCCCAGCCCTCAGGCAGCCGCCCACTCCCTGTTGCCTGGTCAGAGCCGCCACACGGTGAGAGCCACTGTCTGTGTCCCACTTGCTTCCTCTGGACCAGCACAGAGCCCGAGGCCTTCTCTTCCGGGTTGCTTCTGTCCTGTGTGAGCGACAAACCTCATCTCACATCCTCAGCACCTGGGAGAAGACAAATCCAGTCTTCCTTCCACTTTTTTCTGGCCAAATCAACATTTAGTGGGTGTAACTTCTGGAACTTCCGGTCCTTTAAAAATGGCTGAGGTCTTGTCAGTGCCCCGTGTGAGTCGAGTGCTCACTCACGTCATGTGTGCGAGGGCGTCTCAGACAAACTCACTAAATTCCCAAAGAGCACAGTTTTGGCTCTTTTTTCCAGAATTTTGTCCTCTCATTTTTCCTGGAATCCACCCCAGTTCCTGAGCCCTGACCCATATTAAATTCCCCAAATCTCCTGCCACTCCATCTTCCTCCCACAGCAGTCAGCTCTGGCTCATCACTGGGGACAAGTCACCACCTGTGCCGCCCCTGTGCTGTAAGACCAGAGCCAGCGCTGCATTCGTCACTTGTTTGGGTCCTGTTTTGAAACAGGACTTAAAGAAAACCAAGTTCTTCTCAGACTTTGGCAGTTAACCCATCCTTAGATCACCTGCCCCATAGCTGCCGTTCTTCTAGTACAGATGAAATGGATAACGAGGTCTCACAAACCAAGTTTATGTCACCCTGTGCACATATGAGTCATAAGGTTCTGTCTGCTTTTAAGGAAAAATTACAAAATTGTCTGCCCTTGTCCTGTTTCTATAAGCTTGCTACTTAACATCACTAAAAAGACCCCTCTTTATCAAATGCATAGAAACTAGAACTTTTTTGTTCCATATTCAGGCTTTGGACAGGAGTCCAACAGTCAAGGTGCACCTAATAATCCTCCTGTCTCCCACTGGTCTCTTGGATTCTGCACCGGTCTCAGGTCTCATGGGAAGTAAGAGTCAGCTCAATCACATGCTCTGTATTTTCTCCCACAAGTGCCTGTGTGCACCAGTCCCTACCCTGAGACAGACTTGGCCTGGTCTGGAACAGGCACCCCAGATCCCAAGCCAGCAACCTCCATGAGGCCTAGGCCCAGTCCCTCAAGTCAGCAGAAGCAGGCCCTGATGCAGGCTCCCTGGCCCAGCCACAGGTGAGAATTTCCCACCTCTCCCAGGTGGTGCGGAGAGACCTGTGCTTCTGGCACGTGACACACAGAGAACTTGGTACTTCGGGCTTTGCACTCAGCTCCTGCACGGGGTGTTATTTCCATCGGGCCCCAAGGAGCCTCTCCCGGGTGACAGGCAGAAATCGGGGAGCATTTCAGGGCTTCAGGAAGAATGTGAGCTGTGCAGGGCCTCAGAGAGTGGGGGTGGCCTTGGCCTCCCCAGAGCCAGAGAAGCGTCCTCCAGGGTTGACTGGAGGGGCAGGGCGCTCTGTGCTTCACCCGCACACCGCAAGCTGAAAGCCTGGTGCCCGCTCCCCAGACCAGGGTCTCCGGAGCCAGGAGCTGGGTTAGGCCGGATCCCTTCCTGCCTCAGAGGCTCCAAAGCGGCAGCGAAAAGAAACTGCTCAGACTGAGATGGGCAGGACAAGCCTCAGAGCCGCGACTGGAGGCTCCCACCACTCTGACAGGCCGGCATGTGCTGGCTCCACTCCTTATCCCCAGAAGTGAGCCGGCCCGCCTGGAAATCTTTCTATTTATTCCACTAAAAATACAAGTGGAACGTAGCCAACACGCACAATAAAATGGTTACCAAAATTCCACTTGTGTCCCAATGGGAATTTCATGGATGCCAGCCTGGGTAGAGGATCCACCCTGTGGATGTTGGGGTGTCCGGGTGACCCTTCTGGTGAGAGGTCTTGCAAGTCTCTTGGTCATGAGCTGGTCCAGGCCCCTCCCGACTCCCCATTACCTAATCTGTGTACAGACAGGGTCCCACGCCTCCCCCAGGAGACTTATGCAAGCACAGTGGGGAGTAACCTTGAGAATCAGTAGCAAGGAAGGACCTTGGAGATTCTGGCAACATTCCGGCTCTCTGTTCATGTCACTTACGTTTCAGTGCAGTGATCTCAGAAGCCCATGCACACACTTCGGATTGTGAGGTAGTGCACTGCTAGCACAGGGCATGGTCGGGCCCTCGGTAACTTTTAAGGGCCTAGAAATTCCAGAAATTACACCCATTAAATATTGACTTGATGAGGGCCGGGGATTTAGTTCAGTGGTTCCGCTGCCTGTCTTGCAAGTGCAAGGTCCCGAGTTCAATCCCCGGTACCAAAAAATAAAAAAACATTGACTTGATGAGAAAAAAGTAGAAGGAAAACTGGGTTATCCTCTCACAGGGGCGGTAGAGAGAATATAGGGGAGCTGAAAGAGATCAAGGGACACCAAGGCCGATGGTCCCAAGGCCCAGCTCCCAGCAAGACACAGAGTCATCTGCAGGGATCCCCACAGAACAGGACAGGGCCCAGGCTGGGGAGGGGGAAACAGTGCTTCCTGGAGTATAGAGGGGTCCGAGAGTGGCCAGGAGTAGAGCTTGACCTGAATGCTGGCTCCGGGAGTCCAAACCAGGCGAGAGAGCTCCTCATTCACCGCCTCTGAGTGTTCATGTAGCAGGAGAGGTGATGACCAGGGCAGAGGGGCTGCTGCTGGCATGGGCGGGGAGAAAAGCCCAGAGCAGCCCGAGGAGCCACAGGGGCCTGCTCTCCTGTGCGTCCTGGCAGGGGCTGTCGGTGCCGGCTTGGGAGGAGCCGTCCTGGGCTCTGGGTGAGAGACAGAAGCTCAGAGGGCAGCAGGACAGAGCGGGGCTTTGGTCCCGGTTCTGCGTTCTCGTCCCTGTGTGCACGGAGAGGTGGGAAGGTGGGTGGACTGAAAGCGCTGTAAGATTCTGTGGTCCTGAGAACTCAAAGAAGTTTTTCCAACCCTGTGGCAGGTGAGCACTTTGACACACACTAGCTTGGACAGTCACTGCTTTTGTGTCTCTCCTCCCCACAGGGACCCTGACACTGTCTGCTGGGAGCGCTGTGCTGTAGATTACTATGGCCAGGCCTAACTGGCCTCCTGCTATTTATGAGGCAGGGACCCCAGGGCCACAAGAAGGCAGGGACAGCAAGGCCTGGCCCAGAAGAGGACAGGTCTTCCTCCCCTTCCATTCAACATAAACCTTCAAGAGTGAAGTCCCTCAGACCTTAGCTGCTCTCCTGGCTCCAGTTACAGCCCAGCCCCATTGACCGCCCCCTGAGCTTCCCTTATCTCCACCACTGTAAGTAAATGTCCTGGGGTTAGGGGAAGTGGGAAGGGTAGGGGAAAGAAATTAGGGACAAGAAAAAATATGAGAAAAGGGAAAAATGGAAACACAGTCTTTGTAAACAGAGGAGGTTGGAGGGGGTGAGGGAAGGCAGGGGAGTGGGGAAAAAAATGAGAACCAAGATCTGCCATGTGAAGGTACAAGATCCCAATGATGAATGTAACTGTACTGTATACTCAAAAAGTACCAATAAACTTAATAAGATTAAACATATAAATAAACGACCTGGGGTTGCCAGCCAGACCTCCCACCAGAAAGAAAGCTGCACCTGGCCCAAGGATTCTTTTTCTCTTTGTTCGTGAATGAGTGTGTGTGTGTGTGTGTGTTCTTTGCCTTTTCTTAATCTCCCACTGTCATTTATCACTCCTGGGACCCTCCCGCCACATGGGCTGTGACAGGAACCATTTACTAATGGTGTTTTTTTCCCAGCCCAAACAGGCCTTTGGGATGATGTGGTCCTGGCAGCTTGCTGGGTTCCTGCAGCTCTGGACAGGGCTGTATCCTGTGGAGGGACAGCTTGAGGGGAGGCATCTTCTGTGCAGATGCACAATCCCACCAGCCCTATCTAAGAGGAGGGCTTGCACCGTCACTGTCAGGAGCCATTCTACATCATTTTGGGGGAAAATCATTTCACAATTAAATCATGATCAGGGCCTAGTTTTCCCCCCTACAGGCCACCTACAGCATGTCAAGACAGAACTCTGCCTCTGGCCACAGCTAAGACTTCAATGTTCTGGTGATGCTGTGATGCCCCAGGGCAGGAGTACACCAGCTGAAGACAGCCTAGGGAGCCGTCCTAGGGTCACTCCTGCGGGCGTCTCGCACATCCTCACAGCATGATCTGCAAAGATCCCCACCTTCCCCAGTAGCAGTCATTTCTATCACACAGGCAAAGTCGGTAAGGTCAGACTGAGGCGTGACTGAGACCACTGGGGCGGGCAAAGTCTAAGCAACATGCATGAGCTTGCTGCCATCTGGGTGCAGGTGGGCCAAGGGCGAGAAGGCCGTTGGCACTGAGAGGAGGGTGCTGTGGTTTATACAGGGCAGCTTAGGTAGGGGAGGGGCACTGAGTGGAAAATTTGAGAGTCCCATGGGTGATGGCCCTGGGGCTGGCTGATGCACAGGGGTGTGGTGACAGCAGCAGGGCGGCTGCTGGCTTCTTGTTATCTCTGTGCTCCTGTGCATGCTGGGTCTGCTTGGCGGGAGTCTGACTTTGGGGAGCTGTCAAAGTCATCATAACCCTGTTGCATCAGCCACAGTCACTTAATCTGACCAGCAGACTCCCCGGGTTCAGTCTTCTGTACCTGCCCTTCGGTTTATTTAATTAAGCTTTTGTATTTTAGTTATCACTTTGGGTGTGTTCCCTCTCTTCCTGCCAGAGCAGGGCATTTGCCAGTAGCTTGAGCAAGAATAATGCATGGGATGCTCTGCTCTATTAGAGCATCAAAATTGTATCTAGATAATTCCACCCTATCCAAATTGAATAGCTACAAATCCACTGCCTGGTCTTGCAGAGTGGTTAAGCCTCAAGCTCTGTACACAAGGGTGTACAAGAGATTTCAAAACTCACTTGAGACAGAGCAGGAGGCTAAACTGCTAGACACGGCTTGTGCCTAGATGTTTACCAAAGACTCATGTGGTCTGGGTGGGGCTTTTTCAGAGGTGGCTGGATCTAGAGCGTGTGAGGCTGGAATTGACTCATGGTGCAATGCTTGATTTACGGGGTATGAATGCTACCCGCCCTTAATTTAGATAACAAAAAAGGGGGCAGAAATACCCTGTTAAGGTCCCTTGTCACTTTTGCTGTCTTCTACATGCGATGAACTGTTCTCCTCTGTGATGTCTCTCTGCCATGTGCCACTCTGCCTTGAAGCCAGCCAACTATGAACTGAAACCTCTACAAACTCTGAGCTGAATAAACCTTTCCCCCTTTAGCTTTGAATGTCGGGTATTTTGTCTCAGCAATGCGAAAAAACTAAGACACAAGCCAGACAGGAGAAGATACGGGTTTGTCTGCTTGGTGAGCTATAGCTTAGACACTGGCTGATCCACCCAGCCTGTACCTCTCCTTAAAGAACCCAAAAATATGGTCTTCTGGTCATCAGCGCCCCTGGAGAGCCAGGATGATGCGTTATTTCTTGGCTGTTGCTCACAGTGGTCCCTGAGATCCTGACTTTTCATTCCTCCCGCCCCCCTCTCACTTTTTATGGAATTGGGGATAGAACTTGGGTCCTTGTGCTTGGGAGACAGGCGCTGGAACCACTGAGCTAAATGACCAGCCCGCCTCTTCATTGCTTAAATGTGTGCTTTCGCTTTGGAGACCCCATAATATGTGTATTTCCAGGTAATGAGAGGCTGCATTTATGCACATATTTTCCCTCTGAGAGACTTCAGGGATCAGGCGAAGACCTCAGTTCCCTCCACTCTGAGAGTCACAGTACCTCCGGCCGTTTGCTCTCTTGCTGAGCTCTCCATCCCAGGAATGGGCAATCACACAGGTGGCAACAATCACTGTCCTCATCCACTCTGTTCCACACTTGTTTACCTTGCTAGACCCATGCACCAGCTCACTCGCATCCTCACATGTGTGTTTGTGGCACTCGGTCTCGCTTGTCATTCATTCTTCCCCATAAAACAAGCAGCTGCAGGGCCACTCCCCGGCCCTGAGGCTGGGTCTCCTCCCCGGGGTCAGCCCTTGCTCCCCACCCGCTAAGACAGGATTTTACCACACATCCCGCAAACTGCACCACTTTTGCAGCACTCGCAGATCGCCAGCCACAAGGGGAGACTGTAGGCGGACGACAGCTAAGACCACCTCAGTCCCTTGGAGGGCAAGGCCACGGCGGGGCATGCGGTTACACGGCAAGGAGTGCAGGCTCCATTCCCTGCCATGGGGTTTTCAAAGCCACCTGCCATGCACCACCAGTGAGATACGACACAGTCACTGTAACACTGTCCAGTGGCGCCCTATGCATCTAGTACAATGATGGCGCCCTTATAGCTTCCCTCATGAAGAGAACACTAGAGAGGCCCTGGACCTGACAGTCACAGGCTCATGATAAGAGGGATGGAAAATGAACACCGACAATAACCTAGAGACCAGCTGACCTAGTGACCCCTTTGGGAGTTTTACCAGGCCTGGATCTCAACACCAGATTACCGAGCTCACCTGCCAAAATCCATCAGCTTTAACCTGGCCAGCTACAAAAGTGGGAAACATCTGCTTCCCACTGGGTGTTCAGGGAGCACAGGGTGGTGCACCCCCTAGAGCGGTCTGTCCTCCTGGGCTTTTGAAGTCACATCCCCACTTGAATTACAAGCCCTGGTGAAGGCAGGTTGTAGAAAGGAGGTTTGGGCAAAGAGAAAAAGTCACCAGGGCTCTGCAGCCCCTAGGTTTCTGGGCTTCTGGGCTCACAGAAGCGGCCACCTTGGACACACACTTTGATAAACACCTTTTACACTGTTCCGGGCACGGCTGAAACCACAATCCTGATCCAACGGACTGAGCCCTTCCTGTCTTTGGTCCACACAGCAAGGCATTACGGGGTCATCCCGGCAGAGCAAACATTTGGGGAGGTGGATGCCCGGGGCTGTCCCATCAGGGAGGGGAACGAGCAGGCGTCATGAGCAGGTGCCTGGAGTCCTGCCGGCAGAGCAGCGCCCGCTCTTCCTGAGAAGTTGCCTCTCCCATGGTAGCATGGTGGCCACGAATCCTAGGTGCAGACTCTGACGTCTTCCGCGGTTCACAGTGGTTCAGCAGAGCTGATGGCTGCAGAGTAGGATGGTGGCAGCCACTGTCACCAGCAGCGGGGCCGCACAGTGCCCGGGATGCAGGCTGAGCACTGGGACTGCTGCAGGAGCGGAGTCCAGAGAGGGCAGAGGGCCGGGGAGGGAGGCTGCAGGGGTGGCGGTGTCCAGTAGCCTTGTGAGCCTTGGTCACAAATGGGCCTTGTCCTCGGGTCACTCGGGCCTGGACAGGTCCTCCCTCAGCAGGGAACGGCAGCCATCGGATTTGTGTCCCTCTGCTGTGAAGAGGGCAGGCTGGGGGGCTGAGGCCGGAGGCAGGAGTCAGGCCAGGAGGCTGCTGGAGCAGCGAGGACCCCTTCAGTACTGGAGCCTGAAGGTCCGCTGTCTCCCGGGGAGCTG
>NW_022900931.1:62906470-62907591 GCF_012274545.1 Fukomys damarensis
TTTGAGAATGTCAGGTATTTTGTCTCAGCAATGAGAAAAAAGTAACTAAGACACAAGCCAGACAGGAGAAGATAGAGGTTTGTCTGCTTGGTGAGCTATAGCTTAGACATTGGATGATCCACCCAGGCTGTACCTCTCCTTAAAGAACCCAAAAATATGGTCTTCTGCTCATCAGCACCCCTGGAGAGCCAGGATGATGCATTATTTCTTGCAGGTATTTTGTCTCAGCAATGAGAAAAAAGTAACTAAGACACAAGCCAGACAGGAGAAGATAGAGGTTTGTCTGCTTGGTGAGCTATAGCTTAGACATTGGATGATCCACCCAGGCTGTACCTCTCCTTAAAGAACCCAAAAATATGGTCTTCTGCTCATCAGCACCCCTGGAGAGCCAGGATGATGCATTATTTCTTGGCTGTTGCTCACAGTGGTCCCTGAGATCGTGACTTTTCATTCCTCACGCCCCCCCCCCTCACTTTTTATGGAACTGGGGATTGAACTTGGGTCCTTGTGCTTGGAAGACAGGCACTGGAACCACTGAGCTAAATGACCAGCCCGACTCTTCATTGCTTAAATGTGTGGTTTTGCTTTGGAGACCCCATAATACGTGTATTTCCAGGTAATGAGAGGCTGCATTTATGCACATATTTTCCCTCTGAGAGACTTCAGGGATCAGGCGAAGACCTCAGTTCCCTCCACTCTGAGCCTCACAGTACCTCCGGACGTTTGCTCTCTTGCTGAGCTCTCCGTCCCAGGAATGGGCGATCACACAGGTGGCAACAATCACTGTCCTCACTCACTCTGTTCCACACTTGTTTACCTTGCTAGACCCATGCCCCAGCTCACTCGCATCCTCACATGTGTGTTTGTGGCACTCTGTCTCGCTTGTCATTCATTCTCCCCCATAAAACAAGCAGCTGCAGGGCCACTCCCCGGGCCCTGAGGCTGGGTCTCCTCCCCGGGGTCAGCCCTTGCTCCCCACCCGCTAAGACAGGATTTTACCACACATCCCGCAAACTGCACCACTTTGCAGCACTCCCAGATCGCCAGCCACAAGGGGAGACTCTGGGCGGAAGACAGCTAAGACCACCTCAGTCCCTTGGAGGGCAAGGCCACGGCGGGGC
>NW_022900931.1:62909154-62950876 GCF_012274545.1 Fukomys damarensis
CTGGGGTCATAAAGACTCAGGTTTTAACTAAGAACGAGAACTCACATGCCGTGCGCCGCACAGCGTCGTATCAATCATCCCTCCTGATGCTCTCCTCGGGGCTGTGGCAAGCCCTGGTTCTGTGTCGTAGTTACTCTCCATTGTTATTTGGCTAAGTGCTCCCGACTTACCTGCCCCTTCACATCTGTCTTCCCAGGGTGCCTCCTCCCCCCCTGGCAGTCATTTGCGGGGCGGCTCAGGCAGGACGGGACTCAGGTCTGCTTATCTCCGTCAACATCTAGGGTGAGGTAGAGGCCCAGGAGTCCACCGGGAGCAGGGAGAAAGTGCCTTCAGCAGTCAGGGTGGGGTGTGTGGGGTCCTGAGCAAGAGAGAGCCAGTGACCTCCTGGGTCTGAGTCCATTTCTCAGGCCTGCTGAGTAAGGCAAAAGGGAAGAAAGCAGAGGAAGAGCACGCTGGGGGGTATGTGTGACACCCGGGACACTGAGAGCCCCTAAACGTCCAGGCTCAGGCAGCCCTGGGTTCAAATCCTGTTCCTGCATCTTCTCAAGACCCTTGGTACACAACGCTCTCTGTCCCTCCGCTGGCCCATCTGTGGGTGACCCTACCTGGGTTTGGTCACTAGGCCCCACATCTTAACGGTTCTACCGCCTCTTAAAGGTGCAGTGGGCAGGTGAGCAAGCCTTCAGGATATGGGGTTTGTGAGACAATCATTCCTCAACTCTGACAGTGTCTTTATGGCAGCTGCAGTAAACTGGGATCCAGGGACCACTGGGTTAACCGTCCAATCAAACCTGCTGTGAGCTTTCTGCGTGATCAGCAGGGTGACGCTAATCTCATGAATAGTTTCCACGTATTGTCCACCTCGGTTCGGGATGTCAGGGGGTGGGAACCAGAAGAGAATAACTGGACCCATGTGTAAGGAGCTGGGGAGTTGGCCCTGTTCTCTCCTATACGGGGAAAACCCACACATCAGCCAGAATCTGAAAGTGCTGAGTGTTCTGGGGCCTCTAAACTTGGACAACATTAACAGCTTCCAGAAGCCAGGACATGAAGAAAACCATACCGGAGAAAGAAAACAAGTCTGAAGCCTGTTCACTTATGCAATTATCTGGATCAAAGCCGAGCTTTCTAAATTCCTTGGGCTCTGTCTTCAGCCTGGCTGGAAGAGTAGGACTGATTTGAGCCTCACTTCCGCTTCCTGCTCCAGAGTAAGAAACATGGACTCTGCCTCTCCCGTGTGGTAGTAGAGGGAACACTCACGTCTAAGATTCTTCCCTTTTCTCTCCGTGATCCTTGAGGCAGAGATGGAATTTTTACCCGGTTCAGATAAGTCTTTTGTCCCCTTCCCACAGAGGCAGGTAAGAAACAGGCTAACCATGAGGCTGAAAGGAGATGATGGCTTCTCAGGTGACTGCATTTCAGTGTGTGTCCAAGTGCAACCTGGTGTTGCCAGATGATTAAGTAAAAAGCCACTGCCAGCTACAGTAGAGACTCAAACTCCCTGAGTTCCTTAGAATCTTCTGTTGGACTTACAGTGGTCCCCTCTTCTCTGCACATTCACTTTCTGGGGTTTCAGGTACCCCTGTCAACCTCCACCCATAAATATTAAGTGGAAATTTTCATAAATAGCTCATTTTTGTTGTTGTTGGGGATTTGGGGGGTTGTTTTTGTTTTTGTTTTATTTTGTTGGTAGCTGGAATGGAACTGAGGGCCTTGTGCTTGCCAGGAAGGTGCTGTGCCACTGGGTTACATTCTGGCCCAATAATTTATGTTTTAAACTGTGTGTTATTCTATGTAGTGTGATGAAGTCTAGTGCCAGTCCCATCATCCAATGCAGGACATGAATCATCCTTTTTCCCAGAGTATCCATGGTGTATACACTACCCACCTGTTAGTCATTTAGTAGCTAGTTATCAAACTATAGTGGCAGCATCACAATGCTTATGTCCTGCTTGCCATGCTTTCCTTGTGTTTAAAACAAGCTAGAGGCAATGGTGCATGCCTATAATCCCAATACTCTGGGAAGCTGAGGCAGGAGGGTTGCAAGTGCAAGCCTCTTTCAAAGAGGCTTTAATTAGTGTGGTTTAAGCAGAATTATCCCTGTAGTTAGTAAATAAGTTTTATACAAAAAATCACAAAATTTACTCATTGTGATTTGTGTGTGTGTTTGTGTGTGTGATACTAGGGATAGAACCCAAGGTGTTTGCACTGAGCTACATTTCTAGCCCTTTTTTACCCTGTATTTAGTAAGATAGTGTCTTGTACAGGGACAGTTGTACATCTATTTATGGAAAATTGATATATTTACTATGTTGAGTCTTCCAATCCATGAAATCCTCTTCAGTCATGTCCAGCTTCTTTGATTTATTTCATCAGAATTGTGTAGTTTTCAGGTAACAAGTCCTAGGCTTATTTTGTTACACTTACACATAAGCATTTTATTTTTTATGCGATTGTATTTGATGTTGCATTTTAATGAAGATATTCATTGCTAAATATATAGAAATAAAATTGATGTTTGTATGTTTCTCTTGTATATTTCAATCTTGTCGAGCTACTTGTTCGTTCTCAGAGGTGTTGTTGGTGCTGTTCTATTTTGTTTGGAGTTTGCTTTTTAATTTGTATTTTTATCAGTACACGTTTGCCGTACAACTCCTCATACAGAGCTGGTACATGTGCACAACACCGCTTCGGTTTTTTTCATCCTCTTCCCCTGCCCTCCTTCCCCTTCCCTGACTGGGATTCTCTTTTCTTAGTAGACTCCTTGGGAATATCTGTGTAGAAAATTACATCCTTACAAAGAGGAACCATTTTATCTTTTTTGTTTCCAATCGTATGCATTTTAGTCAGGGAGAAATGCTAAGCTTAATTATTTTTCCAAAATGGCTGCACTACTAGACATTGCCACCAGCAACGTGTAGGGCTATTACTTCTCCACATCTTTACCACTCTTGTTACCGTCTCACCTCTTGATTTTAGTCATCGTAGAGGGACCAAAGCGGTTTCGATTAACATTTCCCCAGTGACTGGTGACGTCAGCCATGTTCTCACTGCTTATTGGCCATTGATATCTTTCTTGGCGAAAGGTCTACTCAGGTCCTTTGCTCATTTCTTAGTCGAGTTATTTGTCTTGTTACTGAATGGTTGGAGCTCCATACACCTTCTGGATGCAAGTTTTTCTCCCATTCTGTGGATTTCCACTTTCTTGAAAAGTGAGAATTCCAAACTGCATTTAGACAACTGTCTAAATGGTTTAGATCTCAACTGTACCCCCCGAGTTTTCATGTTTGGAAGGGGACCACGGGGCACCACACTCGCCAGTGGCTTCCTCCACTGATAAGCTCAGAAGCTGGATGTGCTGGTAAGAGGTGGGGCCTGGTTGGAGGTGGGTCTGACGGGGTGACCGGAAGGGTACTTCCTCGTGTCCACTCCTCCCTTTCTGTCCGCCTCCTGGCTGCCCTGGCGTGAGCATCTTTTCCTCCACCAGAGCTCTCTGCCGTCCTGCTTCTGCCATGGAGCCCTTTGACCACGGACCAAAACTGAGCCAAAATAAACCTGTCCTCTTTTAAATTGTGGGTGCTGGGTATTGTGTCCCGGGTAATGGGAAAGTGACTAACACAACAACCACATGTCTTTAGTGTTCCTTTTATTAGAGTAGTTGCTATGGGAGAAGTTCAAGCCTGGCTGGGCCAGATGTGCCACACTCCTGTCTCCTGAGCAAGCTTGGAGACCATGCTAGGCTGAGCAAGCTCGCCTAAGTGTGTAGCTGCTGGGTCCAACAGGCTACACCTCCGCCCCTAGTCCATGACTCCTTTGCCTGGCCCCCAAAAAAATCACCCCACCATATGTCTAGCCAATAAGATACCACCCAATGTTCTCCACTAATGTATGGACCTGCATAACCTATAAGAAAGTGCTATGTAATCAAATGCTTCTCCCATGCTCCTCCCCCATGGTTGTCCACACGTAAGCCCTATAAGCCTGTGCATTTCCTAAATAAAGCAGAAGCGTTCCAGAAACCTCCTTGGAGTCTTCCTGGTGATTCTGCGCCTTACCCTCCCAGTCTGAGCCCCTGAACCGAACTCCTCAGACCAAACAGCAGACGACGACAAGTTGCTATAGGAGCAATTGATGAAGCCAGTGGCGTGGAATCTGAGGATTGGCTGGAAGCAAGGTTAATTCGCTGACACTTAGATTTGGTAATATTAGGACACAGCTTTTGTTTGTAAGAATTATACATTAAAATGTTCTGAAGTGAGAAGATACTGCATTACGTGGATGTTCCCAATTAACTCAGGAAACAAAAATGAGCCAGTAATAGTCACCTCATGGAGCAATTTTTAAATGTCTTCAGTGAATTAATATATGTATGTAAAACTATGAAAATCTCGATGGGACTGCAACAAACATAACAGCAGTTAAGGGAAGAGATAGGAGATGTAGCTGGTAGTCAAGTGAGGCTACCTTTATCTGCAACAATTTAATTTCTTAAATGGATTCATGCGCTATTTATATAATTAGGACTCTTGTTTGGGGAGCAGTGCTGGGGATGGAGCCCAGGGCCTTGCACATGTTAAGCATGTGTTCTACCACTGAACTATGTCTCCAGCACTGATTTAATAAAATTTTATCTTAAAATAAAGCACACAGGGCCGGGGATTTAGCTCAGTGGTTCTGGCACCTGCCTTCCAAGCAGGCAAGGGCCCAAGTTTGATCCCCAGTACCAGAAAAAAAAAAGCACACAGGTTAGGACAAGTGTGATGATGTGTGTGAATGATTTAAGTGGAAGTGAGATTAAATTATGTGACATGAAATGCTTATGATAGTTCCTGCCATATAATCTTTCAATTAATTATATGTTACAACATAAAATCAAACCACTAAAAGTATGTAACCGAGATGACCTTGTTCTGTATGTTGGTATTTCTTTCCAACCAAATATCACACATGCACCCATTTTTTAGGTGTTTTGGTATATATTGTCAGAGTTATTCTAATTTCTACCACCAGAGGGCCTGTTGGGTTTAGGAGTGACTGCTTTTGCTTTTCTTTCTGCTTGTGGTCATCAAATACAGTCTCCCAACTCCCTTATACTCTTAAAAATTATTGAAGAGTCCCAAAGAGCTTTTGTGGCTTCCTTAAAATTGAAGTGCTGGTCAACCAGTTCTCAGAAGGAGGGGAAATAGCCTTTGTTGTAGCCAGGCTTGGCACAAGCCTGTGATCCTAGCCCTCTGGGAGGCTGAAGCAAGAGGAAGGCAAGTCCCGCATGGGTAAGTTAAGGACTTTTGAGATGTTACCTCAAAAAAAAAAAAAAATTGGTGGTGGGGACTGGCAGTACCACAAAAGGGGAAAAATCCACCTCATGTAGCATTTGCCAGTTTCCATGGTGGAAAAACTGCCAACATGATTTGTTTCAAGGCTATTAAAGGCTTAGCAAGTGACCCAAGTAATTCTGTAATAATTAGCACTCCTGGGCTATCTATGAATATTTACCTTGCAGAAATTAAAAATGTTTAGTATATTTAATCATAAATAACAATAATAATCCATTATAAATTAATATCAGAGCAATGACATCATCACATAACCTCTGGAAAATATCATTGTGCACTGGGAGAAAGACCAAGGCAAGCAGCATTCGCTGCGTTGTGAAAAATCATGTGGACTTTGTGGATGAAACATCTGAAAGGACCTCAGCGGCTCCCCGGGACCTGCAGACCTTATTTTGGGAACCCCTGAGTTAGACTTTCAGTTTCCCAACTCTAGTCAACACAGTACTCCCCTTTGATTTGGTAACCAATTTTGTTACATTTCTTCTATCAGGAAAATGTGATTCACACATAGCATAATTTGACCCACCTAATCTCTAATAGAAAATCACCGCAACACATTATCTGCGATATAGAAAGGAAACCAAAAACGGTTTACAAGCCCCTACTAGAGGTGAGTTTAGTGTTGAGTGTTGGGGTTTTACAAAGGACTCGTCTGGACGGCGGCTATGGTATCACCACATGGACGCTTGTGCTTGAAGAGTGGACTATTCACACCACCGCGGGACAAACACTGCTACCAAAATAGCCTGTGTCAGCTCAGTCTGGCTCTTGTCACAGATCAGCGAGACAGCGGTTTCTCTTATTCGGAGCTCTTTGCATCTTGGGATTGCTCCTCATAGACCAGAGATTCTACTGCCCAGCTTAGCTTAGCTGGGATTCAACCCCCACGAGGAGGGCAGAGGTCAGTATAGGATTCTGTGCAGTGGTGATAGTTCCAGCTTCCGCCCCAAACTGAGTATAATCTTTCCCTTGTATCACATGTGGTTGTTTTCCTGGAAAACTCAGTCTATAAAAATAGTGCAAAATTCTTGCCGGGAGAGGCTCCAGGATCCAATGATTGTTAACAGATTCTTCCGGCAGCTCCAGGAAACTCTTCGTCAGAGCTTCGCAGCGCACCGAAGCCACTGCGGGCTGGAAGCCAGATTTCCAAACAGACGCTGAGCTCCGAGACTGGAGTGGCCTGGGGGTGTGGTGACAGCGCTGGGCGGGGCCCTCGGCCTTGCCGCAAGGGAGTGTCCTCCAGGGGGCGCCAGCGCGCCGAGGACCCGAGTAGGGATCCCGGCCCAGCGGGTCCGCCACGCGGTTATCCCCGGCAGGCACCTGCGTCAACGCCAACGTACACGTCAGGGTCCACACAGGGAGTCATGGCGTGTACGGGGCTCTTACGTGCATGTGACCACAGGCGACAGCGGGAGCATTCACATGATTTTCCTGAGATGGATGCCTCATGTATAGACTGTCAACGTGTACCGGTGTCGCTGTCACTGTGGGCACCAACACTGGTCCGTGTGCCATGGTCGATAAGCGAGTACCATCCAGGTACGTCTACGGCTAAGGCATACATTTTGATTTTATGGTATGGGCTGACATGGTGTTTGTCACAACGTATCTTAGTTCTTTTTTTATCCCCTTTCCCTCTCCTCCCTCCATTTCTTGGCCCCCTTCCCTTTTGCAAAAGATCTATCCCCCCTTTTCCTATTATCTGTCTTTGATTTTGCTCTTTATATTCTGGAGCTGGGTTTGACTCAGGTTTCTCAAACCCCAGTATTTTCCTAAGCACTTGCCCATCCTAACTACGAAGGGACAAGCCCCTTCTCCAATTCCTGGGGTCACCACCAACCTCCTTCCAGGATGGGGATCGAGCAGGAGACAGGCGATGGCCAGGGGAGAGAGGGGAGGCTCTGCCCACCTTCGATGGAGGCCACTTTGTGGGCTGGACTCATCTTCTGAGTTAAACACACCAGGACCAGGGTGCCGGGATCGAATCACAGGCCAGCCCAGCTATGCCCAGTACCACCCTGGACAAATGCCCAGTGGTCATATGCAGTCCTCGGCTGACCCCAACCCTGACTGCCGTGTCATTGACTATGCAAATCTCCCCTCACCGTCACCTTTGGGCGCCATGACAGTTCCTCCAAGGGCCATAAAATGTCAAAAACCACAGCCTCGATGGAGGGGCTGAATCAAGCCCCTCATTGGCAAGGAGTCAAACCCCAGACCAAACTTGCAATCCCACCCAAACCCTGAGGCTTAAAACCCTCAACTCCACGCCACTTGGTGCCAAGAGCTCTTCACACGGGCCCACTACCACTCCATAGAGCAGATCTTGTCTATTTGCCTCAAATAAATCACTGGTCCTGCTGCTGTTCTTGGTGTCCTGCTCAGTTCTTAGTGAACCTACACAAAAGCCCCAACCCAGAATAAGCAAGCTGAGAGCAAAGGCAGCCTCTTATCCTTGATTCAAGGAGGGAAAAGGGGGTGCAAGTATTTTAAGGCCAGTGAGAACCAGAATCTCTGTACCACAGGGGTAACACCTGGCCCCGGGTGTGGTACATTTGTGAGAGACTGTCTTTGTGACCTTCACTCTGGGGTGAAGGGGGTGATCTCCCTCTGCCACCCTGGGTCTACTGTCCTCATGTTGAAGAGGGTAGGGAACCAGAAGTCTCCCCTATTGCTGGTGGGTATGTGCAGCGCCACAGCTGCTGTGATGAACACCTGGGTGGTTCCTAGAAAGGTAAACAGAGTCACCATCTGCCCGAGCAAGCCCACCTCTGGACAGGTTTTCCAAAGAACTGAAAGTCAGGACTGAAACAAATGTTCCAACACAAAGCTTACAGCGGCATTTTTTTCACCATATACAAAAGGAGGAAATAACCTACCATTCCATCAGCTGTCGAAAAGGGAAGTGAGTTCTGTCTACACCGTGGAGTATTACGTAGCAATCAAAAGGAAGGAAGAACTGACCCATGCCACAACACATATGGACATCAAAAACATGATGCTGAGTGAAAGAAGCCAGACACAAAAGGCCACGTACTGCATGATGCCATTTTTATGAAATATCCAGAATGAGTAAATCCATACAGACAGAAAAACCGTGGCTGGGACTGCTGGGAGGTGGGTGGCGTAGGATGGCTTTAATGTGTCTGTTTCCTTTGAAGCTGATGAAAATGTCTTGGATCATAACTGTATTAAATGTCACCAAAGTATATGCTTTAAAATGGTTATATTTGCCGGGCTGATGACGCATGTAATCCTAGCACTCGAGAGGCTCAGACAGAGGATCGCCGCTAGTTTGAGGCCTGCCTGGGCTACACTGTGAGTTTAAGGCCAGCCTGAACTACAGAGCGAGACCCTGTTTCAAAAAAAAAAAACACAAATAAAATGGCTATGTTTGTGGTATGTGAATCTCACCCCTATTAAAGAAGAACTACTAAAAGTATTTCAGTTTGGGAGTCACATTCACCACACGTGAGATGCTCAGGGCCACCACGCTGGACTGGTCAGGTGGGAGCGATTCCATTGTCAGAAAGTCTGACCGGACAGCTACAACCTAGGCCCTCCCCTGGGCTGGATTTGGTTGGCTGTGTCTGCAAGGTGTTGTTTAAAAACTTGGTCCTCTGTTCACTCTCTTTCCCGTCAGCCAGCAGTTACACTGGACACTTTGTCAGACTTCGGTTAGAGCGGTGGAAACACCTTCACCCAGACCCAACTCACATCGCTTCTTTGTGCGCGAGAGGAAGTCAGAAGCGCACGCTCACATCCTATTGGCCAAAGGAGGTCACGTGACCAAGCCCCGTGGCCCTGGGCCGGCGACTGCATTAGCAGACTCAAGAGGGTCTGTAAGCTGCTAGGGTACAGCCATGGATGTATTAATTCCACAGCGACGAGGGAGAGGCGATTTGGAAATAATAATCCAATCTACTCTTTATTTTTTTTAATCAAATGCACTTTCCAGAAATGACTCTGAATCACCAAGAGGTTAAATAACTTGGCCAAGATCACACAGCTGGTGGTGGTAGAACCAGGATTCGAATCTAGGAAGACTGATTCCAGCGTCAGGGATCTTAGCTGTTTCCTCCAGAGGAACAGAATGGCACCTCCTTCGTGGGGCAGATGTGCCACTCCAGCAAGAGCACAGGAACGCAGCGGGCTTGCTCCGCACCTGGGCACGGCGCTGGGACTTGTGCCACCAACTCTCTCATCACCTGATTGCAGGTTGGCCCTGGCTTCAGTTTGGAGGGACTTCCGGGCCTCGGCAGTGTTTCGGGGAGATGGCTGGCCTGTAGGAGTCCACCTTATTAGGAGGCAGAGTCACACCTGGGGGGAACGGAGACGAAATCCGATCACAGGAGAGGAGGAGCAATTTCCCCCGGTTCGAGGGGGGCAGGAGGGGACGCACTGCAGTGACTCAGGAAGTAGGAGTGGAGCGGATGTGTTGGGGACGGTGGTTAGAGATACAGACTTAGCAGAATTAGGGCTGCACACAGTTCTGAGGGTTTATTGCTGAACCTTGTTTCCCTGTCAATAAGGCAAGCAATTGTTTTGAGAGAGAAGCAAGGTCTCCTGACGGTGGTTAGAGATACAGACTTAGCAGAATTAGGGCTGCACACAGTTCTGAGGGTTTATTGCTGCACCTTGTTTCCCTGTCAATAAGGCAAGCAATTGTTTTGAGGGGGAAGCAAGGTCTCACTGAGTCATTAATTTGCCCAGGCTGAGCTCAATCTTGCAATCCTCCTGCCTCAGCCTCCCAGAGTGCTGGGATTACAGGCTTGAGCCACCATGCCCGGCAAGACAAGCATTTATTGCCAGTACTGTAAATACAGCTCCCAGCTCCCTTTCCAGGACTCACTTGGTAGGCAGATCTCCGTGCTAACGTCCCCCATGAGGAGTGTCCAGGGGAGATTGGCCGCGATGCAGTCTCTGATCTCACGGGCTCCTCCTCTCTCTGGGAGCGCGCCCCTCCCATCCAGAGTGGAGTCTGCATCCTGCTTCTTGAAGCTGGGCCAGATTTGCTATCTGCCTGGATGGAAGGAATGGGAGGAAAGTGACAGCCAGCCGGGCGTGGTGGCGCACGCCTGTAATCCCTGCACTCGGGAGGCTGAGGCAGGAGGATCGCTGTGAGGTTGAGACCAACCTAGGCTACACAATGAGTTCCAGGGCAGTCTGAACTACATAGTGAGACCCTGTCTCGAAAAACAAAAAGAAAGAAAGAAAGAAAGAAACAGCCAAGGCTCCTTCGTAAAAGGACACAGCTTCTAGCAGTTCTAGCCAGGAGTGGTGGGGAGGCTGAGGCAGAAGGATCGAAAGCATGAGTCCAACCTAGGCTATTTAGCGAGAGGGACCTTGTTTCAAAATTTGTAAAAATCTGTGGCTAAGTGCAAAGGCCCTGGGTTCAATGCCTAGTATGGGATTAACCATCAACATCATCATCATCATTGCGCCCTTGCCAACTGTCACCCACCCATCCTGTCAGGGTCACACTTCTCCGTGACACCCCCGCCGCGTCCTTCCCTCACACTTGAGAGGGACCTTGTTTCAAAATTTGTAAAAATCTGTGGCTAAGTGCAAAGGCCCTGGGTTCAATCCCTAGTATGGGATTAACCATCAACATCATCATCATCGCCCCCTTGCCAACTGTCACCACCCATCCTGTCAGGGTCACACTTCTCCGTGACACCCCCGCCGCGTCCTTCCCTCACACGTCTTGCTCAGACTCTGCCTGCCCAGTTGCAGTGCGAGCTCCCTGACAGCGGGTGAGGGGACTCTGTCTGCCTTGTCCATCCCTGAGTCCCCCGGTGCCTGCGACAGCACTGGGTAGGTTGGCCACGCTGCGAATGTTTACTAGAGAAACTCAGTGGGTGGATGAGTGGGCGGATGGACCCTTAGCTGAATAAATGGCGGGGAGAGGAAAAGGAGAGAGGAAGGGAAAGACCCCAGCCCACCTGGAAAACATGAAGGCTTCCATTCTCCCAAAGCAGAGCACACTTAAAAAAAACTGTACCCCAACACCCAAAGTCAACCGTAACGAAGCCTCCAAATGGTCCCTCACTCCAAACCATGACCCTCCGGTCTCCTAAATAGTCCTTGTTTCTTCCAACATTGTACTGGGAGCATTGCTAAGCTTACAAAAAAACAAAAAACAAAAAAGGCAAAAGACTCTACAGTGAACATCGCTGTACCCATCACCTTGATGTTGATGTTTCGCTATATTTGCTTTCTTCTATTTCGAGCTGTTTGTCCACCCACCCGTCAGTCCGTCGTGCCAGCTTCCTTTTTTATTGCATTGCAGCGGCAGTTGCAATAGGACACTGCCCCCTAATTCCTCAGCCTGACACGCATTGTTTATTTACCCTTCTTTTTCGTTGTTGTTGTTTTCTATTTTAAGGTAAAAGTCTCAGGAGGTGAGACGCAAAACTCTTGGGCGCCATTCACAAATTTCTGATCGATGCATAAACGTGCGTGACCCAAAGCCCTTATCAAGACAAAGAAACCCTCTCCTGACCTTTTCGTTCCACCATACATAAGTCCGACGTGAGATCACATAACATGGGCTTTTTCAGGCCTAACTTCTTTCATTCATCACATTTTCGACAGTTCTTCCGGTTGCCTCGGCGCCAGTAGCCGCGCCCTTTCCTTTTCTTTCTTTCTTTCTTTTTTTCCTGTACCGGGGATCGAACTCCGGTCCTTGGGCTCAGGCGAAGGAACCACTGAGCTAAATCCCCAGCAGCCGCGCCCTTCCTTAGCGGACTGAGCTCAGGGAGGGGGCGCCAGTGCGCTTGCTCATCCTCTCTGGGGGAACCCCAGGATTTCCTTGTCCGTCCCTCCCACTTCACCGCATGGCCCTGCCCTGGTCCGAGGTCGCCTCTTTCCACCACATCTGCGCCCCAAGCTTCTCTTCGTCGTCGTCCTCCTCCTCCTCCGGAGTCTTTCCAGGGCTTCCCGCCGCGTCCCCGCCCTGCTCAAAACCCGGCCTCTGCTCCCCGCAGCCGAGGGAGAACCCGAGCAGGAGTCTGCGTCTGGAGCTTGCTCTCCTTCCCCCACCCCCGAATCGGTCAACCGCGTCCTGAGGGAGAACCCGAGCAGGAGTCTGCGTCTGGAGCTTGCTCTCCTTCCCCCACCCCCGAATCGGTCATAACCGTGTCCACTGTACCTCCAAGCTCTTTACCTCCCGTACTCATCCTCCAAGCCTTCCTGCAGGTGTCCCCTAACTCGGGAAACCTTGGCAACCCCACGGGCTGGGAGAGGCACCTCAGCCAAGGCCCACGGTCCGGGTCTGCTCGGGTAACTCGGGAAACCTTGGCAACCCCACGGGCTGGGAGAGGCACCTCAGCCAAGGCCCACGGTCCGCTCCGGCTGGAGATGCGGCACAGCTACAACGCTTGCCTAGTGTGCTCGAGAACCTGGGTTCCATCCCCGGTGCTGACAATAGTGAGGTCTTAAATTCCTCCTTAAAACAAGAACACATACTTTGGTATAATTTGGAAATGACTTCAACATATTTCCTTTATTGCCTCAGCTGCCAGGAAACTCCTAGTAAATTGTAAGGCTAAGCTGGATCGCATATGCCTGAGATATACGTACACGATCTATGTGGTTTTGGTTCTACTTTAATGTTGGCTTAACACGTGCCAGTTTCCCGTGGCACTCACAAGGGAGCCCTCAGATCGGTTACCTGCTGTAACTGCCTTGTCCCCAAATCAGTGGATCTGTTCTTTCCACCGGGTCGGACTTCCATTCCTTCCCCTCTCCAAACCTCTCTGATGTGGCCTCTGGAACCCTCCTCACCCTGTGACCAGCCACCACCCCTCAGGGTCTCCCTTGAACATTTCTTCTACTTCATGTCCTAAGCACACTGGCCCCCTGCTGCCTTTCTAACTCAGGCTTCTTACTTTCTCCTCCCCCATTCTGAGGATTGAGAGTGGACGCCTCTACCTACCAAGACTGGGGTGGGGGTACAGACAACTGAAATCCACTCGAACTACTCTCAGGACAGAGTAAATGAATAATGCAATATTTTAAAACAATTGCACTGGGTGTGGTGGCATATACCTGTGATCCTAGCACTTAGGAGGCTAAGGCAGGAGGATCCTCAAGTTTGAGGCCAGCTTGGGCTACATAGTGAGTTCAGAGTTAGTCTGAACTACATAGTGAGACCCTCTCTCAGAAAATAAAATAAAAATAAAGAAATAAATGAAACAATTGCAACAACCAAGGAAAAACCCTCCTAATGGTTCATGTGACTCTGAACTGATCAGAGTTCAGGTGTGGCCTGATCCAGGCACCCAGGGCTGCTGTCAAGACTGACTTTCATGATCTTTCGCTTCTCTTCTCTCTCTGTTGACTTACAGCTCAGAAAGCCTCTCCTATCTTTGTAGCAGTGGGAGGCCCATCAGCTCCAAATTGGCAAACTCCAGCAGAAATAGAAAACCTCCCTTCCAACAGTTGCAGCAAACCTCTCATGGGCCACATGACTTCCCTGAGTAATTACTGTGACCAGGGAAACCATAAACCAGCTAGGTCTGGATCCACTATGCTCCCTAGAGTTGGTGAGGTCAGGGGATAGCCGGACTTATTCAAATGAAATAGACAGAGAAAGGAATGTATTTATTTTCCCAAAAGAAAGTCGGGCATGGTGGTGCAGGCCTACAATCCTAGCACTTGGGAGGCTGAAGCAGGAGGATCGCTGTGAGTTCAAGACCAACTTGGGCTACATAGTGAGTTCAAGGCCAGCCTGAACTACATAGCAAGACCTTACTTCAACAAAAAAATCCCCGAAGAATATTGAGTGGGATATTAGGATCAAGTAGGGAGCCATGTGAGTTTCTGGGGGAAGAGCACACCAAGCTGAGGGAACAGCATGTGTAAAGGCTCTGTGGTGGGACTTGCGAGGAAAATCCATAGACCTTTTTTGCTACACTATAGACATCTGCTATAGTGACCTTCTCCCTGCTGAAACTGCACCCAGAATACCACTCTCTGTCCACGTGGATTACTGCACATGTGTGTACAGATGCACACACATACGCGTGTGCTCTTTCTTGCCCAAGTATACAGTTTTCACTTGTCCTAGACGACTTTAAATCCCTTGTCACTTGATTGGTAAAAGATGCCATTTCTCTGCTCCTTTTAAAAGTGGGTGTGATTGAGTTAAAGCCTATTGATTTGACAGAAGCTTAATTATTCAACAGCAGGAGTCTGAAAGGGAGTTAGAGAGGCCTAGGGACCAGGGTGTACTGGGTGGGGGTGGAGAAGGGGGTGCAAAAAGTTGAGGATGATGGAACTGGGGTAGGGTTGGGATCTGGAAGTGCAGTGAGGAAATAAGGACCCGGGACAGGAAGTCGGAGAGGCCAGGGCCGGGGTAGGAAATAGGGGAATGAGGTGGAGGAGGGGCAATGGGGTGGCGGCTGGGGTGCTGGGGACAGAGCGAGCTGGGCGGTTCAGACCGTGTTGCTGAACTTCAGAGGCTGAGAGAGAGAAGGCGCGGCCGCAGACGGCGCGAGCTACAACGCCGAGGAAGTCCGAGGCGAGGGGCGTGGCTGGGGGGTGTGTACTACACACTGTCCCCACGTTACTGTTCCAAGTCTTCTCCGCTGGTCCCGCCTCCTTCCCGGGAGTGACAGACACATTGTCCAACCAGAGCCGCGGGATGGGCTCAGCGCAGCCAATGGGGTATCGGGGGCGGAGCTGGGGAGGGGGCTAGCAGGGCCAGGGGAGGGGGCTCGTGGTCTCCTCCGGCTACGGAGCTAGACGGGCGAGCCATGGCGCTGGGGCTGCAGCGGGCAAGGTACTGGGGTTGGGGCACGGGAATGATGGGCATTGGAGGGGCTCTTCTTCCAGGGACCCCTTAACCTGGACCGGGAGTGAGCGGGTGCGAGTCTAGGACGCCCTGGGGGCGCGATTGTAGGCACATCCCCGCCGCACCTTCTACCCTACTGCAGGGGTGGGAGATCTTCGCAAGTCCCCGGTTGTTCCTCCCCTTTTGTCAGGAACGGCTTTGAGGTCGTGATCCCCGATTTCCTACCACCGCAAGTTGGCTTCCCTGTCCTGTGGGAGGTGAAACTCTGGATCCCCTGGGAACTGGAGGTGGTTGCGTTTGAGCAGTGCTCGGGCTCCAGGGAGCCTTTCTCCCTCCACACGCGGATCCTTCTGGCCTACGGAGCTAGAACTGAGGCTGTGCTTCGCCGTCAGACCCTGGTCATCTTCAGGGTACTCCCAAATTGAGATATAAGGAGTCCTCTGGCGATTGAGGTTCTGACTTCCAGAGAAGAGAGGCTGCCTTTGATTCGATCCTTCCTGTAATCCCCCAAACCTTGGGTTTCCCTAGAAATGGGTAGAGAAGGTACCCTGTAGCAGGTGCCTGGGACTTTTCCCAGGGGGTCTTTTTAAAAAGTTGCGTGTGTCCGCCCCCGTCCCCCCTCCCCGCGCGTAAAATGGAAACAAGTTTGACCTACTTCCCAAAGTCTGGCTGCGTCTCACTCCTGACCCAATTCTCTTGCTGAAGGACTATGGGACCTACCCAACTTTATTTTGGGGGACACCTCTGGGGAAGTGCCATACCTGGTCCAGCGTGACCCGGCCAGCTGCCGTGGGGGCGTCCCCTGCCACAGGGCTCAGCAGGGTCACCCTGGACAGGGGTGGGTTTCTGCGTTCACCTTTCAACAGGTGCCCATCTGCAGGGGCAGAGGCAACCTGTGCTCTGGGAGCACAGCCAGGGGTCCTGTCTGACCAGGTTTCCCTGGGACCCCAGAAAGAGCCCCCAGGCTTCATCCCCTTCCCTCCCCACTGGCTTGGCAGGTCTGATTGGATCCATCACCCCCGTTTTCTTAGCACCCCCACCCCACTCCCCTCTCCAGTTCTATTCCAATCCCTGGCTCTGGGCCCACCAGGGAGCTCCATCCTTCTGGGCTAATCTTGGCCCCCTGCGCCCAGCGCCCCCTCCTGGCCGGGCAAGGGCCCTCTTGGCTGAGCCGGGGGGCTCCCCCCTCACCACCCAAGGCCAGCCCTTTCCTGTGGTATCATCCCACCATGCCGCACCACCCACTCATACCTCGCACCCGGATCCTGGCTGCGCTCTGGCCCCTCCTGTACCCCCAGGATGGTACGGGCCTGGGCTTTGGTGAGTGGGGCCCTGCATCCCATGACCCCTGTCTTCTGCCAGCTCAGGCTTGCAGCCATCCCGCCCCAAACAGGGATGTTCTGGGAAGTGCGCCCGAGTGCCCACCGGGGGTGGAGGGCTCCAGAGAAGGCAGGACTTTGGGGGTGGGCGCCCCACTGGATCACCACCTCCTTGGGAACAAAGTCAGCTCCAGAGAGACTCTCCTAGACCTCTACCCCACATCCTGTCTCAAACCCGAACCCTGCCCCTGGCCTCTTGGGCCACCTTTAGGCAATGCCAAGCAGGGTCCTTGCACAGATGAAACCCAATCCCCCGAGTCCCCTACACATTTTACAAGCATTGCCACCAGACCCAGCTAGAATTCCGAAGAGAGAGCCCGGAAGAAGCCCCAAATGTGGGCAGGGGCTCCTACTTCCATGCCCTTGCTCTTGGGTCCTGGTTCTTCAGGGCACGGAAGTGGGCTTTTCTCCCTCCTGGCTGTGGCGTGGCGCTGCAGCCCAGCCCCCCCTTCCTAGGCCTCACCCTAGGGCCTCCTGGCCCCACCCCCTGTTCTCGGCTGGAACACGGAGGAAGGGTGGCAGGGTTCCAGCCGCACGTCCCCAGCTGGGCACAGTGCCAAGGGGCTGGACCAGGGCTGGGCATGGGGCCAGCTGGGAAGATCCAGAGGCCACAGCAGTGGGACAGGGGGAGGAATTTAGGCCACTAGGCAAAGAGGAGTAAGGAGGGGCTCCAGAGCAGGAGGCTCACCCCTTGAGGTTGGCATTTAAGAACACAGGCCCCAAAGTCAGGTTCAAATCTCAGTGTGCCCACTTCCTGGCTGCGTGGCCTTGTGCCAGTGATTGCCTCTCAGAACCCCAGCTTCATATCCTGGGAAATGGGAGTCATACCTTCCCCTCCCACCCCAGATCATGACGAGAAGCCAGTGAGCAACAAATGGGCCGGAGGCTCACACACAGGGCACGATAAACTGAGTCCAAGTCAGGGTTGAGGCAGAAGCAAACGCACTCATGGGTCTGCTGCTGAACACTGCAGCCTCAGGCGATCCCAGCCCCTCTCTCCTTCCTCCTCGGGAAGGCAGCAGTGGGAAGGAGGCTGATGAACCAAAGCGGCAGAGTGGAGTGGAGCCCAGCGTTGCCGAGGGTGATGGGGTTGCGAGCCGGGCACTCGGTCGGCTGCTGCCACCACGGCTTGAAGCCTCACTTCCAGCCTCTTTCCAAGGGAGATCGCCTCTTCAGCTCTCTGGGGTCTTTGTAAGGATTTAGTGGGGTCTCCAACCCTGTGAGTGTGTAATACACAATGCTGTCATTACCATCACTGGTATGTAGTCCTCTTCCCAAGGTGTTTATGTAAAAGCCATGCACAGAATTGCACACACCTAATTGCACACATCACATGGTCACTTACCATCAATGCCCACAGGTTACTCCAGTGCAAAGAGGCCTCTAAGCCCCAGCTTCCATCCCTGACGTGCACAGAAGGAGAGCAGTTAGCACTAACCAGTTGTCAGGCCTTGTTTACTAAGGCCTCGACATATATTAACTCATTTAATCTTTAAAACCCTCTAGAAGCCAGGCATGGTGGCCCACACTGTTCCCAACACTCAGGAGGCTGAGGCAAGAGGATCGCCAGAAATTTGAGGCCAGCCTGAACTACATATCAAGAACCTGTCTCAAAAATCCAAAACAAAACAAAACACCCTCTACAAGGTGGGTGTTGTTGCTATGTCCAGCAAGGCTGTGCAACATGTCTGATCACACAGCTAATAAATAACAGAGTGGGGCTTGGAACCATGAGCCAGAGGAACTGGTCCCCATTCTGTTTAACCAAAAGGCATAAAAAGCCAGAGACCCAGCGAGAGGCCCACACTTCCCTCAGAACATCCGGAGAACAGGCTGGGAGCTGGAAGGAAGGGTCCCCCTGGGGCCACCAGCTGGCCCCTGCAGAGGAAGGGACGCCACTGAGAGGATTAAGGAGCCCAGCTGCCTGGGAGGCGGGGCACCACCCCACCCTGTCCCTTCCCCCACTCCCTGTTCCCTCTGTCCTGGGCCCCCAGCTCCATGCGGCCCGCCCACCCCCACCCTCTGGGCAGGAAGACAAACAGGGCTGGAACAGAAAGAACAGGACAGAATGTCCTTGGGGCAGGCAGGACTGAGGCCTCTGCCCCCACCACCCCCAGGGGAGGGGATGGGGGCCATATCGTACCCCTCTGCCCACTGCCCAACCCGCCCCACTGAGCCTCCTGTCCTTTCCCCACTAAAATCTTTGTACCCTCGTGCCTGGGGATGGTGTTGCCACCCAAGAGTGGCCTCTGCTCCCCTGAATTTAGAAAGGTACAGCCCCCCACCCTGAGATTCTCCTTCTCTGGGTCACGAGGAGGGGAATTTGAGAAAAGACTGAAGAGCCAGGCATGATGACACATGGCTGTAGTCCTAGCACTGGGGAAGCTGAGGCGGGAGGATTGTTGGGGGTTTGCGGCTACCTTGGGCTACATAGTGAGTTTAAGGCCAGCCTGAACTACATAGTGAGATCCTGTCTCATAAAACCAAAAAGAAAACAGAAGAGACTGGAACCTCACTGCCCTCGTTCAAATCCCAGGAGGGCCAGGAAGTAGCTTTGTGACTTCTTGGGCAAAGAACTTCAACCTTCCAGGGACTCATTGTCCCTTTTATAAGATTCAGGTTTAAAGTGCCACCCTCTTGGGCTCAGCTGAGGATTGAATATCTGTGTGCACACACGCAGAATACATAGCACAGTGCCAAACCACAATGCTTAGCAGAGCTGCTTATTCTGAATGGATTTTATCAATATTGTAAACATAGATTCAACTATACATACAACACCAGATGTAATATACCCTGTAGTTCTTTATTCACAAAAATAAGCTCCCAGCACTCAGGAGGCTGAGGCGGGAGGATCGAGGCCAGCATGGGCTACACAGTGAGTTCAGGGTTGGCCTGGACCACAGAGCAACCTTCTCTCAAGGTGAGGCTGATTTGGGGTTCAGTCAGGCCTGGAATTTGAATTTGAAGACTGGCAGAATTGGGGTGAAACACTAAGACTTGGACATAGACCCAGGGCCAACAAGACAGAAAATTGAAGAGTTCAGGCAGCTGAGTGTTCAAATGAAGTGCTTTGCTATTTATGGCCAGCACTGCACCTTTCTGCCTCAGTTTCCTCCTCTGTGCAATGGGGACGATGTTGTTCCTTCTAGGGCTGTCTGAGCGGTAGGTGGAATTCACTCTTGGCACAGGTGCTGGCGTGGTAGTGAAACTGGACAAGTGGCAGGTGTTTCTGACAAAATAGTGCTCACTGCACCCCAAATCCAACCCCACTTGCAAAATTCAGTATTTGAAGTGGAGGGCAGAGGTGAAGGGCTGTTGACTGGACAGAACGTGGGGTTGGTTTGCTGTGTCACTCTGTTGGGGCCCTGCCCCTCCTAGGGCCCCTCTTGGTGGGGCCTTAGACTTTGAGATATCTCTGCTCCAGGAGTGTGAGGACTCAGCCCGGTGGGGCGGAAAAAGGGCAGAAGAGGGGCCTGGGAGGCTGCCAGCACCTCAAGGTCCCGCCCTCCTCTGGCTCCGGCCCAGCTCGGCCAGCCCCCTCCCACCAGGAGGCCTCCCTGTCCCTCAGGCGTCCCTAGCTTGGGAAATACACGGTAGATAAGTCAGGGTGGGGACAGAGCGGCCTCAGGCACGCTTAGGAGAGGAGCGACGGGCTGGCAGCATGGGCTTCCAACAGGACAGGTAAAATCTGGGGCTCGGAGGGAGGGCTCGGAGTGTGAAACCTTCCAGGCCCAGATGGTGCCGAGAACTCTTCGGGGCCACACAGCGGACCCCAAGTGGCTGTCCCGTCCACGTCCACCTCTTTCTCTTCGGGGGACGCCGTTAATGGACGTCACCTATGCCCGCAGGTCGAGCACGGAGCTGCGCAAGGAGAAGTCCCGGGATGCGGCCCGCAGCCGGCGCAGCCAGGAGACCGAGGTGCTGTACCAGCTGGCGCACACGCTGCCCTTCGCGCGCGGCGTCAGCGCCCACCTGGACAAGGCTTCCATCATGCGCCTCACCATCAGCTACCTGCGCATGCACCGCCTCTGCGCCGCAGGTGAGCCCCGCCCCCGTATTCCCGTCCGGACAAGGCCCCGCCCCTGGGAAGGCTTCCCCGCTGAGCCCCACCTCCCTGGAATCCGCTCTTCGGAGAGGCCCCGCCTCCTCGAGGGCTGGGCCAGTCGGAGCCCGGTACTCTTGGAAATCCCGCCTCCATGGTGGTCTATCGTAGTTGAGGCCCCGCCTCCGGGAATGCGCCTGTGGGAAGCCCTGCCGCTTTAGAGCTCGGAGGCCCCCTAACTCCCTGCGGCCCCTCAGCCTTAGATTTGGTCCCTTAGGAGACGTTCCGTGGCAGGCCTTGGCCCCTTACAAGAAATACCCTGTGAGGCTCTGCCACCCAGTTTTTATTCCCTTCACAGTTCCTTTTCCCTTCGCCGCCTCTCGTCTTGATCTGTAGCTTGTGCTTTAGTGGCCCTCCCCTTGAATTTCACCCAGCTAGAATTCCACTCCTCCGCAGGAGGGTTTGCCACCCACACACACGGAGGCCTTGGAATCCCAGGGCTTTGAAAAGCTTTGATTACGGAGGAAATAGTTATCCTCTGGCAGCACTGCCCACTAGTTCCCTGCCCCATAGAATGTTACCCCTCTGATAGGCTTTGCACCTTACAGCTCTGTCCCCAGGAATCCCTGCTTGTTGGAATTCTGCATCTAGAAGGTCCTGCTCTCCAAGAACTTAGGGGGCTTGCCTCCACCCCTAGGATTCCAAGCTTCACCCTCGCCCTGACCCCTTTGAATTTTTTTTGTTTGTTTTTTGGTACCGGGGATCGAACTCAGGCCCTTGTGCTTGCAAGGCAGGTGGCGGAACCACTGAGCTAAATTTCTGGCCCCTTTGAATTTTTGACTCCTGGGAGTTCCATCTTCTTAGAGTTCTGCACTCCTAGGAGGCTCACCCCTTAGAATCGTGTCCCTTGGGAAAGCTCAGTGTTCCTGCCCTCTTCCTTGGCACTCCAGGCTACCAGGATGTGCCCCCACTCACTTGGGTGTATCTGGAAGACCCCAAGTGGGAAAAAGCAGAGGGAAGCTAGACAGGGTGGGCCTAGGACTGGTGAGTGACACCCCCATCCCCCTGCCCTGGGTACCAGGGGAGTGGAACCATGTGAGAGCCGAGGGAGAACCACTGGATGCCTGCTACCTGAAGGCCCTGGAGGGCTTTGTCATGGTGCTCACCATCGAGGGAGACATGGCCTACCTGTCTGAGAACGTCAGCAAACACCTGGGCCTCAGTCAGGTGAGCTGCCCGCTCTGTACCTGGCCCTGCGTAGTGATGCTCGGGATAGCATGGTGAGTGACCAGGACAGAGGGGGGATGGGGATAGGCATGTCACCAGACACCAAGGCACAGAACGGTCAGGGCTGAGATGGAACAGCCTAGGGATGTGGGAAATGGGGGAGAGATACCTCACCAAGACTCGGAGGTTGGTGCACTTCCTGGAGGAAGGGATAGCTGAGCTGACGTGTGAAGGAGTTCGACTCAAAGGGGTATGGGCAACAGTGACCACTGAAGATCAGGAATGCTCTGGGTAGAAGGACGGAGCCTGCAAACACCCAGAGGTGAGATAAAACAGCATTTGAGGGAAATAATGAAATTTCTACTGGCTAGAGGCAGAGTGCAGCGGGAGAAGTTGAGAGAGAAAAGGCTAGAGACGTCAGCAGAGACTAAATAATGTAAGGCCGAACCAGAAGAGTTTGTCTCTGGGGCACTGGGGAGTCATGAAAGGATCTGAAGCAGGGAGGCGTAATCACAAGTACATTTTAGAAAGGTCCCTCATGAGGCTAGCATTGGAGGGAGTGAGACAGAAGTTGGGAGATCAGCAAGGGGTGGACAGTGATCTTAGGCAGGAGATCACAAGTACATTTTAGAAAGGTCCCTCATGAGGCTAGCATTGGAGGGAGTGAGACAGAAGTTGGAGATCAGCAAGGGGTGGACAGTGATCTTAGGCAGGAGAACAGCAGTAGGGCAGGACCCATTGAGATGGGGAACTAGAGAGAAGAGACATTTAGAAAACAAGAAAAAAAGGGGGAAAAAAGGAAAGAAAATAAAAACAGACCAAGCATGGTGATGCACTCCTGTAATCCCAGCACTTGGGAGGCAGAGGCAGGAGGATCACTGAGAGTTTGAAGTCAGCCTGGGCTACATAGTGAGTTCAAGGCCAACCTGAACTACACAGTGAGACCCCATCTCAAAAAAAAAAAAGAAAGAAAGAAAGCAGAACTACTTTTAATTACCACTTAATTATATGTAAATGGATTCCAGAGCTGACCATTGCTCCCGTCTCATAATCCCACTCCTGGCACCAGTTTTTCTGTTGCTATGAGCTCTTGGACTGAGACAGGTCAATGTCCCCAGGCCCCAAAGCTTGGAGTAGCAGAGCCAGGATTCAAACCCAGCTACAAGAGCTTTTTAGAGGAATAAGATGTCATTCTGCCACCAATGAGTTGGGAGTGACTGTGAGCCCCCTTCCATCTGTATCCTCTCCTCCCAGCATTAAACTCATTTCCTCAGTTCATCTCAGGCCTTTGCACTGCTGCCCCCCACTTTTATATAGCATTCTTACCCCAAGGAGCCACAAGCCCACCTCACTTGCTTTGTTCAGCAGTTTTTTTCAAGTATCACCTCCTCAAAAAAAATCTGTCCAGGGCTGCTCTCTCTGCACGCGTCCTAGTATTACATCACCTTACCCTGCTTTAGTTGTCACCTGCCGCCTTGTCGTTTGTCCTGCTGTTCTTATCAGTTGTCTTGCCTGATTAGCAAGTAAGTTCCTCAAGGCATGGATCTGCCTGGGTGGTCACTGATGTGTCCCTACAGTTTAGAAGAGGGCCTGGCAGAAAGGTGCTAAAGGAGTGGTTACTCAGAGATGAGCGGACGAGTGAACGAGTGAATGGGTGACCAGGAGGACTGGTGGAGGAATCCAGGCTGGTGAACTGGAGCAGGAGAGATGAGCAGGGGAAGGGGGAGACTGACTCCATCACTCCCGCCCTGCCCTCTCCCTGCAGCTGGAGCTCATCGGACACAATATCTTTGACTTCGTCCATCCCTGCGACCAAGAGGAGCTCCAGGACGCCCTGACCCCCAGGCCCAGTGAGTGCCCTGGCGGCGGCACCCCTACTTTACAGAGGAGGGCATGGAGGCTCACCCCCTCCCTGGACAGGTCCTGCCCTGAGGTCTGAGGGGGTCACACCCGATCCCTGGAGGACCCTCTCTGGCTCTGGGTCCCAGTTTGGGGGTCAAAGCTGGGAGCCTTTAGCAAAGCTGGGTGCTGGAGGGCACTGGGCCCTCTGCAGCTGCTTGGTGACCAGCCTGCCACCCCGGTGCGTCCAGGCCTGTCCAAGAAGAAGCCAGAGGCCCCCACCGAGCGGTGCTTCTCCTTGCGCATGAAGAGCACCCTCACCAGCCGCGGGCGCACCCTCAACCTCAAGGCTGCCACCTGGAAGGTGGGCGGGGGCTGACCTGGAGGTGGGCGGGGCCGTCGGTAGGGGCGGGGCCTGCGCCCGGAAGTTCCCACTGCCTGAGCCTCTGTTTCTTGTCCGGTTATCCTTTGGGGCCGCTCAGGCTGGGCCTAAGGCATCTAGGAAGCTGGATGTCTGTAGGGATGGGCTCTGGGGGTCCTTGTAACCTTTCTCAGGCTGGATCTCTGGGGGTCCTCAGCCCTCTGAATTTGGAATCCTCAAGGGGCTGGAATATGGGCGTCCCCACAGCACCCCAAGCTGACCCTCTGAGCTCCTCAGGGATTTCTCCTTCACAGCCCCCTGGGGAACTCTGGGCCCGGATGCAAGTCCAGCACGCTCGCTCCACCCCCAGGTGCTGCACTGCTCTGGACACATGAGGGCCTACAAGTCCCCAGGTCAGACGGCCCTGGCCGGGAGCCCCAGCTCCGAGCCCCCCCTGCAGTGCCTGGTGCTCATCTGCGAGGCCATCCCCCACCCGGGCAACCTGGAGCCCCCCCTGGGCCGGGGCGCCTTCCTGACCCGCCACAGCCTGGACATGAAGTTCACCTACTGTGACGAGAGGTGGGCGGTGCCCAGAGGGCCACTCTCCACCCTCCTCCCTTCTCTGACGCCATCTGGCTCTCCAGGGCCGGCCAATCTGTAGGTCTTTTTGTCTTTAATTCATTCTTTTTCTGTCTCTCTCTGAATCAATCTTGGTTCTCTCTCAAGATCTTCGCCATATCTGCAAAGCCCCTTCTGTCCTGTCAGACACCACCTTTACACGTTCCAACAGTTAGGATGTGGACATCGTTGGGGGCCAATATTCAGCACCCCACACTCCTCTGTTTATATTTCACTCTCCTTTCCTCTCTCCTACAACCCTGCCTCTCATTTCGCTGGCTGTGTCCATGTCCTCTGTCCCCTCCTTCCTCCTGTGCTCCACCTCAGCCCTGAGCCCTGATGGGAGCCCTCCATCGCATCCTAGGATCGCAGAGGTTGCTGGCTACAGCCCAGATGACCTGATCGGCTGCTCCGCCTACGAGTACATCCACGCCCTGGACTCTGACGCAGTCAGCAGGAGCATTCACACGTGTATGTGACTTGTTCCCCAGTCAGAGTCAGTGCCACCCCAGGGAGCCTTTGCCTCCCCTAAGCCCCACGGAACCTTGTCCTCCCTGGCCCCACGTTCCTAACCCCAGGCCCAGAGCCTTCTCTGCCCAGGTGCCCTTCCGTGGCCCTGACCCCTCTCTGCCCCCTCCCCAGTGCTGAGCAAGGGCCAGGCAGTGACAGGGCAGTATCGCTTCCTGGCACGGAGTGGTGGCTACCTGTGGACCCAGACCCAGGCCACGGTGGTGTCGGGGGGCCGGGGCCCCCAGTCAGAGAGTATCATCTGCGTCCACTTCCTGATCAGGTGAGCAGAGGAGAGAGGGTTGGTGGTGTGCATGGGCTGGTCTGTGTGTGTTTAGACGTCTGTGCATGGTATTGTGCGTAAGTGTGTGAGGAGGTGAGCATGTGTACATGTGTAACGTGTGTGGCTGTGTGAATGCATGTGCATGTGTGTACTGAGTGTTTAAATTAAAAAGGACTCTATGTTTAAGTTAAAATAAGAAATACCCTGGGCGTGGTGCCCCATGCCTGTGATCCCAGCACTCTGAGAGGCTGAGGCAGGAGGATTGCAAGTTCAACCCCATCCTGGGCAACTTAGCAACTTAGTGAGACCCTGTCCCTAAGTTAAAAAAAAAATAGGTGCCCTTCCTGCTTGGCAAGCGCAAGGTCCTGAGTTCGATTTCTGGTACTAGAAAAATAATACATTTTTAAAATAAAAGAAGGGGGCCAGGGATTTAGCTCAGTTTTGCTGCTGCCTGCCTCCCAAGTGCAAGGTCCCAAGTTTGATCCCCAGTACCAAAAAATAATAATAATAAAAGAAGGGCTGAGGATGTAGTTCAGTATGAAGGCCCTAGGCTCAATTCCTAGTACCACTGCTCCAAAAAGCAACAGAACCACTTGGATCTTTTTTTTTTCTCTTTTAAAATTTTGAAGTATGATTTTTACATTTACAGGAAATTCTCGCTTCGGTACACAGCTCTGTGACTTCTGACAAATATGTGCAATGGTGTAACCACTACCACAAGCGAGCTATAGAATAGTCTCATCACCCCAAAACTTCTCTTGTGGCCATCCCCTCCCCTGCCCCTAGTCCTGGCAGCCACTGATCTGTCCCCTGACTCTAGAGTTTTGCATTCTCCAGGATGTCAGACACTGGACATCATAGTGTGCAAACTTTGGGATCTAGCGTCCTTAGCACAATGTACAGACACTCTTCCACTTTCTTGATAAACCTGCTGTAACATAAAAGTATTGTAAATCAAAAGTACACCTGAACTACCAAACCCCATAGCCCAGGACCACAGCGCACCATAGAGCAGAAGTCCTCCAACGTCACGAGGGACCACTGTGCTGTATCGTCAGCCTGGGAAAAGGTCAGAAAGCGAAACACAAGTATAGTTTCTACCGAGTGCATATTGCTTTTGCACCATTGTAGAGTTGAATATTCATTTAACTATTGTAGGCCGAGGACTGTCTCTTATTTAAAATTCATCCATGCCGAGGTACGTATCAGTAGCGACATTTGAACACTGGCAAGCGTTCCACAGTATGAATGGACCATAGGTTATTTACCCATTCACCAGTTAGAGGACTTGGGGCTGTTTGCTATTTTGGGTGATCACAAGAACAGCTACTGTAAACATTCTCATATTGGGTTTTTCTGTTTTTGTTTTCGTTTTGGTACCAGGGATCGAACTCAGAATCTTGCATTGTTGAAGCAGGCACGGTGCCACTGAGCTAAATCCCCAGCCCTCATGTGTTTTTGTTTGTTTGTTTGTTTTGTTTTTGCTTTTGTTTTTGGTATGGGGACCAAACTCAGGCCCTTGCGCTTGCAAGGCAGGTGGTGGCCCACTGAGCTGAATCCCCAGACCATATGGGGTTTTTTGAGATCACATGGACTCAGTTCTCTTGGGTGAACATCTAGGAGTGGGACGGGTGGGTCGTATGGTCAGTGTATATTTAACTTCTGAAGAAACTGCCAACTGTTTTTCACAGTGCCACTTTGCATCCCAGCAGGAAAGTATGAGATTTCTACTTGATCCATATTCTTGACGGCAAGGGTCCTGAAATACAAATCAATTTATACTTCATGTCTCTGCACTGCTCAAGGGCCCTTTTGTGGCTCCCCAGTACCCTTAAGAGAAAGCTGAAGGCCCTTGGGGACTCCTACTTCATTCCCCCCCTCAGTCACTCATCAAACCCCAGGGCCTTTGCTCATGCAGCCTGCACTAACCAGAATGCCCTCTCTCCCCTCCTTCCCGTCTTCTGAGTCATGACTATTCATCCGTCCAGTCTCAGCTCAGATGTCACTACTGAGTCCCTACGTGCAGTCAGGCATTTTCTCTCTTGGTGTTCTGTACTTTTTGCTCCAAAGTCTTTAAAACTACTTGTAATTATCCTATTTCCTTGCGTGTTCAGCCCGCCTTTTTCTGATTCTCCGTTTCAGAATCGGAGACTCTCTACTCTGCCTGATATTTTTCCTTAGTACTTTCACTGTCTCAATACTTCCTATAGAATCATGGTATCCCCAGTCCCAAAAAAAAAAAAAAAAAAAAAAAAAAAAAAAAAAGTGAAAAGGTACAAGTAAAATTAATGTGAGAGTAAATCTTATTGTGTGGATATACACATATAATATGGCCAAAAATTACCATTTCAACACACAATCCTTATTGAGATATTTTAGATCTTTGTGTATGAGGTGAGGTGCTGGGGATCGAACTTGCACACTGGGCAAGTGCTCTACCACTGAGCAACACTCTGAGTCCCCAGATCCCTTTTTTTTTTTTTGGTACCGGAGATCGAACTCGGGACCTTGTGCTTGTGAGGCAGGCAGCAGCACCACTGAGCTAAATCCCCAGTGTCCCAGATCCCTTTTTTAATGTTCAATTTTTTAAAATTCCAGCGTGTATCTTACAGTACACCTCAATCCTGGCTAGCCTAGTTCACTTAATAGAAATATATATACACTTAATACAAAAATAATGTTTTATTAAAAATCTGTCTTTTTTCCCAATAGCATTTAATCCCCGTAAGGGCCAGGAGTTTTTTCTATCTTGTTTACTGCTGAATCCCTTGTGCCTAGAACAATGTCTGGTATATAGTAGTTGCTCAACAAAAAAATACAATAGTACACATATTGTCCCCATCACCTGCCCGGCACAGTTCTGTGCATTTTATATATATTAACCACCTGGGCAGGTAGTACTCTTACTGTTTTCTTTTGACCAAAAAAGGAAATTGAAGTTCAGAGAGGCTCAGCCCCATTTCAAGGTCACACAGCTAGCTCATTCACAGTGGCAGAGCTGACATTTGGAGCCAGGCCACTGGACTGCCCGACTGGAGGTATCTGTGGAATGAGCAAGAGGGAGCCCAGTGTGTGCACGTGTGTGAGCCCAAATGTGTGTGTGTGTGTGTGTGTGTGTGTGTGTGTGTGTCTCTCTCTGCGTGTCTCTAGTTGTGTGTGTGTGTGTGTGTGTGTGTGTGTGTGTGTGTACCTGTCCCTGCGTGTACCTAGATGTGTAGGAGTGTTCTCTCTGTGCCTGTATGTCCCAGTGTGACTATGTGTGCAGGCTGCAGCTTTTGGGAGAGCCTGAATTGGGATGTTTCCAGGCAGGGTGGGTTTAGAGACGGTGGAGGACCAGGCCACTTTCTGCCCTGTATGGGTTTATGCTAATGAGACGCAGATGAATGCAGTTGGGGGCATGGCCCTCAGCCCCAGACCCCACCTTCAAAAGCCACCTTGTCCCGAGAGAGCACCTGTAGCCAGAGACTGTGGGCCATAGGAAGGCTGGATTTAGAAACCCGTTCCCTTCAGCATGAAAAATGCCTATGAATAGAAGCTTCCTAAATAAACACTCAAAAAATATAGCCCTATAAATGCTTCATATTTGGTAATATAATGAAGAATGTGTTAAAAATATGTCTTTCGTCAATGCATGTATAAGACGTCTGTAAGCAAATTTTATACAGAGAATAGTTAGCTCTTGGGGCTTCGACTCACTTCCTCCCTCCCTCCCAGGTCTCCCCACTCTGTCCCCGCACTTCATCGCCCCCATCTGTCACTCGGTGCCCCCCACACCACGCCCAGCCTCCCTTCCCTCTGCCCAGAATGCGCCAGAGGCTGGCTCATTTTCCTCCGTACTACCACAGAAGGAGCTCGGGAACTGACCAACTTAACTTTGACTTGTTCTGTCGTTCCTTCGCTTGGTTTGTTACTTGGAGACAGGGTGTCACTATGTTTCATGTACACCTTATGCACATAGCCTGAAGGTAATTATATGCAAGTGTTGTCATTTTGTGCATGAAACAAACTGGCACGGTATGGAATTTTCCACAGTGGCATCGTGTTGGTCTCCAAAGGTTTCAGATTTTGGCTTTTCAGATTATTGATACTCAACCTGTATAATAACAAGCAGTCAACAAAAGCCAAACCCTGATAGGAAACAAACCGGTCACGGATTATTTTCCGCACTCTCCCTCCAGCCTCTGGATGCCACTGCCTTCTCTACTAGGACCTCACCGGAAGGGGCTGCCTGGGCTGAGGCTGAGGACCCTCTCTGACTCTCACTCCTCTTTCTACACTGTACCCCAGCCAGGTGGAAGAGAACGGAGTGGTGCTGTCCCTGGAGCAAACGGACCGACACTCTCGCAGACCCCTTCAGCGTGGCACCTCCTCTCAGAAGGATGCCCCTAATCCTGGGGACAGGCTTGGTATGGAGCAGGGCTGTTGTGTCCCCAGGACCCTTGGAAGAAAGCCCGAGTGCCTTGACATGGCTCACAAAGCCCTGGAGGGCCCAACTCCTGCATCCTTTCACTTGTCACTCGTTCTTGAATCCACACATGCTTCCTCAGTTCCTGGGACACTCCAGACTCTTGCCTCAGGGCCTTTGCACATGCCCAGAATGCTCTTCTCTCTCCTGTCATCCCGCTTCTTCTATGACTATGAGATGATTGCTTCAGTCTCTTGTCGTCCTCTACTCTCAATCCTGCTGTGGCTCCCAGTTGTTTGCACCACACTGCTCTTTGGCCTCAGTAATCTTGACCCTCTTGAGTGGCTCTTTTCTCCCTCTTCCATCTTCCCTACCCCCACCCCAGATGAGCTCCCTTCCTTGTGTGTTCTTCAAGGCCTCACCTTCTCCAACTTGCTTCTGGCAGCCTGTGCTCCTGGGTGTGGGGTGCAATTGTTGATACCCTTTACTTTTGGGACTCCGAGCTGACTATTTTGACCTCTGAATATCCTTGGGGCCTGGTTTTGTTTTTTCCCTAACATGTAAGCGCCTCAGAGCTGAAGGGCTGCATGCTATTTTGGGCCACGGAGCCCTTCCCCTGATCCTCCAGGGCCTCCCCACAATCTGGCCCAGGGGTCCTCCATGCCCCTTCTCCCCAACCTGAGAACTGCAGCTGCCCTGATTAGTCACTGTTCCCTGGGCTTGGTGTGCAGGGCTCTGGCCCTCAGCCCCAGACGGTCACCCTGTGTCCTCGCCATTCTGCAGATACCCCGGGTCCCTGGACCCTGGCCTTCCTTCACCCCCCTGCCCTGAGCGAGGCCACCCTGGCTGCTGACCCCCGCCGCTTCTGTAGCCCTGACCTGCGCCGCCTTCTGGCCCCCATCCTGGATGGGGCTGCGGTAGCCACCACCCCCAGCACCCCGCTGGCCTCCCGGTGCCCCCGAAGTCCTCTCCTGGTAAGCAGTACCCCCCACTTGGCCTTGGGCTTGAGCCTTGCTATTCTCAGGGCCTCAGTTTCTCTATGTGCTTAAGGAGGGAGGTTGGGATGAGACAGGGCTGGAGTTCCTTTAAGACCCAGATTCCAGATTCTTCAGCTGTGAAGAATTCCAGAGTCTGCTCCAGTCTGGCTTTGGAGTCTCCAAGATGTTTGAACTGGTACAAGCCCCTAGTTGTGACCAAGCTCCGGGCTCTCTGTACTTCGGCCTCAGTCAGGAAAGTCAAATGTCTTGATCTATAGAGTCCTGGGTTCAAATCCTGAATCTGCTCCTGACCAGGTGTGCCAGCCGTGGCAAGTGAATCCTTGAGGCCTCAGTGACCTTGCTGGTACAGTGAGGATAACAAGAGCTGCGTCCTTGGTCACTGGGAGGGTGAAATGAGGTCATGTGTGGGCCTGGCTTTCACAGCTGTGCAGCAGACCCTAGTAGCAGCCATTTCTTTTTTCTGAGACAGGATCTCACAATGTAGCTCAGACTGGCCTTGAACTTATAGCAGTCCTCCTGCCTCAGCCTCCCAAATGCACCACCATGCCCAATTCAGCAGCACCACGGTGCAGATGGTCCAATCTTTGACCTCTGTGGGCTGTTACCCACGCTAACTGTCCTCATCCCTCCCTTCTACCGCGAGAAAATACTTTCCACTGGAGAGAGACAACTGTGAGACTTTTAACCTCACCCTTTATCCCAGAAAAGCTGGACTCTACAGACACCAGGCCCCAACACTTTTAACCCCAGAGGGCCTGAGTGTCTTGGCTGCCTGTCCTGTTGACCTGCGTGTACCCAGGTTCTCTGGACCTTTCAACACCCCGCATCAGCCACCCCAGCGCACCACAAGCTGCCCTGCATCTCCTGGTGGACCCACGACATCCCGGCAGTCTAACACTCGACCCTCGTTTCTGTCCCAAGCTCCACAACGTCTTGCTAGTCACACCTCCCAGGGCCGAAGGGCTCCCTGGCCCTGCTCTCTCCCCGCAGGCTGATCTCCCAGATGAACTACTTGCGGCTGCGGAGCACACACACAGACGCTGTGCTGCCAGGAAGAACCCTGAGGTGGAGGACACAGATCTAGACGTAGCTCCGGTGAGGGCCGCTGTGGAACAAGTCTTCATTCCATGCTCTGGGGACTGACGGCAGCCTTAGGAGGGGTGGAGGGGCGGCTAAAAGGACCAAGAGATTAACGGGTGAGTGGGTGGGTGGACGGGCGGATGCGCCACTGTATTCACTGCATGGATGATGGGAAGTGGGCGGAGATGTTTAGGTAGCTATCTGGCTGCCTGAACGGGTGGATCAATAGGTGGATGCTTGGGTAGACGGACCGTTGGTTCACTGGCTGGATGAACATGGGCGATGTTAGGATGGACGATTGATTGATAGGCTAAGACGACGGAGGCATGAGGCATAAGTTAGGTATTGCTACATGACAAATCACCCACAACTTACTACCTTAAAACGGCTAACATTTATTACATCACATGCTTTCTGGGAATCTGGAACCTGGGAGCAGCTTAGCTGGTGGGGTTTTTTTTTTTTGTTTGTTTGTTTGTTTTTTTTGGCTTTGGTTTGGCTCTTGTGGTTTTGGTTTGACTTTTGTTGGCTTTTGAGGATGGAACCCAGAGCCTTGTACCTGTGTCCTCCGTGTACCACTGAGCTACAGCCCCAGCCCTGGCAGGGTGGTCTTGCTCAGAGTCTCTCAGGTTGGAGTCCCCCTCTCAGACAGGGCTGCGGTGTCCTGGGCTGGAGCACTTGCTTCTGAGGTGCTGTCCAGCCTCGGTCCTGTGTTGCCATTGGCTGGAGGCCTCAGCTCCTCATCCCACGGGACACCCTGAAGGCAGTGTGTGGTCTCACAATGTAGCGGTATCAGGGGAGGGACGAGGAGGGGACCAAGACAGAAGGCACAGTCTTCTGTAGGACAGACCACCACTCTACTGCATCATATTGGGCATACAGATCCCAGGCAACTACCCAGGAGGGCCAAAACCAAAAGGAGGGGTCCCCGAGGGCCCCCAATGATTCATGTCTCTCCCTTGTGCAAAATACACCTGAACCCTCGCAAGACCTGAAGGCCTCTTCCCAACACAGTGTCTGGTTGAGGCATAGCTTAGTGTGAAGGCCTTGGGCTCGATCCCCAGTACCATCCCGCCCCCCACAAAAGCCTAACGATCTATAAACCAGTAACGTAGTCACCCATTATCATTGTTAGGTATTGTGAAGGTGGGGGATGTAGCTCAGTGGTTCCACTGCCTGTCTTGCAAGCATAAGGTCCCAAGTTCGATCGCTAGTACCAAAACCAAAACAAAACAAAACTAGGTATTGTGGGTCCATAATTGTATGTGCTGAACCTTTATGAGCTGGAAGCACAGTTGGTGAGCTCACACAGCACACCCTCGGATGTCGATGACAGCTTCGTCACTAGGTGGCCAGAACTTCCCCGCTCCGTTATCACCTCGTGGACCACCAGTGTGTCTGTGGTCCACTGAAACCGGAATGTCATTTAAGCTGCTAACAGTTGCCATCATACTGTAGTTAAAGAGTACAAACCAGACCAGCCAAGAAGAGAGGCAGCAGGTGGCACCTGGGACTGGAGGAGTCCCCAGTGGGAAGTGTCCGTGTCCTCAGGGACATGTTGCCCTCCTGGCAATGTGCAGTTTGCTGACCCAGAAACCACCCAGGACCCGGTGCGCAGTTTTTATTGAGGTTTCATTTACCTGTACAGAACTGAGTTATTGCCGATGTGACTGAATTCCGTTTCCATGTCAAGCTTGCCTTTCCTGATTTTTTTTTTAGTCAGTGTAGTCTAATTTGAGTCATGTGACCTCTCTGGGCTTTCATCCCTTTAAAAAACGTCTTTATTAGTTCATATTTGCAATACAAAAGTTTACATCCATTGTAGGTAGTAGATAACGTTCAGTATTTAACACAACTTATTTTTAACGCCCCCCTCCCTGCATCTCTAGATGCTCTTCCCATCCGCAAAGGATCCATCATACGGTTGGTCTTCCTAGCATGACAGCTCCCACCCCAGGGCACCTCATTAGCATAAACCATCCTGGGTCATCTCAGTGATGTAAGCTATCAAGGGTGGTGCCAGGAGGGGATGATTAATCTCAAAGACTTTGATGTCACTTGGGAGATTGCTAAAGTTTCAAGGTTATCTCTAAGGCAAGAGGACAAAGGCAAGAGCTCTGTGGGGGGAGTTAATTCATTCTTTTTGGTACCAGGGATTGAACTCAGGACCTTGCACTTGCCAGGCAGGTGGTGGCACCACTGAGCTACATCCCCAGCCCTAATTCCTTTTTTTTGTTTGTTTTTGAGACAGGGTCTCCCTATGTAGTTGAGACTGACTTGGAACTCATTTTGTAGCCCAGGCTGGTCTCGAACTCACAGCGATCCTCCTGCCTCAGCCTCCCGAGTGCTGGGATTACAGGCGTACACCACCAGCCCGGCTCCTAATTCATTCTTTATTACACAGAGAGGTTGACAATTTCAGACTCTTCAAACCCCAGCTCCTTTGCATTTTACCATTTCTTCCTGTGTGTGTCTGTATGTGTGGTTTTGCTGCCTGCCTCGCAAGCACAAGGTCCTGAGTTTGATCCCCGGTACCAAAATAATATATACATATACAATACTAGGAATTGAAAACAAAGCCTTTGTACTACACTACTTCCAAGCCTTTCTTCTTCTTCTTTATTTTTTTAGTTTTTGAAGACAGGGTCTCAGTAAGTCACTAAATTGCAACTTGTGACCCTCCCACCTCAGCTTCCCAGAGCGCTGGGATTAGAAGGTGGCACCACCAGGCCCAGCCCATCTCTTCTCTGTCCTCTTGTCTTTTACACCAAGGAGCAAGGGAGAAATCGGGCAGAGGCTGGAAGCTTCAACACTGCAGTTAGAAATCTCCTCTGCTGGATCACCCAGTTAGTTCCTTGGTTCCATTTTCTCCTTTCCACTTAACAAGAGGCAGCAGTGTAGGTGAACTGGAAGCCGCTATGCAAGAAGGAAGCTCCGGTCCTGCCCTGCGTTGCACTCCCTCTCACCTCACTGGCAGCCGTGTTTCAGATTCTCGCTGATCCTTCACGCAGACGATTCAGGGTTTCTCTAACGTGCTCTGCAGAGTCCTCCGGCCCCTGCCCGGTTCAAGTCACAGCTGTTTTAGCAGCCTACCATTCTCAGTACCAATCTTAAGTTTATTTCTAGATCATCAGTTACTCTAGAATTTAGCAGGTGAAAACAGCGAGCATTTGTAAAACCTCACACAACTCCTGAGGGTCAGGGGTCCAGGACCAGGTGGACGGCTCTTGTGCCGAGTTTCCCGTGAGGGCACAGCCACCAAAGGTTTGGCTGGGACTAGAGAATCCACTCGCAAGGTCACTCACTAGCCTGGCAAAGGTTCCTTGCAGGCCTCCCCACCCCAGCAACAAAAGGTGGGGGAACTGTGCCTTTTATAGCCTAATGTGGAAGTCACACAAAATCACTTCCTGTTGTCACCCAGGTCAGTCCTGATCATTGTGCTAGGGGCTACAGCAGGGTGTGAATCCAAGAGGGCAACATCAGAGGGCTGTCTTGGTCCTTGTACCTGTTTTACAGATGGGGAAACTGAAGCTCTGGGCCTTGGGCACGTGACTGAAACGGTGGAGCCGGGACCCCAGCCAGGGCACCCGCACGCTCCTAACTCCTCCTGCCCATCCTCTGCAGGACGCCGACGCTCTTGACTTGGAGATGCTGGCCCCCTACATCTCCATGGATGACGACTTCCAGCTCAGCTCCAGCGAGCAGCTGCCCAGGGCCTTCCACAGACCTCCAGGGACCGTGCCCCGGCCCCGTGCTCAGAGCTTCCACGGCCTGTCACCTCCGACCCCTGAGCCCGCCCTGCTGCCCCGCTGGGGGAGTGACCCCCGGCTGAGCTGCTCCAGCCCTCCCAGAGGGGACCCTTCGGCATCCTCCTCCACCGCTGGGGCTCGGAAGAGGTGAGCTACGGTCAAGGGGGGGCATTAAGGGGGCGTAGAGAAGGTCCCCACCTGTCTGTGCCCACGTCCTACTTCAGTGTGACGCTTGGCCCTGCCTCCCACCCTCACCTCCACTCCAGCCAGGCCCTCCGTGTCCCTGGCACCGGCCAGGTCTGTCCCCACCTCGGTGCCTTCTGCAGTGGCCTCTACTGCTCTCATTCATCCAAACCCCACCGCAGCCGCAGAGCAACCCTTTGGGACAGTTTTTGTCACAATGACGAAGACGTGGTTAGGCACAGCGGCACACGACTGTGATCCCAGCTACTCGGGAGACTAAGGCAGGAGCATCACAAGTTTGAGGCCAGCACGGGCAACTTAATGAGACCCTGTCTCAAAAGGAAATCGATAAAGAAGGAAAGGGCTGGGAGTGTAGAGTTGTAGAGCCCCGTCCTGGCTGCCATCCCTAGTACTCCAATAATAATAGTAGTAATGATAATAAAGTAAAAAGGGCTGGGGTACAGCTCAGTGGTAGAGCACTTGCCTAGCAGGTGTGAGGCCCTGGATCCCACCTCAGCTCTGGAAAACAGAAGATACTGCCACAGTGTCTGAGAAACTAGCACTAAGTTTCCTAACACCTTGGAGAACCTGTTGAAAGCAGTGGACTCTAAAATGTACACACACACATACACACACACACACACACACCACACACACACACACACGCACGCACGCAGTATTCTGCATATAATTTAGACATTAGATTATTAGTACTCAAACTTTTGCTCTCTAAAAGCCATGTGCCCACACAGGCTCCAGGAGAAATCACTTTTCTGTCCTTAGGAGGCTCAGTATGCCTCAAAGCTCCCAGCTTGGGGATGGTAACACACGGGGTGCTTAATGAACATGTATTAAAGGAGGGAGGAAAACGATGAACGTCGTGGGTAGGGAGACAGATGGGCAGGTGGGTGGGTGGAAGGGGCCGCGGATGAGGAAGGATGTGGTGGGTGGGGGGAAGGGGCCGCGGATGAGAGGAAGGATGGATGAATCACCGGGTGGGTGGGGAGGGAGGTGGAACAGCAACTGGATGAACGAATGAGTGGAAAGATGAGCGAACAGGGGGCTGGGCCGGGGGAGGGGTGGGCAGAAGATGGGTCAGTGCGGGATGAATGAGACCTGGATCGGTGGATGGGTGGACGCACGCATGGGTGGTGGGCGCACGTGTGAAGGAAATAGCGGGTGCTCGGGAGCATTCGCGGATGCTCCTCACCGCTGGCCCCGGTGCCCACCCCTTGCCCAGGCCTTCTGTGCCGTGTCTGAGAGTCTTGCCTGTTGTTCCTCAGGGCCCTGGCCCAGAGCTCAGAGGACGAGGGGGTGGAGCTACTGGGCGCGAGACCCCCCAAACGGTCCCCCAGCCTAGACCCCGAAAACTTCCTGCTGCCTCCCGTCAGCCTGGTATGTCTGGGGATTGGTGGGACGTTCCAGCTCTCAGAACCTAGCAGGCTTAAACTTCTTGTTCTATAGATGGGGAAGCCAGAGAGGGCCAGGGGCTGGCTGAAGGTCATACGGAAGATTAACGGTCCAGCTGAAGTCAGGACCTTGATCTTCTAGTTCTGCTAATGGGTATGAAAAGGCTTTGCCAATATGTGATAAATGCCAAGAAGAAACATCAAAGAAGGTAAAGGGAGCAATGCAGGTGGCGGGTGTCAGGAGGAACTTTCCCTGTCCGCATGGGACCCCCTAAAAAGAGGCTTGGTCTCGGACATCCAGCAGAGAGTTAAGAGTTTAATTATTAGAGTCAGGTGGACGCCGGTTCGAGTACCAGGTCTGTCGCTTAGTTACTGAGAACTTGGGCAGTTGGTGTCAACTCCCTGAGCCTTAGTTTCTAAATCTGGAACATGGGGATAGTTAAATCTCACAGGATTGCCATGAAGATTAAATGATCAGGCCTAGAGCTGATACTCAGTGGGATCTCATTTCATGGTGTGGGAAAACATGCTTGCCTAGCATGCATGAAGCCCGGTACCTTAAAAAGAAAGAAAGAAAGAAAAAGAAAGTAGCATCTGCCAGTCTCCTTGTTTCCAGTCACGCCCCTGCTGTCCATTCTGGACAAGAGCAAACAGAACACACTTTCTAAAAGCCAGCCTGGACCACGTTAATTCCACAAATCCTCCCTCTACCACCTCCCATGGCTCCCTAGTGCCCACAGGTTTCCTGGCTTTTCAGTCTGAAGATTGCGGTTTGAACATGAAGGGCGTGGTTGGTCGTACCAATTGTTTACATTTGTTCAGTGCCAGATGTGTGCCAGATGCCGACTTCACTAAGTGCCTCACGTGATTAACACACACAGTCCTCACGACCACTCTCCGCGTGTCATTATTAAGGCGCACATCACAAGAGGTTAAGCGGCCTTGTCAGCCAGTCTAGACAGGAACGGCACACTCAGATGGGGTGTCGGGAGAATCTAACAGCAGAACAGTTGGCAAGGGTGTGGGCAGGGTACAGGGACCGCCGCAGGCCTGCTGGTGCACCGGGGTCAGCTCTGTGGGCAGCAGCGCACCCTCAGCCTGAAGGGGTGACAAGGTGACAGGCTGAGGTGGTCCACAGAGCGACAGAGCCAGCCCACATCCAGGCTGCACACACAGTCAGCCCCTGGAGCACAGGAGGATGTGGAGCGACACACTGGGACAGCGACTCGCTCACAGGCCGCCACCAACTCCCACCGTGCCCTGCGCTGACCACCGCACCGTCCCGCCTCCTTGGATAGTGATGATGATGATGATGGTGGTGGTGGATCTGTCTCTCTCCCCCAGAGTTTCCTCCTGATGGGAGGCCAAGCCCCAGGGATCCAGCGGGACCCCCGCTCCCACCTCCTGGACATGAGTGAGCCTTTGGGTGAGTCGCAACCTGGATTATACAGTAGCCCTGGGGCACCATCATGGGGGTGGCGGGGCTGTGCTGCGTTACGGATGTAGCCTTGGAGGACACAGGCAGCGCCCCTGCAAGGACGACAGGTCACTGAGGCTGCCCCTTGGGGTGGGAGCAAGACTGAGCTATCAGCTTCTACCTCTGAAGCCTGTTTCCCCTGTCGGTTGGGGCCTGTTGCTTTAGTTCTTACCCGAAGGAGATGCCGCACCAGCAGAGCTTTCCTTACAAGGCCTGCGTCACAAAACATCCTCCCTTGTGGCCGCGGTGGAAGCTGGCCCAGCAGCCTCTCGTGGAGCATAAGAGAAGTGGCTGCACTTGTGTTATTATTATCATTTCCAGTGCAACTATCAAACCACCCAGTGCTCTACTGGGAACCTCTGTTCATCAGTCAGTGGGATCTTCCAAAAGCACAAATCTGCCATAACTCTCCTCTGCTCAAAACCCTTCTATGGCTCCCTAGTCCCTAGTGCCCTTCAGAGAAACAGGTTTCTCTCTTTGGATTCTGCGTCCTCTGGCTGCTGCTTCATCTCAGATCGCACGCTGGGTCACTCAGCCTTTTGGTTTGCTCCTTTCTTCATACACATGGAGGTTTATGGAGCACACAGTAGGCGCCAGGCACTATCCTGGTGCTGGAGATGCAAAGAACAAAACATAGAAACCCCTGCCCTTGTGGGCCTGGCATTCCAGGAAGGGAAAAAGACCACAGTAGAAAAACAAGCATTATAAAGGGTCCAAGAGAACTGGATGTGGTGGCACACACCTGTAATCCCAGGTGCTTGGGAGGCTGAGGCAGGAGGATTCCAGTTTGAGGCCAATCTGGGGAACTTAGCAAGGTCAAAATAAAATACAAAGGACTAGGATTTTACACAACTCAGCAGTAGAATGTTTACCTAGCATATATGAGACTCTGGGTCCATCCCCAGTAGTATCACAAAAGCAAAAACAAAAATGCAAGAGCTGAAAATAATGGGGAAGGTTATGCATGCCAGGGAAAGGAGTTCTAGGGTGGGGGAATTTCTGTTTTCAGCAGTCTGATCAGGGCTGGCCTCACAGAGAAGGTGACAGCCAAGCAAAGATGAAAGGAGTGACCCGTGATGATTCAGGACACTATTTCAGGCAGGTGCCAAGATGTGGGGGGGCCGTGTCTCTCCTGTTTGGGAAAAGCGAAGAGAAGGGAAAAAGTGAGAGATGGTGCCTTACTTACTTTTCTCTCACTGCTGAGGCAAAATACTTGACACCCCTAAGGGGGGAAAGGTTTATTTAGCTCAGTTTGTAATCTGAGGGATTATAACTGGCTCGCTCCAGAGCAGGTGGCATCGCAGAGAAGAAACAGTTCGAGGTGGGCAGAAGGCAGCAAAACAAGCAAGGGCCAACCACAGCTTTCTATTTGTATCTTACCCAGGCTACTTAGGGCAGGCAGCACTCACACCCTTAATCCTAGAGCCCTTGATCCTAGCACTGCACCATGAATCAGTTCCAGTGTCACTCTAGATCCACCCACCTCTGAAAAAGCCCCACCTATGACTGCATGAAGCTTTGGGGGACATCTAGACACAAGCCGTAACAGGTAGATTGCACGGGGCCCCTGTAGGGCATTGTGCTGGCTTCCAAATTGCCTTACTTGAAGATCAGGCAGCCTCAGGGCCTTTGCATATCTCAACCCCTCTGCCTGGAATGCTTTTCCGTGTTCTTTGCTAGCTCCTTGGGGCCCTCCATCCCTTCCTAAGTACACGGTCCATCTATCGTTACATAGGCATCTGCATCCTCATTTGATCACAGCTTGCCTTCTCCCTGTGGGTTTGAGCCCCAGGAGGCAAGGCTGACTTGGCTGCTGCTGTACCATGTAATGGCACTTGGGCAGCGGCCGGGCACAGCTGTAAATGAAGAGCTAGTGTTGACCAAGCACTCGCTCTGTGCCAAGTGCAAGCTAGGTCTTGATCGGAAGGATGTGATGACTGTGATCAGGGCAGCCATCTGCTCTGGAATGTCAGCCCAGGGGCAAGAGTTTCCTCCCTCGGGAAAGCAAGGGCCTGGTGCCCAGGAGGTGCTCAGTTAATGTGGGCGGAGCAACTTCTCCCAAGACAGCGGCTCACTCACTAACCTGCACTGGCGGTAGTTTTGTTCCGAGATTGTCATGTGGGTTTTTGACTGTTATGAGCCCATTTTACAGGTGAGGGGACCGTGGCCCAGAGAAATGAAGTCCCCTGCCTGGATTCCAGCTGGGTTCTGGGGGTGGAAGCTAATGCTCTACCAGACCCTGAACGCAGATTCTTCACCACAGTTGTGCTTGCTCAGGATTGTGCTGCTGTGGGAAGGGGGCAGGCCTGCCTCCCTCCCTGCTTTTTAACTCCAGGAGGGGAAATGGGATGTGTGGTCACCCGCTGGGATTTACCTTCCATCTCTCCCCAAAGGCCTGGGCCCCTCGCTGCTCTCGCTCTACCCGGAGGAGGATGCCGCCCAGCCCAGGAGCCACTTCGTACAGGCCGCAGGCCTGGCCCAGGCCCCCTGAGCTCGCGCCTCTCCTGCCTCCCTCCTCACACCCGCGGAGGACCTCAGCCACACTCCACGCTGGCCACGACGCACGGAGCAGGGCTCTCCTGGGTGCCTGCCGGCCTCGGGCCTACCTCAGTGCCCCCTCTGCCCGCACTCTCTCGGGGATCTTTGGGGTGGCTTCAGCTCAGTGACCTCTGGGAGGGGGTCTCTGGACCCCTCCTCCTGCTCTCAGGACTTCCTTTGGGGTTCTCCATATGGGGTTACCTCAGTCTTCCCCTCTCTGACCGTCTTGGCTTTATTTTGGGGAACTAGGGGTGAGGAGGGCTGGGGTCACAGCTGTGTTTCTGGGCTCTGGAGAGTATGGATAACCATAGTCACATTTCTTTCTGTCCCTCTTGTATTACAATTTTGTTTTTATGGCTTTTAATCATAAAGAATTGCTGAGGGTCCATAAGAACATGGTACTGTGATCCTCAGGTGCCCCCAGGGCAGGTGCTGGGCCAGACCTCAAAACTCCAGCAATTCTATTTTCTTTTTTTTTTTTTTTTTTTTTTT
>NW_022900931.1:62951016-62955071 GCF_012274545.1 Fukomys damarensis
TTTTTTTTTTTTTTTTTTTTTTTTTTTTGGTACCGGGGATCGAACTCAGGCCCTTGTGCTCTCGAGGCAGGCACCGGAACCTCTGAGCTAAATCCCCAGCCCTCCAGCAATTCTAAATAGGGATCTCCCAGGCTGCCCAGCTCTGTCTGTCCCTTCCATTCTGGATTTCCTGCTGCCTCCAGCCTCACCAGGAAAATGACTTTGTTCATGGTCTTCCTATTTCAGGGCTAGCCTTCAGCTTCCTCTGCTCCCAGACCATAGAACCTCTGATGTTTGTTGGATCTAGACTACACAACCTCCAGGCTAGCTTGGTTCTAGGCTGAGCAACCTCTGACCTTTCCTGGTCCTGGACTGTACAGCCTCCAGCATGGTCTGCTATGACCTCACGTCCTTCAAACCCCTGATTCCAGATTTCCCAATCTTTAGCTCTTTCTCACGCTGGACCTCAGAACCTCCAATCCTGCCCGTTTTCAAAAACCTTACGAGTTTCAAAAATTGATGTGAGCTACACAACCTCTAACTCCCTCTGGTTCTACAGCCTATGACCACCAGATTCTGTTGGTTCAGGAATTCGTTCTGTAACTTCCTCTTGTTCTAGACCTCCACAATGCCAAGCTTCCAGTTGGTTCTAGTCTTCCTGACCTGAAGTACACTTGCCTCCAAATCCAGACCTCCTAATTCCTAAACCATTTTGATTCCAAACCACACGATGCCTCACATCATTCCTCTTCAACACTCTGCACTCATCAAAGAGAAGTAAAATGAACTTGATATCTAGTTCTACCAGAGACATACAAGAAACACATGCCATTTCTTAGGTTCCAGACCTTATGGCCGCCACCATTCACCAGTTCTAGACCTTGCAACCTCTGAGGTATTCTAAGCTGCAAATGTCTTATAACTCTAGACTGCATTCTGTAAGTTCCCTTGGTTGTACACTTTACCATTCCCAAACCCAGATGTTAGAACCTCAAACTGGCCTGGTCTAGAAGTCAGCCTTCAAACATCTGCCTTATAAATGTTATGTTTCTAAAGCTTACAACCTCAATTCTTCTGATTCTAACTCTTATGACCAAAATCCCTCTGGTTCTGCAGTCTTTTTCTTATTTGTCATTCTATAAATCTGTGTGGTTCTAGGCCACACAGCTTCCAACTGCCCCTGGGTTTAGATCCAAATTCCTTGGGTTCTAGAATTCTGACTCCAAATGCTTCTGATTCTAAAATCTAGACTTATCCTGTAGATTCTTCTGGTACCAAGTCTTATAAACCCTGACACCCCCAACTCCATACCCCACCCTCCTTACCCCGTTCTGGGCTTCCTGCCCCACTGAACTTGCCCCAGTTCTTGCCCTCAGTCGTAAGTCTTCCAATTCCAGATCCCCACCCCCAGGCCCTCTGCTTATGAACTTCATGCTCAAGCCTCTCCATCTCTTATCGCCAAGATCTCTCTGTCCTAGAACCCCTCTGACTCCCCACCGCAGCCCTTCAGACATGCACTTAGCTTGACGTCACCCAGGTGTCTAGGGGGCCTGCCCCCATTGGGGGCTCACAATCCAGACTTCTCCAGCTGCATACTTTGGGGTAGGAGGAGATAGGCCAGGACTTCAGCTCTCTGCCACCAGCTGTGTCCTCCTAACCTCCAGCTGCCTTCGATGATGGTGCTACTCTTGGTCTAAAACTGCCCCTTCTCAACCCCTTCACCCGCTCTTTGGGAGGCACCGCTCCCTCTGATTAGTTGGGGGGTGGCCTGTCCAGATTGGTGCTATGGGGGAAAAGGTCTGATTCCCCTCTTCTCTGCAGTGACACGGGCCCTCACTGAGGGGAACTGTGCTATGCTAGGGAAAGGGGAAGGGAGTGGCCCAGCCAGGCTGGCTCTGAAACCCACTAATGCCTTCCCCAAATCACCATAAAGACCTCGCCTTGGTAGGCACCAGAGCTCGGTGTGGTGACTCATCTGTGGGATCACTCGGTTGGGGTGCTCTGGTGCTGGGTGTCCATGACACTGAGTCTCTGTGTGTGCGAGCGTCTGTGTTCCTGCGTGGGTGTATGTAATGGGCATGTCTGGTGATGTCATCCTGTGTATACATGTAGGTCTTTGTGACATACTTCTGTGAACCTGTATTGGGAAGCTGCAATTCCTCCTACGTGGATGTCAGCATCTGGGAGAAATGACTGTGTGTTGTGCGTGTGTTTCTGGTTACTTGTGTGGGAGGCACTATGATTGTCTTGTGTCTTTGTGATGTGACGCTATGTATGTATGGGACTATTTGACAGGAATTCCAGAACTGATGTGTGTCTGTGACATGATTCTCTGTGCTCAAGTGAGTTTCTTCGTGCAAGAGATTGCCTACAGACTCACGTGTGAGATGATGTGTCTGTTCAGTCACGTCCCTGCATGTCACCCTCACACCTCTCCTGTGTTCCACATAGGGATCTTTACAAGGGAAGAAAACCACTCTCAAACCTTCCTACTTGCTGGCTCCTCTGCCTTAAATACCCCGCCCCACCTTATGTCCTACTCATACTTGAGATTTTGCTTAAGACGCTCCCTGTTTGGGAAGCCTTCCCTATCTGCCCCAGTTGGATGAGGTCCCACAACCCCCCTGAAAACCCCTGCCCCGTTGCAACACTAAACTAACCATTATAACCCTACTTTACAGAGGATAAAATAGGCTCAGAGAGGGTGACCACTTGCCAAAGGTCACAGAGTCTAGGGGTGGGGAGATTCAAGTTCATTAGACAGAAAAAGCAAAAAAAGTTCACTAACCCAGGGCGGTGGCGGGGGAGACAGGGTCAACAGAATAGGAAATAGAGCATAAGAATTAGGTGCCACAAATTCAAACCCTGCCTCTGTCAGTTCTTTTCCTTGTGACCTTGTGTAAGTATATTGACCCCTGCAAATGTCAGCATCTCGGTCTGTAAAATGGACGGGCTGCTAGTATCTAGGCTGATCGCTGGCTGTGGTGGGGGGGGGAAGGTCGGGGTAAGTCAGACTGTGCTTCTGGAAGGGAATCTGAGCAGAGCTTTAAAAGACTTTGTGCTCGTTTGGCCTGAGACCAGGGTTGGAAAAGCTAGCGGGAAGAATGTACAACGATGGGGGCGGGGTAGGATCTGAAGTTTCCCGAGGTTGGGCTGACTATTCAGGGTCTCCTAGGATCCTAGGGGCGCTGGGGGTCCATGGACAGCTGGAGGATACGTGTCAGTCTTAACAGTGCTTTAGAAGGATCCCTCTCGCTGCCATATGGAGGGCAAACTGGAGGAGGGAGGCCGAATGCAAGCAGCACAGGGGGCCGAGACTGAACCAGGCAAAAGAAAATGCAGAGACAAACAGGAGAATCATTCTGAAGATTCAGGAGGGTCTGGGAAGCTAAATTCTGAGAGCAGAATGAAGATGGTGCAACAAACTTGAATCTTGCTTAGGACTCGGGGATCCCGGTGTCTTCCGTTAACAACAGAAACGCTAACGTGAAAGGTGGGAAGTTTACTTTGCTTGACACACCACCCGTTTTTCAGAGGGGTAACTGAGACGCTGGAAGGGTTAGATTTGTTCAAGGTCACACGAATAACTGGCAGTGGGGCTGCAGCTCGGGCCCCGCACTCTTCCTTGGGCAGCCCCACCGCCAGCGGCTGCTGCTCCCCATCCGGTACCAACCTGAGAGAACTGCGGGGTCAAGACCCAAAAACTTATGTGGCCTCGGAACATAGTAACTCCGGAAGCAAAAGCCGCGCCGAGCCTTTTTTCCCCGCGCGCCCCCTTCTCTTTCCTCATTGGCTCGTTCTACGAGAGGCTCTGCCTGAAGACCCTCTGGTCACCTTGTCCTCCGCGCGCTCTACGGCGAGAAGGGGCTTTGCGCAAGCGCGTGAAGGGCGCCTTCGGGGCCCGCGTTTTACGACACTTGTGCGGCAGCGGCGGCGGTCACTCGGCGCTCCTTCGCGACGATTCGGCCGGGTGCCGCTGTTGGCCGTTGCCAGGGTGGGGGTCGCTTTGCGGCATGGCGATGGCGGAGGGCGAGCGGACTGAGTGTGCTGATCCCCCCCGGGACGGGCCTCCGGTT
>NW_022900931.1:62955254-62964360 GCF_012274545.1 Fukomys damarensis
GATGGACAGTGGCCCAGGCCGAGGGGTGCCGCGCGGAACCGTGGCAACGCGGAGCGGCAGCCCCGGCGCGGGGCAGGCAGTACCAAGTGACTGGGTGTAGGGAGGCCCGGGATGGCGCTACCAAAGGGCGACATAGGGGGCTTCTGGGAGGAGGGGTAATGTCTAGAAGTGGCATTCCGAGCGGAAGCTACTAAGTGGGGAGACTGAGGCGGGCGCTACCAAGTGTGGAGCGGGAGGGGGGCCGGCATGTGAGAGCTATCAAGTGAGAGAGGTGTGGTGAGACCTAAAGAGGGCGCTACCTAGTAGTGGCATGAGGAGTGATGGTGCTACCAAGTGGGGAGATCCGGGTTGGGTACCACCAAGTGGGAGGGCAGCCCCAGAGAGAAGGGAACTTTGTGGGGTTAGGGGATAGATCATTAGATTGGGAGGGGCCAAGGGAATAGACTTGGGGTGACTCGAGGAAAAGGGACATGTAGGAGCCTTTGGGAGCAGTGAATGAGACACATGTGGCCCTACCCTTAGACAACTTGTAACATAGCAGCGGAGTCACATTGGGCAAGCATGCAAATAAATAAATGACTTAAGTTGAAAGAAAACCAACAAGGTGATGAAGTAGAGAATAAAGGTTGGGAACTACTTCAGATAAGGTGGTCAGGGAATGCTTTGTGGAGAAAGGAGGCATTTAAATGGAAACTCAAGAGAACTGGGGCGGAAGTATTCTAGTTAGGTGGAGCGGCATGTGCAGGGGCCCTGGGGTGAGGAGTGAAAGGAGCCTCTCATGGCCTGAGCAAGTTCAGGGAAGACACTGATTCAAGATAAGGTGAGGATAGGGGCTAGATCATGCAGGGTCTCACCTGTCTTACTCACCTGTCCAGGAAGAGACATTGAATAGGTCTGGACTGGAGAAAAGTTTGGGCTTGATCAGTGTATGGTTGGAATGGATGAGGTCACCTAAGAGTAGGATCTAGAGAAGATCTCTGTTGGAACCCTGAGGAATTCTAACATTTAGAATGCAAGAGGAGGATGCTGAGAATAAGTGGTTAGTGAGGTGGAAGAGAAGGCGTCACAGAAGCTGAGAGAACATAGTGCTTCTAGAAGGAGGGTCAGGTTTCTTCACTCAGAGGCTGCCAAAGTGAGCACCAAGCCTTGGCTGTTGGATTTGGTTCTGTGGATGCAGGCGGTGGTGTTGATAAGACCTGTTGCTGGGGAATGACAGAGTGATCGTCAGCTAGGAGGGCACTGTGGGGTAAATGGAAGATGAGGAAGATGAGATAGCAGATACTGACAAGGGTCTGAGTAGTTTGGCTCTGCAGGGCAGTGTGTCAAGTGACTCTGCTTTTTCAGGCATAGTCCAACAGAGGCAGAGTTGATTCTGCAGGAAAGAAGAGAGACTCACACCTGGGAAACTCTGGAGGTGGTTGGAAGTGGGAACTTTCCCCAATGGGAACAAAGTATGGAGAAGTTTAATCAGATGGGAGCGATGGGAAGGAGGTAGGACTGGTGAGATTCAGCCAGCGGTAGAGCCTTGGAGGCTGGGCTGGGGAGTATGAGTGTCATCCTGAGGGTGATGGGGAGCCATGAGGGTTTTAGGAGAGGAGCCACACACAGTCTGATTAGCTTTGGGAAAGGATCCTGTGCTGCTGGCTGGTGTATGGAGACTGGATACAAGGCAAGACAGCAGCCCAGGAGGGAGGCTAGACCAGAGGACAGGTGAAAGGTGGTAGGGCCTCAGACCGGGCAGGAGGAGCGGAAGCTGAGGAAATGACAATGGCTGTGGCTGCAGGCTCTGTGTGTGTGTGTGTGTGTGTGTGTGTGTGTGTGTGTGTGTGTGTGTGTGTGTGTGTGTTTCTCTAGGCAGAAAGAACCCTGTGCCATAGCCTAAAGGTAAGCGGAACCCCCACCTGGGGGAGGAGCAGTTGGAATGGAGGAGGTGAGGGAGTGTATGGAGAGGATGCAGGCAGCAGATTGTTTAGGGCCCTGGTTTTCAGCTGAGGGCTTTGGGAAGCCTTGGTTGGCACCAAACAGAAAGGACATGGGTGGGCCTGTGCTTTAGGAAGGCTCTGGAGGGGCAGGACTGGAGTCTGGGGCAGGAACCCGGGAGGGGCGGGGGTGGGGTCATGAGGATGGAAGCGAAGGAATGGCTGTGAGAGATGCTCAGGAAGCTGCTCTGACAGAATGAAGAACATGCTGGGCTTGGGGGCTGGGGTCAGGAGGCCTCCAGGCTGAGGCCGGGTCTCCAGCTGGGTGATAGGATTGAGGGTAAAGCTGTCCCTTCCATGGAGCTTAAGAAAAATAGCAAGAATTGGGGCTGCTGCTGAAGCTAGGTGAGAATGAGAGGAAAGAGTAAGACATGGGGCGGGGCCCTTGCCTGGGCCTGGGCCCTGTGTGCTCGGGAGCCCTGAGGTGGGTGGGCAGGCGGCAGGAGGTGCCTGTCAAGGTGCTGGCTTGGTGAACACCCCCCTGGTCCAGCCTCACAGTCCTGCAGGCAGTAGCAAGCACCTACCGAGCCCAATGCTCAGGGGCTGTGGGAATAACAATAAAAAGAATAATTACAGCTCACTTTAATTGAGCCCCAGAGGTGGCCTGTATACCTGGGCTGGTCTTCCCCGAGGCACTGGGAAGTGGGTAGGAGCAGCCCTGTTTGTTTTATAGAGGAAGCGGGCTCAGTGAAGCGAAACTGCTTACCCAAGGTCAGAGTGTAAGCGGCAGCCCCCGGATATCCCCTTCCCCTTCCTGGGCACGTGCTCACCTCACAGCTTCAGAATTGTCCTGGTCTCTGTGGGAAGAAAAGGGGCTGCAGTGGGGAACAGGAGACTCAGTAGGACGGAGTCTGAGTCCAGGAAGAGTGGCTGCACCCCTCCCTTCTCCCCGGGCCTCAATGCCTCTTTCTGCAAAATGGGGGAGGGTGTGTGCTTAAGTCCTAAGGGTCCTCCTGGTCTAGAGTGGGTGGAGAAGCACTTGTGGTAAAGCCCCTGCCCGGACAAGGGCCTTGACCCAGCTGCGCCTCCCTCTGCAGTGGGGCCTGCCTGGAGGGTTTGCCGTGCTGCTGTCTGGGAAGCACGCAGAGCAGGGCTGGGCCTCCCCCGTGGTGTGGCGCTGGGTAGCGCTGCCCCTCCCATTTCCTTCCTGTCCCCCTGCCCTCTTAGCTTTGTTTAGTCCTTCATTGGCTGCAGCCACCTACCCTCCGCAAGTGTGTAGATCTCTCCGAAGCCACCACTGAGGCAGAGCCCATGATGAGTCTTCATTTCTGATGAACCAACTGAGGTTCGGAGGGAGGAGGCTGTTTGCCTACTGTCTCGTGTCAAGGATCTGCGCAGCCTGATGTGAGGAGCCTGGCCCTGTGCCACAAGACGCAGGAACACCTTACACTCAGTGCACTGGCTGGCTGGGGTGAAGGGGTCACCCAACCAGACCAGAGGTCAAGTAGGGCTTCCCGAAGGGAGGGACATTTGAGCCACGTGGCAGATTGCCAGGGAGGATTGTCATACTGTCCCTGGCCATAGCCCTAAGACCTGGCTTCCCCCTCCTCTCATTTTCAGTCTCTGTCACTCTTGTCTTTCCCTCCTTCCCTTCTTCCTTCCCTTCCTCCTTCACTTCCTCCTCTCCCTCTGTTCTTCCTCTGACTCACTCTTACCCTCCAGGTCTCAGCTCCAGTGTCCGCTCTGGGTTGCCTGATCCCTAAACACTCTGGAGCATCACTGTCTGTCTGGGTCAGATCATTCTCCTCCACTCAGCTGTGAGCCATGGGCGAGCAGGACTGGGGACTTCGATGTCTCCACACAGGGCAGGAGCTCAAGAAAGTAAGACAGATGGGCTGCACCCTTAGTTTAGGTCCAGATGCGGGATATTGATTATAAGCAAACAAGGAAAACAGGAAGGTCACAGCTGTTAGGTAGGTGCTCTGGAGAAGGCTAAAAAAAACTACTTTAGGCTTCAAGGTACCGTAGGAGAAGACTCTGGAACTCAAGTCTGGAGGGGGTATGTAAGTTGTCCAACACACACAGCTAGTAAGAGGCAGAGCCAAGGACTGGGCCCAGACCACCCACCCTGTGTCTCTGCCTGCCTTGTGGCAGGCTCCCACCTAGAGCACGTCCAGGCATGGGTGGGGAGGGCCTTCTGGGCATTTTGGTCTTGGCCTGGCTTGCTTGTGTCACTTTCTATGTGACCCCTCTCAGATCTTCCTCAGTCAGCTTCAGTCCCCTCATCTGGAGAATGGGCTGAGGCAGCCGACCTCAGGTTGTTGTGAGGGTTTAGTGACAGACACGTGTTCCAAAACTGTGTGGCACCCGTCACCTCCTGGCCTCCGAGTTGGGGCAAACCTCTGAGGATGTCCAGCCCTGGCTCCTCCTTCCTGTTGCATGGTGTGTGGGAGGAGGCGAGCCTGGCTTTTCAGGTACATACTGGGCATGCGACCTTGAACAAGACCTCTGGCTCTTCTGTCAGGTGCACGCCAGATGGTACTTAAGCTGCGGAGACATGAGGATTCCACAGGTCAGGATGTAGAGCATGGGGCACAGCTGTGGCTCATTTCAAATAAAGTCGACTTTTTGCCCTTGGCTAGATGTCACATCCTGTCACCACCCATAGAACATCAACATCCAACCCTCTGGATGCCAGTGCCCAGGGAATCTGTCCCATCAGCCTCTCTGCCATCTCTCCTGCCTTCCCCGGCTACACCAGCCTCTGCCTGTCCACTCCAGGCCTTCCTGCTTGCTGTGGCTTCTGTGGAGAATGCTCTTCCTCCATTCTGGAGGCCTAAGTTATTGCTTCCCCTCTCTTCACCTCATCTCCCGCATGGCCCTCTCTTTTCTGGGGGAACTGGACAACCAAGCGAGCCCCTCCTGGAGTCTTGTGAGAAATAATACCCAGCTTGGGCACTGGGTAGGCAGAATTGAAGGTGGAATTAACTGGTCTGAGGGGACGAAGCCAGAGCTGGGGTGGGACAGTTGGGACAGGGAAGAGGAAGTAGCTGAGGAGACCTTTCTGAGCTCCACTTTGGACCTCAGTTTCCTCACCTGTAAATAAGGAGACGGTGCCAGGGCCCAGGGCCTGATCTCATGATATCTCCTTCTCCATAGCCAAGGACTACGAGAACGCCATCAAGTTCTACAGCCAGGCCATCGAGCTGAACCCCAGCAATGCCATCTACTACGGCAACCGCAGCCTGGCCTACCTGCGCACCGAATGCTACGGCTATGCACTGGCCGACGCCACGCGGGCCATCGAGATCGACAAGAAGTACATCAAGGGCTATTACCGCCGGGCCGCCAGCAACATGGCACTGGGCAAGTTCCGGGCCGCCCTGCGTGACTATGAGACGGTGAGCCAGGCCTCGGGGAATGGGCCAGCTCCCGGCCCCCCGAGCCAGGTGGATGGGAGGCAGCGAGGGAGTGCAGAGGCGGCCCCGCATCCCCTCCACTCACTGGTCCAGCAGGTGCCACAGGGCCCTAGCCTGGAGCAGGCTGCGGGATTCCTGTCCCAGCTCTGCCGTCACAAGCTCTGTGACCTTGGACGAGTCACACTCCTTGCTGTGCCTTCCCTTCCACATCTGTGGACTGAGGAGAAGCTAGGACCTCCCCGAGGGCTGCTACTGGGAGCGAAAGCACTTCTACTTTTCAGATCCTAGAGTAGTGCTGACACATAGTCAGTCTCCCATGATAACTCCCTTATGATTGTCACCGCTGCTGTCACTGACCATGAGCGAGAGCCACACAGCCCTGCTGCTGGAGCTTAGCTTTGGGACAGCCAAAGACCCCTACGTGATGGAATAGGTGAACAAAGTGATTGCAGATGAGGATCTGTGCTTTTGTAGGGAATAGAACAGGGTGACGTGTAAAGCGACAGCACACGGGGATGTGTGGCCGTGGCTTTGGGTGGGACTAGAGCATGCAGGATTAGCCACTTGCTCCTCCTCACTTGCTGCCCGGCTAGAGGCCTGAGTAGTGGTGCTGCCCTGGTGAGATGCGCCTTTGGACAGTGTGTCCTGCGCCCCCGTGCTGACCGCAGCAGCTCTGGGAGGGGAACCGAGTGAGGAGCCTGAGGCCTGGGGCGTTACGTTGCTTGTCCAGCACTAAGCTCAGCCCCTGTGACCCTGAAACTGCCCCCTCCTTCCGAGAATCAGTTTCCCCGAGAGCAGGCGTGCTGGTCCTGCTCATCACCTGTCACCTGAGGCCGGGACTTAGCAGGAGCTGCGTAGGAGCTGTCTGCTCGCCCACCCTGCACCGTGCCTCTGTCCTGTGGGCAGGGACACTGAGGCATCTGGGAAGCTATGTCTGCGGTTGCAGGGAGCCTGGGGTGAGGAACACCGTCAGGGAGGGAGGGGACATCGTCTGGAGAGGTGGCAGAAGTGGTAGCACAAGAATCCCCAGGAGCTTGGGTGCCTAAGCCATTCCTTGGCCGTGCCCCCCCGAACCCGGCTGCTGCGGGGCTCTGGTGAAGTGATGTGAGTAAAGGTCATTGGGGCTGCAGGGCTCAGTAATGACTAACCCAGAGGGCTGTCGGGCAGGGGGCAGGGCTCTGGAAAGAGGAGGCGCCCGGAGGAGCCCAGGATAGGTGGAGAGTGGGTCTTTGCCACCCTGTGAATAAGGAGTCAGTTCCAGCCAGCTGTGCACTCAGCACATCTGAGTGGTGGCCAGGCCTCGTGGGTGCCTTAAGGGCTGGCGGGGAGCCCAGAGCCCTTTGTGGGACTGACTGAGGCAGGACCACACCCAGCACCCGGCCTATCAGCACAGGGTCTGAGATTGTTGCCGTCCACACGGCCACCCCTAGGCCATCAGCCTGCTCCACTTGCTCCACCCTGCTCTCTGCTCCTGAAGCTCAGGGCAGGGCCCAGAGACTCTCTGCCTCCTGCTCCCTGGGGGTCTTGCACCAGAGGTTGGAGTGTCAGTGAGACCTGCCCAGGCCCCATCCCCTCAGCTCAGCAGCTGGCTGTGGAGGCAGGGCGAGGTCTGCCCTTGAGTGAACGAGCCTGAGGCTCAGCCTTCAGCAGCTGGGCCCTAGGGTGAAGGCCTCCCTGGCTCAGCCTCAGTTTCCTCTTCCGCTTGCTCACGGTGGGCTCAGGGCTGCCAGAAATGAATCCCATCCACCATGCAGGAAAGGCACTGAGGCCTAGAGAAAGGCGACATCTCCAGGGTCACCTAGCAAGGGGGTGGCAGAGCTGGGACTCGCCCAGAATCCGTGGTTGAAACTTTGTAAGCCATGAAGTCAGCTGAGTGGCTGATGCCTAAAGCAGAAAAAAACAGTTCACTGGAGCCAGTGTGTGTATATATTATCCTGTGAAAAGTATTTTTTACTTTCATGATTAGAGATCTGCGCCAGGTGTGATATAAAATCACACCTATTTCTTATTGTGAGACAGTCAGAAGGTCACCAGTGCAGGTCTTAGAGACGCCAGCTCCGTAGCAAGGACACTGAGGTTCATGGCCAGCCCGGCTCAGATGCCAGCTATGTGGCACCAAGGGCCTTGGCTCTTGGGGGGCCTCGGTGTTCTCATCTGCAAAAGGGGGAGGATGTTAGGGCCTGCTGCACAGCATTCGGTGAGATTATTGCCTTTAGGGAAGGTGTGACTGTTGCCTCCGGGTGTCTGCAGGAACCACATGGGGGTGCCCTGCAGGAAGGGCTGTTACGGCCAGCAGGACTTGGCTAGAGTGAGGGCACTGGGAGTGTCTCCGCCTGCTCCCGCTTCGGGGCCAACCCTTGGCCCTCGGTGGTCCATCTCCCTTTCCCATGGGCAGTGTCGGCCCTGTACACACACCCCTCCCTTCCAGATGGGCCTTTTCCTTCTTGTAGCCCCCTCTCAAACACCACTGTGTCTCTCCTGTCTGTTCTTAGAGCTCAGAGGGTCTCGCAGGCCCACCCAGATCTGGGCACTCTTCCTGCCTGCACTGCCTGCACTGCCCACACTGCCTGTAGTCTCTGGCTTTGGTTTTGGTTTGTGATGAGCTTGGCTTTGGTTTGTGAGAGCAACATCTAATGTGGTCCTTTAGAAATGCATTTTACCCTGCAGGCCCACAGAAGCGCCCAGATGTCCTGGGACAGGGTTAGTCAGAGCCAATGCTGGGCTAGGGATTTAGCTCAGTGGTGCAGTCGCCTGCCTTGCGAGCACAAGGTCCCAAGTTCAATCCCTGGTACCAAAAAAAGAAAACAGAGCCAGTGCTTCTCACAGCACTCCCTGGGGTCCAGGCACAGTGACGGCCTTCCTGCCATAGCTCATTTAGTCCGCACCATAGCCCTGCATGGTGGGGACCATTGAGGACCCATTATCCCTTGCTTCGAGACAAGGAAACCAAGGCCTGGGGAGGTAGGTCACTGTCTTGAGGCTCCACAGGAATCCCAGCAGGTGGTGGCCTTGTCCCAGATAGGGGCACCTGACCTGCCGCAGCAGTGGGCAGAGTTCTTTGGCTCAGTGCTCACCCCGAGCTCCAGAAGCAGCTGGGCTCTCCAGTCTCATCTTTCACTGTGCAGGGCTGCTGGGTGTGACCTGTCCGACTAACTCACCAGAGGGTGACTCTCACCTAGGCAGTGAGACGAGGCGCTGCCTGTCCTGGCAGCCTGCCCTCCCCCCAGCTGTGTCCGCAGCAGGCACGGCCCGTCTCTGGCCACGCGTCATTATACCTTGTGGGTGAATTGTAATGCTCCCCATTACCCTTTGTTATGCGGGTCTGCTGGTGGACTGTTCCAAAACCCAAGCAGTTCTGATAAAGGCGACACCTTGGCTGCCAGCGCTCACCTGCATAGCAGTAAAGCCACGGATGGTCTCAGCTGCTCCTGTGTGATGGGTTTGCTGCTGAAATGGGAGCACAGGTGATTGCCAGGCACTGCCCAACACCTGCCATGGGTGCCCTGTAGCACAGAGTGTGCACGGAGTGGCCTCTGAGGTCCAGACAGTTCCCAGTTCCCACACGTGCAGCCCCGGGGCCTCCTGCGGGGATGCGGAGCCTGTTGGGTTCAGTCAGCTCCATCACACTGTAGTTATTGCCAGTGAGCTCTTGCAGCGGAAGAAACCACTTTTTAAAAGCGGTATGTTTGGAGGCCGGGGATTTAGCTCAGTGATGCTGCACTTGCCTTGCAAGCACAAGGTCCTGAGTTTAGTCCCCTGTACCAAAAA
>NW_022900931.1:62964544-62968532 GCF_012274545.1 Fukomys damarensis
AACAAAAAAAAAAAAAAAAAAAGCAGTATGTTTGAATGCACTGTAGACTCACGTGCAGTCAGAAATCACACAGAGATCCCAGTTTCCCCAGCGATGTGTCTGGCATTGCTACTGCACAGATACAACGGTCGGGATGCTAACATTGATACAGCTAGGTGATGTCTGCTCACACGCATGTGCGCATGTGTGTGAGAGAGAGTGTGTGTGTGTTCGTGCCTATTGCACAGTCTTGGGGACTGAACCCAGGGCCTTCACCATCATCTACCTCTCTGGCCCTTTTTTAGTTTGAGACCTGGTCTTGCCAAGTCACTAAGTTGTCTATCTAGGCTGGCCCTGAACTTAAGGTCCCCTTGCTTCAGCCTCCCAGAGTGCTAGGATCACAGGCATGCGCCACCACAGGCAAATACCAATTTTTAAAGATTGGCTAGCACTGAGTTGTGGCCCGGCAGCCTCAGGTCCTGAAAGCCAGCCAAGCCACTCTCATCTGAAGCAAGAGCAGAAGCTCGAGGGCCACTTCCCTGTCCTGGGCATTGCAGCAGCCACAGCAGACCTTGGAATTGAGCCCTTGCTCGTAGCACACCTGTTGCTGGGGCTGCTGTTACCCTTCCTGCCCGCGTTCTCTACGTTGTTCTCCGCTTTGGCTTCAGGCTGCCTGTGAATAGATGCTGCATCTGGTCCCCAGCGTGGGGTGGTAGGGTGCACTGAGACCTGAGGAGGGGGCTGGAAAGCACTTGGAGGGGAAGGAGGAGGCTGGGCAGGGGGCAGCCTGCGAAGGCCCAAAGCTGGCACATTTGGAGCTGAGGGGTCTGCCTGGTAGTGCCAGGCAAACAGTGGGGGTGGGCGTGGCCTCTCAGCCCAGGCCAAGCAGTGCTGTGGACTTTGTCCTGGGCGTGGACTCAGTCTCTCCCATGGGAAGGAGCCCAGGGGTGCCTGGTGCTGCCAGCCTCCCTGGCCTGGAACTTCGCCCTTACCCAACATGGAGCCACCTGGCCGGCATCCCAGGCTGGACCTGCCCAGACAGGGAGGAAGCCATCAGCCACCTGCCTCCGCACAGCTTTTTCTCACCTACTGGGTCCACACACCTGCCCCAGGGTATGTGGGCTTCACCACCCTGCTGCTGGCCTTGCCAGGTATAGCCAGTGTCTTTTCTCAGGCAGCTCTGTCACTGCCTGGCTTTCCTCCAGCAGGAGCCCCTCACCTTTGAGGGCCAGCCTGGCACTTATGCCTGTCCCTTCTGGCCCAGGAGCTTAGGGGCCCTCCTGGGGAGGCCATACAGCTGGGCACGCCAGGAGAGTTCAGTTATAGTAGAAGTTACAGGTAACTAGGCAAGGCTCAGAGAGGTGAATTCTCTTGCATGAGGTTACACAGCAAGTAAATGGCAGAGCCATTCCTTCCAGCACCCCAGTGGGTACCCCTCAATGTTCCCATTTCACAGATGAGGGGCTCGGCTCAGGGTTTCCGCTCCCGCAGGCCACCCGCCCATAGCCCAGACTGCCCTCCTCCCGGGTTCCTACGCCGTGGTGATTGGTGCCGGCCGGGTCCCTCCAGGAACCTGAGGCTGATCACATTGTCCTCAGAGAGGGCCATTTTGTCCCACTGATGGTCACAGCTGAGATTTCTGACGGGTCCTGCGTGGGCTCCCATGTCTGCCCCTCACGGCGGCTCTGATCAGATTGGGTTGCAGAACCCCCTGCTCAGAGACGAAGCACACCCAGGGTTGCCCCACTGGCATGCCGGCCCTGGTGGTGACTTCAGTGTCTGCCCCGTGCCCCAGGCAGGGCTCCCCACGTCATGAACGCTGACGCCTCTTCTGTCTCCCCGCTTCCTCCCTCCCCAGGTGGTGAAGGTGAAGCCCCACGACAAAGATGCCAAAATGAAATACCAGGAGTGCAACAAGATTGTGAAGCAGAAGGCCTTCGAGCGCGCCATCGCGGGTGATGAGCACAAGCGCTCCGTCGTGGACTCGCTGGACATCGAGAGCATGAGTGAGTGGGCGTGGGCGCCTCTGCCGTCGCTGCACACACAGGGCGGGGTCAGCACACACCAGGAGCCAGAACAGCCTTGCTGGTTTCACCACAGCTGTTCACTGATGCGATTCTCTGTCTTTGATTCCTTCCACCTTCCGGCCTTGTAATTAAGTTAAGCACAGCCCAGAGTCTTCATTTTATCATAGTCCATCAAGTGCCTCCCCTCAGTCCATCCCTACTCAGATAGGGGAAGGTGGCCTGGGGGCAGGGCTTGCGACCATTCTCACCACCACGTAGTCATGACACTGTTGACTTGGCCAGGTGAGGTTAAAGCTCAGCCCCTCTGCGCCAGGCCCTCTGGATCTCTGACAGCAGGTTTGAACACCTAGGTATACGTGTCCCCTGGCTTCCGGCATTTGCAGTTACTGCCCTGGTCCATGGTCACGGTGGCATCATGGGCACTAGGGGGACACCCCTCTGGTCCTTCCTGGCCTTCCTCCCTTTTTCTGCCTTCATTCTAGACAGCCGGCCTTCTGACTTCCAGTTTCACCTCTGATGAGCTGTGACGCCGAGGAGGGTGTCTCTGCCAGTTGTTGTACATGGCGGGTCATATGCTTGTGCTCCTTGGTGTGGCGAGGAGACAGCTGGCTGTCCACATCTGTGCTGTCTTCCATTTTGGTTTTTCTAGAGCACTCTGGGTATCTGCAGTGCTACCAGGCAAGCAGAGCCAGTTCATGGACCGTCTAGTCCTGTCTGGCCCTGTTTGTGGTCCCGCATGGCCGCCAGCTGGGTTCAAGGCCTTTGCCTGGGGAGTCTGTGGCCATTGCAGTCTCTGTCCCTGTTGCTGGCGGGCAGAACAGCTTACAGCGTTCTGTGCCTGAGGGGCAGAGGACCGCGTCTAGACTCGCCCGTCTGTGCTTTGCTGCCCCTGCCTCTCCCTGTGCCACTCATTCGTGGGTCCAGGTGGCCACCTGAAGTTAGCCCACGGGGCATCTACCTGTGTCCTTCAGAACCTGGGAAGGAGTTGTGATGCCATCAGCACTCCTACTTTAGTGCACCCCTAAAGCTTCCAAGGGCTGTGCTCCACACAGGCGCCCCTCTAACAGGCCAGGCTGCCATTGCTTCCAGCTCAACTGTGTGGCCTGGCCATTGACACTGCCCATGCGTCAGTAAAAACCCAAACACAGCTGGGCGTGGTGGCACACACCTGTAATCCCAGTCCTTAGAAGGCTGAGGTAGAAGGGTCACCACAAGTTCGAGGCCAGCCTGGGCTACATACTGAGTTCAAAGCCGGCCTCAACTATATATAGTGAGACCTTGACTCAAAAAACAACAACAAAACCCCAAACACGGGCCTCTGACATTGTTGAGTACTTCACTGCAGTTCAGCCCGCGAGTCTGGTTTATGTTTTTGGCTCAGAGCAGCACCCTTCTAAGCGTGGGTCTGTTCCCCATGGAGATACCATCGACACAGCTAGCGGCTCTTGGGCCTGCTGAGAGCTGTTCTAAGGCGCGGTCCAAGTGTCCCTAGAACCCAGCAGGCCCGTGTAGACCGAGGCCCTTACACAGTGAACTGCTGGGTGCTGCGGCCCCACGAGCGCCTCACCCAAGGCAGCGTGGTTTTCTCGGGTGTCCTTCACTCGTAGGGACCGCTTCAGCCAATGCCCTGTCGAACATAGCAAGTGTCCCCGAGTGGAAATTCTCTGGCCCGCAGCCCCTCGAGTGCCAGCTGAGGCTCCGAAACGCGCCCCTGCTGGCATCCTCTCCTCCTCCACACTGGGCTGGGGCGTGTGAGCGGTTCCCACTGCCACATCCAGTTCATACTGCGGGCAGGGGGGATGTCCAGGCCCTCTGCGTGTTGGGTGGGGGAGCCCTTTCCCAGTGAGACACGATGTCTGTCCCATCCTACAGCCGGGTGAAAGAGGCGCAGTCACTTTACATGAAGCGTCTTCAAATATCCCGACTTGTGGGGCTGGGCTGTGGCTCAGCGGTGGAGCACTGGCCTAGTGTGCACAAGGTCT
>NW_022900931.1:62968723-63000583 GCF_012274545.1 Fukomys damarensis
TGTTTTTTTTTTTTTTTTTTTTTTTTTTTTTTTTTTGGTATCGGGGATCGAACTCCTGACCTTGTTGCTTGTGAGGCAGGCCACAGAACCACTGAGCTAAATCCCTAGCCCTCTTTCAGGATTCTTTAAGGGTTAAATCTGTTTCTGAGACCACTTGGAAGCACAAGCAGCTAGCATTCAGGTTGCAACTCAAGACTGGCTGTAAGTTAAAACTAAAATTCTTGTTGTAATCCCAAGTTGTTCTTATGTCAAGCCTGTCATAACTCGTGGGTCCACATTACACATGTATGCAAAAATACCATCTCTCCTGTAAACTTTTACTCTGCTTTCCTAACTAGCCTCCATTAGAGCCTAATCAAAAGGTTTTGGCTTTACAATAGGAGAGTGGGCAGGGTTTGCTAGGCAGACATACTGTCCAATCCCACAAAGTATTGCAGGGGTGAGTGAAGGCACTTTTCCTTCTGGCTATGAAAGTTCCCGTCTGTCGAGATGAACTGACAGAAAAAAGCCATTTTAGTCCCATGCACACAGGAGCCTCACAGGAGAATGTGAGAGTCCAAGAGGCCCAAATGGTTCATATTTTTTAGCAGGGTAAAGAAAAGGAGTGCGTGAAAGAGATGAGACAAGTTTTGGAAAGAACTGAAGGAATTTTGTGGTGGGCAAGGTTGTGTTATGATGCAGTTTTGGGCTAAAATCTCTGTCAGCGAAGCCTCTGGAAGAGTAGGACATAGCCTGGGAGTGGTGAGGGCTCCGGGCACTCTGGGGGATTAGCCTTTCTTGGCGGACACAATTCCTACGTTGAGTCGATTCAGTGTGCTTACCTACCAGAGTGCCATACCCTGGGTTATCGTTTTCTGAGCCCCAACAACATTCCCTTACGTCTACCCAGCTGCAACATCCGGGCTCTCACAGCCCTGTCCACCCTTGCAGCTTCTGCTCTCAGTCTGATTGTAGCCGTGTCAGGCTCCCCCAGTGGATCTTGGTACCGCAGTGCATGGGGCTCCCCCACCGAGGAGTACCAGGAATTTCTCCTCATCACTCTGACTGTCGCGAGCCGGCGACGCAGAGCACTGTCCAGCAGTGTCTCAAACCTGAAAGAGCAGCGGGGTGGAGATGGGGCAGAGAGAAAGGAAGGACGCCAAGACAAGAGTCTGATCAAGGCAAGCGGCGGCCTTTTAAAGCAAAAAACCACAAACTATTATGGGATGGCGTTACCAAAGTAACTGAAAGGTCACACAGGAAAAGAGCAAACAGGTTCACCAAAACAACCCACCGTGAGTAGTAGTAACCCGGACAACCACACATCTAAAGGTCAGAGACAAGAAACTGTAACTTTCAGGAATTCCACAAAGGAAACACTCTACCTGCTCAACTGGAGAAACTTAACACATACAGAGTTACTAAAGTTAACAATGCTTACAACCAATACTCATGATCCCCACATCTGACCATTGTACACATCTGGGCACATGAGGCTTTGAGTGCCCCATTGGGGGTTGAGCAAAAGGACCCTCGTCTGTATCAATCTGCCTATTGCCCGGGCAGCTTCAGACCTCCCCAGACTGGGTGAAACGCAGCAGACTTGCCTGGTACCTGCAGTGTGGGGGACACCTTTAGCCCACCCATCCCTGGCCTTTGCTTTAACCCCGTCAGTTTACACCTTATTCACCTGTTTCTTAGTAACAAGAAGATGTACACCTCCCTTCTTCCTTTTACTTTCACCCCTATAAAAGTTTTATTTACTTAGTAACCCTTTAAAAATTTCCACTTTCCTAGGAGTTTGGTTAATCTGCCAAATGGCTCATAGAACTCAGGGAAAATATTTGCCAGTTTATCACAAAGGACGGCGTTACAAAGAATGCAGACGTGGGGATGCCCAAGGCCAGGCACACAGGAAGGGGTGCTGCGCTGGTTCTGGAGCCTCTGCCCATTGTGCTGTCTGGGAGTTCCTGAGCCTCTCCTCTGGGTTTCTGTGGAGGCTGCAGTGCTTGGAGCCCGTGGCTGGCCATGTGTCACCAGACCCAAGTCTGAGTGCCCCCTAAAAGCCAATGCTGAAGACGAGTTGGGAAGGAGATTTGTTATATTTGAGGGCCTGCACCCTGAGATGATGAGGGGAGCTGCCATCCTCTAAGAAAGTACCACCTATGGCCGGGGATTTAGTTCAGTGGTTCAGCTGCCTGCCTTGCAAACACAAGGACCTGAGTTCAATCGTTGGTACCAAAAAGAACCAGAAGTACCAGCTATGAAACTCAGCTGTGCAAGGGGCACATACACAGAGAGAAGAGGGGCAGAGGGCTGTGTGCTGGGCAGGGTCTTCCTCATCTAGGGCGTTCATCTCCTTTTTGTCTGGCCACAGGGTGGTGAGTGACTTTGACCTCCTGGAATTAGTTTCTGTAATATTCTAGACAAACACCTTTTGTGCAGGTTACCTTGCAGAGCAGTTTGCTGTGCTTTGTGTTTGTTGATATACTGTGTACTGACCTAAAGCGGAAGGCAGAAGGAAGGATGTTATATAGTTGCTACTTTGTCGTTGTTTTTTAAGACAGTATCTCTTCTATTGCCCAGGAGGCCTTGAGCTTGCAGTCCTCCTGACTCAGCCTCCCAAGCAGCTGGTGTACACCACCAAGCCCAGCTACACATTCTGATGTTATGTGACATTCCAGATGTTGTGAGACTATAAATCCGAGGAAAGATTAGTGAGCAGTTGGCATCGTAATCATTTAGGTGGTGCTTTTAAAATTTTAAATGTTGCCGGGCGTGGTGGCACACACCTGTAATCCCAGCACTTGGGAGGCTGAGGCAGGAGGATCACTGTGAGTTCAAGACCAGCCTGAGCTACATAGTGAGTTCCAGGTCAGTCTCAACTACATAGTGAGACCTTGTCTCAAAAAACCAAAAATAAATAAATAAATAAAATTTTAAATGTTGGTGGGAGGCACCTCTGAAAAAGGCAACTCCCAGTGGAGCAGCTCCCGTTAAAACTGACCATCAACACACTCGCCTCACATGGAGGATTTAGGATTTTAGGGTTAGCACACAATCCCCAAATCCAGAAAGGCCAGAAGTGCATATCCGAGTATCCCAGGACTCCTCACCCACTCTGTCCCTCTTCACCTCTGAGTGTGAGGCCAGGTCTGCCCCACCGCTGGAAACCAGGTTCCCTTTCCTACCCCAGGATGGCCGAGGCCACTGACTCATTCTCTTGTTCACACGACAGCCATCGAGGATGAGTACAGTGGGCCCAAGCTCGAGGACGGCAAAGTGACAATCGCCTTCATGAAGGAGCTCATGCAGTGGTACAAGGAGCAGAAGAAACTGCACCGGAAATGCGCCTACCAGGTAACGCACACGCCTGGCACCCTGGGTCCCCTGCCAGGATGCCAGCGCCGAGCAGAGTGAGGGGAGAAGCTGCAGCTCAGCTGCCGCCTTCTGAGTTACCTCGCACACTTGGCCAGGGCTGCAGTAGTTTTGGGAGTGGCAGGCGATGCTGTTGGCCAGGTGTGCGATACTTGCAGAGGACTTGGGAAGGGGCTTTCTTCGGAGTGGGTGGGGAAAGCAGCTGGCCCAAGTTAAGAGGGCAAGAGAGGAAATGCGTGGTCAGCAAAGGCCTCGGGTAGCCAAAGCTGTCCTGAGAGTAGGAGGTTCGTCATTGTGACAGGGTTGGTGGGCATGATGTCGCCTCCCCTCTGAGGCAGGTTGACTTCCCCAGAACTCGTCTCTGGTTGGTGTGGCTTTGTGTGCAAAAACTTGGAGAGACTTTGGTGTGTGTTTGTTTTTTGGAGAGACTTTGGTTTTCGGGCTACTTCCTTAGGCTGTCATCCATTTTCCTTTAGTTCTGTCAGAAAACAGTTACAGCAGTTAGCTTCAAGAGTTTCATTGCCTTTATTTTTTCCTCTAGAGTTTACATTTCAGTCCATAAAATAGATCCAGTGAAACCGGGCATGGTGGCACACAAAAGCCAGTGAGCGGCACCAAGCGAAGGAGATGGGTTTTGTAGATGAGAAAGGCTGAAGAAAGCAGAAATGAACAAAATGCAGATCTGGTCATTTCTAAGTTACTTTCCTTATATGACAGAACAATAGAAAGATGATTGGTTAATATCAAATTACTTTAGGTTGCTTTTTGTAAGTGTTAAAGGTTGTGAGGGTTAAAGCCAAAGGAAACCAAACTTTATCACACCTGTCGAAAATATGTGTTTGGGAAATTTGTCTGTTCATGCTCTTGACTTCTCAAAAGGTCAGATAAATATCATGGTTTGGCCGGATGTAGTGGCTCATGCCTGTAATCCTAGCACTGAGGAGGCTGAGGCAGGAGGATCACCATGAGTTTGAGGCCAGCCTGAGCTACATAGCAAGACTCTGTCTGTCTCAACCTTCTCCACCCCTACCAAAAAACCATGGTTTGAGCATGGTGACACTTAGCTTTAGCAAGAGTGACTTTATTTTGATTTTAGGCCTGGTCTGTGGGGTCTTGTGCAAAAGTTTAATCTAAAACAGTGACCTAGTGTTATTTTTATTTAACAGTTCAAAGGGTTTGGCATGCCAAAGTGCCACATTTTGGGCTATAGTTTATGAGCCCAACACATGCCAGACATTTTGTGTGAAAGAACCATAAGAGACTGAGGTAAATAAAATTTCTCCTCCAAGAGATGCACCTTTCTTGTGCTAGGCTTGAGAGTGAGGGCCCTACCGGCCTCATCTGTGGCTCTGGGCGTGGCTTTGCCTGGAGATTGTTCACTCCCATTTAGTGCTTTGGGAAGGAATCAGGGCTCTCCCTTCAGCAGAGCAAGTGATCTCAGCCCCAGCAGAATTCCAGGGACCCCTAGTGCCTCTGTCACCAGCCTCTGAAACCTTGAGGAACCGACGTTCAGCCCCGCTGCCAGCTTTGTGGGTTGCTAAGTTCTCTGTCTCTGGTGTTGCCCCCACTTTTCGCACCTCGGAGGTCTCTGCCCCCAGCTTTCTCACTACTTGTGTGAAGATCCTCAGAGGCAGCGCCGAGAGTGGAGACAGCTGCGCCTCCCTGGCCTCTCCTCTGTCACCACGGCCCACGCTTGGCCACAGCAGCCATGGGCTTCCCTCACACCCAGCCTGGGCAGCGCTGCCCCCGCTGCCAGCGTGAGAGCCGCGGGGCCTCGTTCCCCTATGGAAGGGCTGGCTCCGCACTGTCTGCAGGATTCCTTTAGGTTTCTTTGCATCCTGACTCTCTAATTTTTGATTGACTTTTAAAATTAAATTTTGTTGGTGACTTGCCTTGTTCTCATACTTAGCAATAATCTTATAATTTTCTATGTTCTCACCAGATGTAGACACCCCTACTTTTTTGTTTTAACACTTTTCTCCCCAGCTTTTTATTTTTTATTATTATTATTTATTTTTTGTACTGGGGATTGAACTCGGGCCCTTGTGCTTGTGAAGCAGGCGGTGGAACCACTGAGCCAAATCCCTGGCCCCCAGCTTTTTCTTTTGAAAGCTGACGAACCAACAGAGAGGTTGAAAGAACAGTGCCGTTCATGTCTGTGCACTCTTCACCCCACGCTGTGTCTTCTTACACGTTTGTGCGTGCGTACTTTTTTCTTCCTTTTTCATTCTGGAACTATTTGAAAATAAGCGGCAAACATCATACCCTGTACTTCCTAAGAGCAAGGCCTACGTCACAGCGCTGACGGATGCCTGTGGCCCCGGTGTGTGCATAACATTGGGAGGCACTGGCAAGGTCATCTTCAGTCCATGAAGGCAGTACGACCTCCATTTCCAGACGCTGCAGTTTGCCCTAGAACATCTGTTCGTGCAGAGAGAGTCTCACCCCTTTTTGGAGGGATTTTTATGACAGTGACTTTTAGATGCAGTTTTCTCTCGGGCTCGCACATCCTTATGCTGATGACTAAGAGAAACCAAAATTCAAGGTTTTCTCGTGAGAACAGCGCTTGGGGCCACCCCGGGCCAGGCAGCACCCACTGCCCTGGGCCTTCCGCCCCTCCCCTCAGCCCCGCACATCTCCTGCGTGTCCAGGCTCCCTCTTGCTCACAGTCTGCCCTGCCTTCTAGATCCTGGTGCAGGTCAAAGAGGTCCTGTCCAAGCTGAGCACGCTCGTGGAGATCACGCTCAAAGAGGTGCGAGTTGTGGGGCGGGCCGCTCCCTGACTGGGGGTTGGGGGTACATGGAGCTCAGCTCAGGAACTCACAAGCCCACCTGGCGCGGTCTGCCCCCCTCTGTCCTGATACCCCGCTGTGTTGCTTTCCTCCTACGTCCTGCTCTCCTTCTGGCCTCTTCATCTCTGCCCCACCTGCTTCGTTGCCGTGTCCCCTGCCTGTCTCTTGCATGGATCTTCTCGGTCTGCCCTGACCTCTGCCCCCTCCCCACTTCTCTCTCTGGGCCCCTCCCTCTCCGGTGGCCTCTTTTCTTCCAGACAGAGAAGATTACAGTGTGCGGGGACACCCATGGCCAGTTCTATGACCTCCTCAACATATTTGAGCTCAACGGTTTACCCTCGGAGACCAACCCCTATGTATCCTTGTCAGCAGGGCCAGGCTGGCCCCCACCCCAGCCCCACCCGTACCTGTGTGGAGGAGGGAGAGGAGCCCTGGCCAGGTCCAGGAAGCCTGTCTGGGCCCCAGCTCTTGTCTGCTCCGAGAGCACACAGACGCCTGCAGTGCCCACACTGTCTGTCCCCGTGGGTCCACCCAGCTGCGGGACCTGGCAGGTCGCTTCTCCTAGAGCCCGTTGCCTCGCTGGGAGCCTGGGGGTTGAGAATGAGTGAGCCGACTTGTGTGCAGGGCTGAGAACAGGCCCCGGCCCATACTTGCAGTGTGGATCAGACTATGCTGTTTGCTTGATAAACAGCCTCTGCAGGGCCACCTGCCTGTGCGCTGCGCTGGAGCCCTGTCCCTCTCACCTCTGGCTTTGGGCCTGCTTTTCGGGTCAGCTCAAGCAGCTGCCTGCCGGGGTCCCCAAGCCTGGGCTTCCCTGAGACACAGAGGAGGTTGGCCTTCTGCACTGCCCTCCTTGGGAATAGATTTCAGGCACTGAGCCCCCTCGGTCCTCTTTAGGAAGGACTGGTAGGAGCCTTAGCGGTGGGGGAGACCCGGGAAGGAACAGCCAGCCCCTCGTGCCTGTCTTCGGCCGCCCACACTCGCCGCAGTCTCCTTAGCCTGGGGTAGATATTTAATGGCGACTTCGTGGACCGAGGCTCCTTCTCCGTCGAAGTGATCCTCACCCTTTTCGGCTTTAAGCTGCTGTACCCAGATCACTTTCACCTACTTCGAGGTGAGCTTGGAGGCAGCAGGGGTTGGGGGCATTGTGGGCAGAGCCCTTGCCTTTCACTCTGAGCCTGCATTTCTTTATCTGAAAATCAAGGGCCGTCGTTGCTGTTCACCTGGTGAATTCGCGGTGATCACGCCCAGGGCCGCCTCATAAGGCTGAGCAGGCTGTCCTGGTGCCGCCTCACACTTGGCTTTTCCAGCATATGGCAAGCAGAGGTCACGAGGGTGGGGGAGTCTGCTGTATTACTCCCCAAAAGAAATACATATGTCGCGTTTTTTAAAACAAAATCCCCCAAAACGAGGCAGAGTTGGGGTGATGAGGTCACTGGCTGGCTCACCTGTGTAGCCCAGGCTGTCGGTGCCACCTCCCCATCTCCGTTGGGCCCTCACGGTGGCTGGTGGTTGTGCGGTCAAGGCTGTCAGCCTGTGGACCACAAAGAACAGAGACTGCTTGAGGGCTCCCAGGCCGCACAGGAACTGCCCGGGGGTTCCCGCTCCAGGAGGAGAGGGAGACAGCAGCTGGGGTGTGTGGGGCTCCCCTTCCTCAGACCATCCTGGACAGCCCTGCCAAGAGTGTGTGGCTGAAGCAAACACCCAACAGGGAGAAGGAGCTGGCAGTCAGGGACTTGCACATACCGAGGTCCTGGGACAGTTGGGAAGCTCTGGTGGGTCCCACCCTGGGCCATGGCTGTGGGGCTCCAGCAGCAGGAATCCCAGGGGGAGGGCTGCATGGAGGCTGCGGGCCTCCGTGTGCCCTGCAGTCATCACAGAGCCCTGAGCAGAACAGGGTCTGGGCTGCCTGAGATGTCAGCAGATTCCCAGCCTCAGCATGGTCAGACTGAGGACCAGGTGGCAGTAGGTGATGGTGAGGGGCTGCTGGACCCGGTGGGAGCAGGCTTGGGCCCTGAGTGTGTGCCAGAGAGCAGGCACAGGACTGGGGAAAGGGACCAAAGGGGCCTGCAGGTTTCCAGCCAGGGTGACCCGAGGGCCCTGATGGTGGTTGGTGGGCCCGATGTGGCCTCAGGGTGTCATGGGGGTAGGTCCCCAGTGGCTGTGAAGTGCAGATTCTGGGATGGAAGATAAGGGACAGCAAGGACTTGCCAGGACAGCAGCCCCCAAAAGGGAGGGCCAGCCACCAAAGTGGGAGGTGTGGCCAGGGGAGGCAGGAGCCAGGAAAGGGCAGTGAGGGACCCTGCGGGCGGCATAGAGCTCGGGCTATGGTCAGAGCAAGGCTCCTGGCAGTGGGGACCACCTCACCTCCCCAGCTGGGCAGCAGGGAGGTGAGCAGGTGAAGGGCAGCACAGCGTGCCACCTGGCTGTGTCAGGTGCCGGCTGTGTGTGGGGATCCTCTCCAGTCCATCCTGGGGGCCCTGCAGTCCACAGGGCAGGCCCTGGCCCTGATGCCACGTGCAGAGGCCCTTCTGGCACCGTTTGTTCCCTCACAGAGGTGTCCACATCTCTGAAGGGCCGGTGCCTGTGGACCACCCTCCCAGTCCCCAGGTCTGTTCCTGAGGGTGCCTGGCAGGGGGTGCTGAGGAACCTCTTCCGCCTCACTCACCCAGGCAACCACGAGACTGACAACATGAACCAGATCTATGGCTTTGAGGGTGAGGTGAAGGCCAAGTACACAGCCCAGATGTACGAGCTCTTCAGCGAGGTGTTTGAGTGGCTCCCGCTGGCCCAGTGCATCAATGGCAAAGTGCTGGTGAGGAGGCAGCGGGGACCCCCATCCCACTACCGGGCAGCCAGGCAGATGTGCTGGTGCAGTGAGGAGAGGGGCGGCTCCTCCCATATTCCCAGCAGCTCCCTGCTTCTCCCAGATCATGCACGGAGGCCTGTTCAGCGAAGACGGTGTCACCCTTGATGACATCCGGAAGATTGAGCGGAACCGGCAGCCCCCAGACTCAGGTGAGTGGGGCTGGTCTGCCGAATGCCTTTTCCTCCAGGGCCTGTCTCCAGTGGGGAAGAGTGTCCTGGGCCCAGACCCGAGCTGTACCCGTGGCCCTGCCACCGATGGGCTTTGTGCCCTTGGCAAGGAGCCCCACGTCCAAGAGTCGCCTGCAGTATGGGGCAGTGCTAAGGCCAGGAGTGACCTGTGAGCTCAGCCCTGGGAAATGGGCAGGGCCCTGACCTCCTTCCCTCCCACCAGGTCCCATGTGTGACCTGCTGTGGTCGGATCCGCAGCCCCAGGTGAGTGAGAGTGCCCGGGGTTGGGCCTAGCTGAGCAGGTGGGGTGGGCCAGGAGCCACCCTGAACCTCCCACCTGCCTGCCACCCCAGAACGGGCGCTCGGTCAGCAAGCGGGGTGTGAGCTGTCAGTTCGGGCCGGACATCACCAAGGCCTTCCTGGAGGAGAACCACCTGGACTACATCATTCGCAGCCACGAGGTCAAGGCCGAGGGCTACGAGGTGGCACATGGCGGCCGCTGCGTCACCGTCTTTTCTGCCCCCAACTACTGGTGCGTCTCCACCTTCCCCGCCCGGGGCCTCTTCCTACGCCACAGGTTTTTGTCTCTCTGATTTAACTTTGTGTGATGGGAAGAAAGGTCCATGAGCATAGATGAACATCGCTGTGTAGCTGTCACCGCTGCACGCTGGAGGCCACGCCAGCCCCGAGCCTTCCATCTTCCTTGACAGCCCACCACCTTTCTGACGGGAACGTTTTTCCCTCTCTTTACCAGTGGTGCCTGTCCTCTCCTCTCCTACCACTCCGTTTCTCTGTGAAAGACTCGTGGGGGCCAGGCTGACACCCCTCGCCCTGTGAAGTGCTTCGTGCCCCCTCCGTGCTGCCCCACACTGCTCCCACTTCTCCTTCCCCCCTTTCCCCTGCCTGCCCGCCCGCCCGCGTCCTCTGGCCCCTTTCTTGCCCCTGGGTTCCTCCTTCCCGTGCCCATCCCTCGGGCTCTCCACATCTCTGCCTCTCACCTGCAGGCGATGTCCCTGTCTCCCACTCTCCCTTCTGCCGCCCCTTCTCCTAATGCCCAGCCCTGACCACACTGTCACGTGCTCCCGTCCCTACAGCGACCAGATGGGGAACAAAGCCTCCTACATCCACCTCCGGGGCTCCGACCTGCGGCCCCAGTTCCACCAGTTCACAGCAGTGGTGAGTCGCCCGGGGTCCCGTGCCCCTGGGGCTGGGCCTGGGAAGCGGGTCCCCCCGCGGGTGCGGGTGTTCACTGTGTGTCCCCTCTGCCTCTGCCGCAGCCTCATCCCAACGTGAAGCCCATGGCCTACGCCAACACGCTGCTGCAGCTAGGAATGATGTGAGCCCGTGGGCACCGCACCCCAGGGCCCTCCGCTCCCACCAGCCCAGCTGAGCAGAGCAGGCTCCGCCCCAGGGCAACGTTGGACCCCCTTTTACTTTGTAAAGTTTGTATTTATTCCCCTTTAGGTTTGCAGAGGGGGTGGGGCAGAGCGGGGCTGGCCAGAGCCTCCGCTCCCAGGACGGAGCTGGAGGCCGTGCCGGGGCAGGGCGGGGCCAGGGCATTCGGAGGAAGGCCAGTCTGTCTCGGGCGGGGCGGGGCCGCGAGGATTCCCCGCCCCCTCGTTTGCATGGCTCCTCCCCTGCTGAAGCAATAGGGTCCCGCTGCTGCAGGCAGACCCGAGGAAGAGGGTCTTCAGGGAGGCCTTGCCTGCACCCCCTCCTAGGAGCCCCAGGATGGGGCTAGGCTGGGGTCCACCCCCTCCCCAGCTGTTTTATGTCTGTAATTAAATATGTTAAAATAAAGTCATTATTGTAAGTCACCTTGTCTCTGGAGGCGGATGGTGGGTGCTGGGGTTGGGGCAGCTATTTCCTGGGGAGCCTCAGGGGTGGGAGCCTCCATCCCCCAGCCCTGTGGGAACCAGATATCAGCACAACAAAAAGATGCACTAACTCCAAGTCCTTCTGGGTGGTTTGAAGCCTCAGCTCGAGCTAGTTGTGAGAACCCCCAGTCTGCTAACATTTTGGCATAGGTCCTGCCAGATTTTTTTCCTGTGCCCATGCATCTAGTTTAAAAATTAGTAGGAGTATGTGGGGTCCACAAAACAGACATACTGGCATATTTTTACATTTCAGGAAAACTTCAAAAAGGTTAATAGTTTAGCTATTGCAGAAAGAGTAAGCACGGAGGTTTTCATAGCTACAAAAATTAAAGCCTTAAATGTCTTATTACAAAGCCTCACAAGCCCAGCGGGCAGAAGCAGTTATTTTTTTAACCACCTCTCCAGGAATACTTGAGCCAGAAAGAAAATCTTGATTCTAAATTAGAAACCACAAAATCAATTCGCTGGCACTTAATGACCCAGCCACCTGAAGTCAGGTCCCTGTTCAGTACTCCTGCCTGGTCTTTATACTTGAAAATGGTCGAGGGGTTAGTTTTGCCTCAGTCCAGGATTCTCCAGCCCAAAGGAAGAGCGGAGAGAAGACTGCCAAGTTTCGGGGTCACCGTGACCACGGTCATGGGGGGGACCAGGCACTTCCTGGCTGAGCATGGGCTCTGGGTGCGCCCCCCCCCGCCAATTCGTACCCGGAAGTCCCAGCCGCTCGGGATGCATTTGGAGATGGAACCTGTGAAGAGGTATTAAGGTAAAACGGAGTCACGGGTGGCCCTCGTCCAGCGTGAGTAGTGTTGTAAGAGATCAGCACAGGGACAGCAGTGTGAAGACTCGGGGACACATAGCCAAGAATGAGCCAAGAGGAGGCCCAGCGTGTGCCAACCATGCCATGCGTGCCCTGGTCACCGGCAAAGCAGCGCAAGCCGAGGACAGAGACCTCCAAAGAAACCAGCCCTGCCAGCGCCCAACCTTGGACTTCTGGCTGCCAGAAGTGAGGAAACCTAACTCCTGCTGTTTAAGCCACCCATGGCTGGTGTCGTGACAGCCCTGGTGCAGAATGCGCTTGTGTGTCACCTCATCACGTGTGTCCCTCTGAGAGGACACGCGGTGTGGCCTGTCCTACCCCACTCGGGGCCAGGGCGGGCCTGCCCCATTCCCTCATCAGTGTGGGCCTCTGCCGAGAGTGCCTTTGCTGCCCGTTCCAAATGTGACTCCTTTCCTCCCAGCACTGGCCTGTGCTCCTGTGCTGTTTCAGTAAAAACATTTAGCAAAAACGCAAGCCCCCTAGGACAGGGCTTCAAACTCTAGTAATAGTTGGTGCTGCTTTGTGTTTTATAAAATTGAAAGCCACAGTAGGCATCACCTGTAATCCCAGTGCTGGGGTGGCTGAATCTCGACTCTGAAGCCAGTCTGGGTAATTTACCGAGAGCCTCCCTCAAAAAAGGAAAAACAAAACTTCCCACCATTTCTACATAGGGTCGTATAGTTGGAAAAGCTTGTATATGGGACAAAATGCATACAGCATCTTCCAAGAGGACTGAAGTCATTACAGTGGTTTCATGATGGTCAATTGATGGAATGATTTTACCGGACACCCCCTCTGCACACGCGCGCTGGGCCGGGCCAGGCCTTGGTGTCACCTCCCTTACTGGCAGCGCTCCAGTACCCCGAGTTAAAGAACTGTGGCCCCATCTCGAGGGGGCTGAGGCAGGGGGATCTTGAGCTGAGTTACAGGCCAGCCTGGGCTGCAGAGCGAGACGCTGGCTCAAAAACACAACCCCAGCGAGGTGCTTCCTGCACGCAGGTGTACGAGGGGACCAACGAGCCCAGACTGAGGCAGCACTGAATTGGAGGCCAGGGTTTAATAATAATGACAAGAATGATAATGTTTCCATAGCGCTTACTGCATTCCCGGCACTTTTGAAAGCGGAAATCGAGGCGGTCTCACTTTGCATATCTTAGAGGGGCAGAGCAGCTGTCTGCCAAGTCACCAGCGCCAGAATCCAAGCCACAGCCTCACTGGACTCCGGGCTCTGACTGGGCGACCCTCACTTGCTGCCCCCCGAAACCCAAAGCAAAGGGAAGCAGGTTTGGGGAGTGCAGGACCCAGCGCAGGGCTCACGGTCGGTGGGGAGCGGACGATTCTCAGGTAAACGGAGGCACCAAGAGGCAGAATAGGGCCTGAGAGCGGGCTCTGTCCCCCCACGTCTGCGTCGTGTCGTTCTTTTGAGAAGGGTGGCGGCTGAGCTGGTCCAGGTTCCAGCAGATTCGAAGACCTCAGTTTTAGGGCGACTGCTCTGATCATTGTATTTGAAACCACAGGCCCAAAGACTGAATTTGGGAGCTGGCCCGTCAGGCACCATTTAATCCTCTAGGCACCCCAAAACAATGAGCACCCTTGCAGCCGCCTCCCGTTACCAAAGTGACCGCTCCACCTTGAGTCCTTAGGTGACGCTTGCGCGGCTCTGCTCCGGAGGCTTGGACGCCGGGGCGCTTCTCTGCCGTCGCCGCCAGAGGGCGCAGTGTGCGTGTCGTCTGCTCCCTGTAGCCTCTGATACCTCCCCACCCAGAGACAGTCTTGCTTCTACGCGCTTGAACCCGGGCCAAGCTTTGCCTCTGAGTGACTTATAAACCCTCTCCAAACTCTCTAATGGCTTTGTGTGTTACTAGAGTCAAAGCCAAAGACCTTATAACGGGCTAGATCTGTTCAAGAAAGTAGCCACTACCCACGTGGGACAATGTCAAATTCAGTGTAATTAAAACTAAGCATCTATGTCTCTGAGCCGTCTTGACCAGCTCTGGTCCACACACTCTGTCCCACCTTACGTGTCCGCCTCATTTCCCACCACCCTCTCCGTGTCCCAAGTGGCTTCACTCCCGACTCCTCTATGGAACACCGAGCATATCCCTGCCTCTGGGCCTTTGCACTGGGGTTGTTCCTCCCCGGGATGCTTACATGGCTGCTTCCTTCCTGCAGCCTTTCTTCAAACATCGCATTGCTGGGGAGGGCTCCCCTGACTCCCTATTAGAATTGTAATCCTTTCCAGCCAGGTATGCAGGTGCACACCTGTGATCTCAGCTACGCAGGAGGCTGAGGCAGGAGGATCCCAAGTTCAAGCCCAGCCTGGACAATTTAGCGACTTATTCAGATCCTATCCAAAAAAAATTTTTTTTAAATGTAGCCTGGGAACCGTGACCTTAGGATTTTGTTAACGAATAAACACCGGCCCCTCCCATGTCAGTCTCAGTGCAGCGCCCAAATAGGCCATCTGCCTCTAGGGGTCGCTGTTTCAACGGAATGGCGTTTAGAACGCAGCGCAGCCTTAAAAAGAGCAGAGGGGGCTGGGGCTGGGGCGCGATGTGCAGCCTGGCAGGGCTTTGAAGGCCGTGGAGAATCGCTGAAGAGTGCGGTGGAGGTTGAGCAGGGAAGAGAGGGGCATGCTTTGAGTTCTGCCGCTTGCAGAGGGCAAGTCAAGCAGGGCGGCGGGGCGGGGCCGCGGGGGAGCTGGGCCTGGCGGGCTGTGTCGGTGCACAGCCCCCAGGCCTGCCTGAGTCTGTGTTCCGCTCGCATCTGGGGCTGAATAGAGTGGGATGCAGATGTTTGGCCCTAAACCTGGCCCGTTTTTCACACACACGCACACGCACACACACCCAGGATGCAATCACTGAAAGAGGACCTTGCTAAGGAGAAAGGGTTTACTCCTAATCAGCTGAGATGAGAGCCGCCTCCCCGGGGATGAGGCTTGGGGACACCTGGGGAAGGCCGCTGAAGGGAAGGCACCTGTGGTCTGCGCACCTGTACTTTATCTTCCAGGCTCGCTGTGGGGTAGGTCAGAAAAAAGTAGCATTAAACCCAGCACGGTGGGGGTCACTTGTCATCGCAGCACTCTGGGAAGCTGAGGCAGGAGGATCGCAAATCCGAGACCAGCCTGGGCAATTTAACAAGAACAAAAACAAAGCAAAGGGAGGGCAGGGACAAGGAAAAAAAATGAGAACCAAGACCTGTCATGTAAAGGTACAAGATACCAACGATGAATGTAACTGTACTGTATATCTAAAATGTGCCAATAAACTCAATGAGAGAAAAAAACAGAAAACAAAGGGATGGGGATGTAGCTCAGTGCAAAAGCTCTAGGTTGAATCCTCAGTATGGGGAGGGGACAACATTAGCCCAGTCCTACATTTGGCCTCAAAGAAGTCACATTTCTTTCGCGGAGGCAGCTTTTGAGACAGGATTTTACTGTGTAACCCAGGCTGGCCTCGAACTCGCAGCGATCCTCCTGCTTCAGGCTTCCTGAGTGCTGGGATGACGCGTGAAACACCACGCCTGGCCAAAGAAGTCACATTTCACACTTGCCAGGGCCCACGTGAGGGGTCAGTGTCCTTCCCCACTTGGGATAGACCTATGAGGCCACCGTCCTCATCCTCACCCACACGTCCAAGGCGTCATCTGGTGTCAGGCTGGGGAGATGAATAATACACTGCTCAACTGGGTGACCTCTAGATTTTTTTTTTGGACGGGGTCTTATTGTGCTTCCCGGGCTGGCCTCGAACTTCCTAAGTGCAAGTTACTTTCCTGCCTCAGCCTCCAGCCTCGCTGGAACTAGGCTCCCTGCCCCATCCCATGACACCGCTCCCTGCTAAAAAGGTTTTTTTAAACCAACTAAAAGGTAAAGCTAGAGGGTTTATTTAAGGTTTCCCTCGGTTTCACATCTGTGTTTGTGTGGAGAGGAGAGTGCGTTTGGGGGAACGGGGTGGGGGGTGGGGGTTGCTGTCATTTCCCAGACCAAGAAACGGAGGCTCAGAGAGGCAGGGAGGGGACGGGGGACCCTCCTCAGTTGGGCAAAGGGGCCTCCCGTGACCCCCAGGGGTGCGGCCTGTTTCTAGACCTGCCGCCCACCCCAAAGAGGACTCGAGGATCGGCAAATCCTGCGCGCGCTGTGGTGCCCACCAGGAGGCGCTCGAGTCTCGCTGCTTCAAACTGCTCTGCTCGCCGCGCGGTGACCCGGGCCGCTTCTCTGCGCCCTGAACCCGAGTTCCACCCGGCCTCGGACCGCCAGGCCGCATGCGGAGAAGAAGTTTGTGTCCCCTGCCGGGGGAGGGACAGTGAGACTCAGAGGGGGACAGATCTGCCCAAGTCTCGGGGCTGCTCAGAAAGGCTGTAAAAGTACAGCCTGGGAAGGAGCGAAGGTTTTCTGCCCGCACTGTTTTGAGTTCTCGGTGACAGTTGCGTGTGCCCGCGTCCGGTGCCCGGGTGTGAGTGTGGCCGTTTGTGAGTTCAGGGAAGGCGAGGGGGTGCCGGGTGCAGACCCGAGGGTCTAAGGCCAGGTGTGAGTGCTATGCAAGCATTACGCAGGCCTTCAGTGGCTCTGTGGCCCTTCGCGGCCTGAACCGATTCCAGTCACTGCCTTGCACGGTCATCTGGACTTTGGGGAAGAGCAGGAATTCGATCTGTGGACGGCGCCCCGCTGCAGCACTCACTCGACCTCAGCTTGTAAAGACGCTCACAAAAGAGGACTTCCAGAGCGGCTTCGGGAAGTGGTCCTGACTGAGAGAAGTGTGTCCGAAGGTGGGGGGCGGGCTCAGGACCTTTCGCCTGCCAGGAGGGTGCCGTGCTAAAACCCCAGGCCGAGGGGAGACTTGTCAGGGGCATTCATAGCAGCATCTTTTGCTGTGGTAAGCTTTTCAAATGGAAACCCACAGTGCGTTTCGATCGGCCCGTGGACCTGCGTCTGGGTGAGTGTGGGGCCGCCATCTGTGCCGTGTCTGCAAGTGTGACATGCACAGTAGCACGGCAGCAAGGGAGGTGTGGCCGATGGCAGATGGCAGCCGAGGCCTGTGCAGCGCACGCCTCAGGTCAAACCTGTCTTGTCTCTGTTGTGTGGACCACACCCCTTTCCCTCCGGAGCACCCCTCTGGGGCTCAAGACCCCTTGAGCTCCAGACCTTGCAGGGAGGTCGTGCAGAAACCCACTCGGGCTCTACGGTGTCGCCATCGCTCTGCTCGCTGCTTTTATGTCCAGCTCCCCAGTCCCTGCGGTCGTGAGCCCACTGTTGTCTGTGGCCGCCGCAGCAAGGCGCAGTCCCACCGGCCACAACCTGACTCCTCCCACCTGCCAAGCTCCCCTCCAGGTGGGGGCCGTGCCCCAGCCTCTGTGGCCAGGCTGTGAGTTGGGAATAAAATGGCCACGTCCACCGCCAAGAGCACAGGGGCTGGGAAGACCAGGTGGCCCCATGAGTCACCAGGAGCGACTGCTTCCTTTTGGAAGAAAGGGGCAGAGCTGTATGGCTCAGAGCTGAGCACTTGCCTGGCATTCGTGGGGCCCTTGGTTGGATCCCCCACCCTTCAAAAAAGGGGTGGCACTGGGTATAATTTTTCAACCTCGCCTGTACACAGGATTGCCACCAGCAGGACTGATTTGAGCTGGTTGCTGTCTTATTGCTGGGGGTCATGGGGCCATGAGACAATAGAAATGTTTCTCAGTCCCCTCCCAGGCCCACAAGGCCTTCACAACCCCTCACTCCCGATGATAAGGACCATTTTGGTGCAGGACTCCAGAGCCCCTTCTGGTCTGTTCCTATCAGAGCAACTTTTCAGTTCATCCAGTGGCCAAGCCGCTATTTGATTATGGGCTTGATCAAAACAGCTTTGAGGGTCCCACGGCCAGCTCAGGCAAAGCCTTCACTCAGCAATAAGGATCCCAGAATCCGTGCTTTGAATGTGTTTCCCAGATGACTTTTTGTAGCTCATTACCAAGGTCTCGGGGAAGTGTGCAAACCATAGGCCCTGTACTACCAAACTCACAACAACCAAGGGCACAGGGATGGGAAGCAACGTGACAACACCCTCGTCAAGGGTGGGAGAACAGCCAGCAAGGGCCATATCACCCCACTGTGCTGTAAGTTGCCCAGTCTGAGGCCCAGAAATCAGCTGGCAAACGTTTTTATTCACGTGTTGGCTTGAGTCCTCCTCTCAGGTTCAAGGAGGCCATTGATACTAAGCGTGCAGGCAAAGGGATTCGAGACAGAGCCCTCCCTCCCGGCCTGTACCCTCCCTTTCCAAGCTGAACACTGAGGGCTGTGTCTAAGAAAATTAAAAGCACGAGCGGTGACAGAACCCCAGCATCTCCGTTCCTTTCTTGACATTCTTTGGGATGCTAAAAAGGAGTCAGAATTGAAAAAAAGAAATCAATGCACAAGAGAAAAAATAAGTAGGAGAGAGGGTCCCTAGGAAGATGGGAGGTACTGCCCGCCCTGCTGTCTGCCTCCCTGGGGAGGCCGCAGGGCCCCGTTCACAGCTGGTCTTCTCGCTCTCCCTGGCCAGCTTCTGCCCCGGCCTCTGCCCTCAGCACTCTGAGGCTCCTGCCCTCCCCTGCCCTGGGGACTCTCTTGGGCAGGGCTGGCAGCCGGGGAGTGTGCCAGAGGGCTCTCCTGCATTTCCGAAACCACAGAAAGCGTCCAGGGGTCTGGAACCTCACTGTCTTGACCTGTTTCTGGGGCCTGGCTCTTGGGGCTGTCCCTGTGTTGCCCTGGCCAGCTGAAGACCCGGCTTCCTGGAGAGCCTGCTCTCTAGCCCCTTCTCTCTGCTCAGCAACGGCCTCTGCCCCCCGAGCCAAGGATGCTGTCTCATCTTTCCTGCGGCGCCTGAAGGAAGCCCAGGTGATCTTGGGTCTCCATCGCCTAGGGGAGCACTGGGGCGCACCCCCATCTCCTCCACTGGCTGAGTCAGACCCCTGGCTGAGGGACGCCCCATCTCTCTCCGTGGACACGGAGGCCTGGTGAGCCCCGACCTTCTCGGGGCCTGATCTCAGAGCCCAACTCCCCGTCAACCTCTGCTTCAGCTTCCCCCAGGGTGCCCGGCTGGCATACTCTTGGCGCCTGTCCCCTTTGGACAGCTGGGGCCCGGGGCTGTCCTCAAACCCCGGCACCGGTAGGTGGACGCCGCGGCCGGCAGGCGGCGCTCTGGGCTGCTTCTCCTGGTGCTGGAGGAAGGCCTGGACCAGGTCCTCGTCATCGTCCTCCCTGTCCAGGTTGCTCCCCAGGAACTTGCTGCCCAAGTAACTGACGGGCATTCTGCGCGCCTTCCTGGCCCGGCCCGAGCCCTCCGAGCCCTGGACTCTGGAGGTCTCGAAATCACTGAACTCGCTGTCGCTAGCGTTGCTGCTGTCGTAGGTGCCGACGACCAGGCGAGGCACCGGAGTGACCGCCTGCTGGACTCTCCTCCTGGCTTGGGGCTCCTTGGGCTTTCTGGGGGGCTCGTGCCGGTGCGGGGTGCTCTTCTCGATGATGCGCGCCACGTCCTCCAGGGTGCGGCCCTCTTCCTCCAAAAACTGGATCAGCCGCTCCCGGAATTCCACGTCCTTGGTGGCCGGCTTGGAGATGACCCTCCACACGCCCCCGGCCAGCCTGACTTCGCGGGGGATGAGCAGGTAGTCCACGTCCTCCCCGATCTGCAGCATGCCCACCGTGGAGTCTTCCTCCTTTCGGAACACCTTGCCGATCTTCTTAAAGGTCCCCACGGGCTTCAGGGCTTCCACGAGGACGTCCAGATCGACGTCTTTGCAGACATCGGGGACGCTCCAGAGGATCAGGCAGTCGGGGGACGGGAGGAAGCCCCAGGGGAACCAGCCCCCCACGTGGCTTTTCTCCAGAGTCTTTAAGATCTCCAGGGTGAATCTGGGGTGGGGGGGCTCGTCCCGCCCAAGCTCGCGGCCTGCAACAAGTCCAGTCCCGGCCGGGTCTCGCTTCCCCCAGGATGGGTGGCGATCCCTTCCCAACGTGCTTACGTGAGCCGGGTGAGGTCAGCGCCCGCTCCAAGGTGCGACGTGGTGTCCCCGCTCCAAGGTGGGGCGCCCGGGCTGCGGGAGCTTCTTTCTGCCCGTCCTGGGCCAGGAACGTGGCTGGGAACTCAGGCGAGGGCTTCGCGGACAAAGACAGCTCAGCCTGGCTGTTCAGCAGGCCCGGGCGCCCGCAGGCCTCGGCCCAGCCCCCAGGAGGGTCCCCCGTCCCGGCAGGCCTCCCCCCGCCCCACGCCGCGGTGACCTTGACGCGCCCGGAGCGCTGCGGAGCCGGGGCAGGAAGTTCCGCGCCCCTCCCGAGCGAGGCCCACCTACCCTTCTCAGCTTACAGCCGAGACTGACAGGGGCGCCGGCCGCTCCCTGCGGGGCCGCCTCACTCTCCTCCTCCGGGCTGAGGCCGCGCCCTGGCCAGTCTGGGGCCCACGTCAGCACCTTCCCCAAAGGCTGTGCGCCCCCAAATGCCCTCCCAAGGTCCAGGTTTTCGTGTGCTGTTGGAGCTGGCCACGGAGGGCCATGACACCAACTGGTAACATTGTAAGTTCACTGCACTGTGGGTACCAACACTTCCAACCCCCTACCCAAGCGTTGGGGGAGAGAGGGGAGCAGGGTCTCGCCCGGCTGGTCCCTAGCATGGCGCTTGCTACACAGTGAATACTTCAGAGTGGAGGAATGAACCTAAATGCTCACCAGTAGGGATATACTTATAGTGAAATACCAAGCAGCTATAAGAAAAGAATGAGGCCCGGGGTTTAGCTCAGTGATACGGGTGCTGTCGCCTGCCTTGCAAGAACAAGGTCCTGAGTCTGATCCCTGGTACCGCAATAAATAAATAAATAAATAGAACGAGGTGCCTCAGGCTCCGCTAGGCAAAATTTGTGGATCACTTTCCATGGACTGGGCACCATTCTATAGTCCTTCTATGAAACCCTCACCGTAAAGGAGTCTGGATTTGAACCCAGAACAGCCTGACTTTTCCATACAGAGTCCAGGGGTGCATACATAGGTGTCCCTTGTACAAGAGCTGCCGGCAGCAGTGGCTATTTCTGGGAAAGGGGGGACCCCCCCACACGCCGAGGCAGGAGAGACGTGTGCTTTTCATTTGAATTACCTGGATACTCAGCAGTGAAAAATGTTAATTAGCCCAGTGTGGTTGTACAAGTCATTTGTAATCTCAGATGCTCAGGAGGCTGAGGCAGGAAGATTGAAAGTTTGAGTCTGGCCTGGACAGCTTAGTGAGACCCTGTGTCACATTAAAATTTTATAAAGGCGGTGAGGATATAGCTCAGTGCTCCATAGGTTCAATCCCCAGTACTGTCACACACACACACACAAAGTTTAATAAATTCAATAAAAACCAAGGTCCTTACATTCCACCACAGACATCCTGGGTCAAGATCTGCTGTGTCCTGGGTAATTCTGAGGCAGCTAGCTCAGCAACAAAACAGACCACACCACCACCATCGCCGGTGGTAGGAATAGCAGTTACCTTTCCTGGAGCCTATCCTCGGATGGGGGTTGAGGCTGGTCTGAAGCCACACCTGCCTAAACTGAAGCTCTGATGTTTGAACCAGGTTTTAGGCGCAGCCCTCAGCATAGCCCGTAACTGCTGCAAAATCTGCCTTTTCCCCACTCCAGCCTTTTCCCTCTGCTCCAATGGGCCAGGCTTGCTGCCACCCCAGGGCCTTTGCACATGCTTTCCCTTCCCAGGCAGTGTTCTGCAACCCCCTTCTCTGATCAGTCTCCTCCACTGTCCTCAGCCTCGTGCTCAAATGTCACTTTCTTCCTTCAGCTCCCATCTGTGGCCACCAGCCACTTGCAGGGGTCCTTAACTCTCCATCTGGACCCTTTCCAGAACAAAATCTTTCAAAGGAGAGAATTACATCTATTGGATTGCAAAGGAGACTAATTTACAATGACACATAGCTACAAAAGGGTACTTTTTTAAAGGACACAAAAGCCACTTACATGAAGTCGCTGTAAAAATGAACACGAGTAATTTCACTCGACTCACGACTCGTGTTTTTATTTAATTTGGGAAGAAATCAGGGAGATGTTTCTAGAGAAGGTGGGAAAAGCGAGAGGGAGAGAGAGGAGAGAGGCTGTAAAAGACAAAAATGTGGGGCGAGTCTCGGCGCAGTGAGCTCGCTCGAGTAACTTTTGCTCTGGCGGAGCCAGGTCCTGGGGATGCCCGGAATTTCCTCCTCTCCTGCTCGGCCCCTGCTGGGCCACCGGATCCCTCCCTCTGGCTGGCTTCCGCCTTGTGGCCTGCGGTCTCCACGGCAACCAGGGATCCAGCGAGGCCGCCGAGGATTGAGTCGGACCTCGGAAGCTCCCCGTCCGGCTCCCCAGGCCTTAGCCCCTAGCCGTCACTTACTAGAGGCCGCTGAGAACCGCGCACCTGAGACGCGGAGGTTTCACGAAGGCTGGCTGGAGAATCCTGTCTGCGGAGTTGTCTTCCAAGCGGCGACTTCGCACATGCGAAGTTTGGGTTTTGTAGGGGATTTTGTGTTCTTTTGTTCTGGTACTGGGGTTTGGACCCAGGGCCTTCTCGCTGCGCTACATCACCAGCCCTTTTTCATTTTTCATTTTGAGACAGTCTGTCTCTTTACACCACTGAATTACCCAAACTGGTGATCCTCCTGCCTCAGCCTCCCAGAAGGCTGGGATTACAAATGTTCATCATTGTGCTTGCCTATAACTGTTTGGTTTTTGGCTTCTGTTTGCTTTTTTAAAAAATTTGGGTGCATTTTCAAGGCAGACAGAACCATCCCAGAAGTCAAAGTTTCAGACCTCCAAGCCCTGAGCAGCTCTGCTGTGGGCATCTTAAATGCCCGGACAGCTGGCAGATAAGACTCTTCTCCAGCTGCCACAGGGAATAAAAACCCGTGTTGTAGCTCTGACTTTTTATTTGTTTAAAAGAAATGAAAAATCAGAAAAGAATGGAGAAAGAAAACAAAACATGGCTCAAATCCCTCTATTAGTTACCCTTTGTTGCCATTTTATGTTTATTTGTTTCATTTGGGACATGGAGTAAGGTTGGTGGTAAGACCTCCCCTCAGTGACCGTTATCAACTTTTTTCTTTCTTTCTTTCTTTCTTTTTTTTTTTGGTACCGGGGTTCGAACTCGGGCCCTTGCCCTTGAGAGGCAGGTGCCAGAACCACTGAGCTAAATCCGCGGCCCCTACAGTTATAATCTTTTCTTTTCTTTGGTACCAGGGATTGAACTCAGGACCTCGCGCTTGCAAGGCAGGCCACCGAACTGCTGAGCTAAATCCCTGGCCCTACGGTATAATCTTAACACAATTCCCAGATTGGTTCCTAATCTGTTGTTATTGTTATTGTTATTTGAGAGAGGGTCTCGCCATGTAGTTCAGGCTGGCCTTGAATTTACTATGAACTCGTGGTGATCCTCCTGCCTCAGCCTCCCGAGTGCAGAGATTACAACATCCTGCCTAGCCTGCTCCTCGTTTTAAATGCCCAGAAATCTGAGTACCCTGTCTGGAGTAGACACGATGCAAATCAGTGACACTTCTGAGCCAGATACCAGTGGGCCACCTGTCAGGGCCAGGCGTATGTTTCCTAAAGATACAGCAAGGACCAGCCCTGCGGCAACACCCTGCCCACTGCACAGGGTCCCTCCCCCGTCAGCCAATCTATCAACTCTGAAAGCTCTTTGGTGGTGTAGAAGCAAAGCTAGCAGTTTGAGTTGATCATTCATTCCTTCCTTCATTCAGCTCCTCTCTCTACATTCGTGGTTCTTGCTCCTGGGTATGTGTTAGAAGCACTGGGGAAAGCTTTAGAAATCACAGCTTCCTGAGTCCAACCTGCTGGATCAGAATGTCTTAGGGTGAGGTTGGGGTGCTGCTTTAAAAAAATCTGCCTCCCCCCAAATAATCTGCCCAAGTAATTGTGACAAGGCTAGGGGTTGGTGGGGCTGGGCAGCAGTAAGGGTGGTCCCAGGGGCTTTAGCTGAAGAGACCACACTGGAAATCAAGGTTTCTTCAAGTTAAGCAATGTAGAAAGCCCCTTTAATGGGTGGGGTGGGGGAATCAGAGATCTTGTAGTATGGTGAGTAATAGCCATCCCCAAACATCAAATCCTAACCCCTTTTATGTAAAAACAATAATTAGAAAAAAAGAGAGCCGGGCGTGGGGGCACACGCCTGTAATCCCAGCCCTCGGGAGGCTGAGGCAGGAGGATTGCTGTGAGTTTGAGACCAGCCTGGGCTACATAGTGAGTTCCAGGTCAGCCACAACTACATAGTGAGACCCTGTCTGGAAAAAAAAAGGGAATTTTCAGGTATAAATTTAGCATTTTGAGATGATAACTGTCATCTTGAACATCCTTGTAAGAGGGAGGCAAAGGAGAGCGTTTGAGGGGGGAATGGGATAATTTTTTTTTTAAAGGGAGGCAAAGGGCCAGGCAGAGTGGCACATACTTGTCATCCCAAGTACTCGGAAAGCTGAGGCAGGAGGATCTCAAATTGGAGGCCCGGATGGATAACTTAGTGAGACTGTCTCAAAATAAGATTTAAAAGGCCTGGGGAGGGAGCTCAATGGTAGAGCACTTGCCTTGTCATGCAAGAGGGCCTGGGTTCAATCTCCCAGGAAAGAAAGAAAGAAAACCCAGGAATGCAAAGAGAGATAACACAGAGCAGTCACCAATCGGAATGGGAGGGGCCACGTGAATGCACAGTCACCGAGGAGGGGTGGCCTTGAGCCACGCAGCGCTGGAGCCGCCAGAAGGTAGGAAGGCCAGGAAGGACCCTCCCCTTGAGGGGCTCAGCCCTGCCAAAACCTTGATTTTGGAAATCTGGCCTTTGGCTGTATGAGAGGAAACATTTCCGTTCAATGAAGCCATCCAGTTTGGGACAGCTAGGAGCTTCTGTACAGCATCCTGAGCCCGGGACTCAGCTGGGGGCAGCAGGAAGCAGGGAGGGTCTGGGATTTAGCTCAGGGTGCCACTGCCTGGAAGGCACAAAAGGTCCTGAGTTCGATCCCCGGTACCCAAAACAAAGCGCTTTGTAACAGGAAGCAGGGAGATGTTTGCGCACGCCCTCTGCACCCTGCCCACTCTCCTCACCATGCGGGCACAGCCCCAGCTCTGGGGTACAAAGGCCTTGGTGTTTAGAGCTGCAGCCCTTCAGCTCATCCCACATGGAAAATATTGGGTCAAAATTGGCCTGACCCACTGCCTGGCAGCAATTCTACCTCTTCAGAGACCCTGGGTGGGGTCACAGGTTTGAGCCACCACACCTGGCTTGAAAGCTGAAAAATCCCAAATCAGGACCCAACTGGGCTGGGTCACAGATGACTTCCTATGCAGCCAACATTCTTACCATTGCACAGACCCTCTGCCATCACCCAGGACTGGGCACTGAGCCCAGGAAGAGTGGATCTATACCCTTACCTCTTTTTTGTTGTGGTTTTTATTTGAGACAGGGTCTCACTATGTAGTTGAGACTGATCTGGAGCTCACTATGTAGCCCAGGCTGGTCTCGAACTCACAGCGATCCTCCTGCCTCAGCCTCTCGTGCGCTGGGATTACAGGCGTGTGCCACCACACCCGGCTTTCCTTAGCTCTTTATTTATTGGTATCTGTTTATTTATTTAGAGACAAGGTCTCCCTAAATTGCCCAGTCTAAATTCAAACGTGTGTACTCCTTCCAGCCTCCCCTGAACTCACAGCGATCCTCCTGCCTCAGCCTCTCGAGTGCTGGGATTACAGGCGTGTGCCACCACACCCGGCTTTCCTTAGCTCTTTATTTATTGGTATCTGTTTATTTATTTAGAGACAAGGTCTCCCTAAATTGCCCAGTCTAAATTCAAACGTGTGTCCTCCTGCTTCAGCCTCCCCAGTCTAAATTCAAAGGTGTGTCCTCCTGCTTCAGCCTCCCAAATAGCTGGGATTATAGGCTGTGCCACCAGACCAGGCTCATATTTTGTCCTTTTGAGTTTTTATGACACCTATAGGAGTAAGGACTGTTACTATCCACTCATTCCAAAGATGAGGAAACTGAGACGTAGACCTTAAATAATTTACTCATGAAGCCCCACCTCCAGGTTGCTCTACCTTTTTTTTTTTTTTCATTTTTAAAAAATTCAGTTTAAACTGAGTGTGGGGGTGCACACCTATAATCCCAACACTCTGAGAGGCTGAGGCGGGAGGATCACACAGGGACCCCTTTCTGCCTACTCCCAACCGAGGGCAACCACAGGTCTGACTTGTGTTCCCATAAAGTTGTTTTCTAGTCTGAGGTAGAAGGAGTCACGTGCCAGGCTCCTCTTTGGCCTGGCCTCTTTCACCTGGTGTGAGTACTGCCCCTGGCTCGTGGCCCAGGCCGCTCCCTCTGTCCCAGGTCCTATTCTGCTGCCTGAACACTCACCTGTTGGTGGCAATCTGGTTCAGTCCCCGCTTTTCGTTCTCAGGAAGAAAGCCGCGGTGAAGGGTCCACAGCCTGTGTTGTGGTCCTGAGGAGGGGACCCAGGCCCTCGCACAAGGCCAGGCAAGCACTCTGCCAGTCAGCTGCATCCCCAGCCGGTGCCTGTCTCCGGAGAGGCCTTACCTGGTACGTTCACCTTTGGTGTCCCAGGCTCCAGAACAACAGCCCCAGCTCTGGAGGCAGCAGGGCACCTGTTCGGCAGGTGCTGGAAAAGGGAGGGAAAAGCAGACTTCTGTCTTGTTTATCAATAGAAAACAAACAAACAAACGATTCTCATCAGACCCAAGACCCTAGAAGCCAGCACTTACCAGCTTCCTCCCTCCCGACCACTGTGCTAACTCGTTCACACATCTGAGTGCATTTACTGGCACTCCTAAACCAGTGAAATAGGTTTTACAGGTAAGATACCCAAGGCACAGGGAGGCTGAATGGCTCGACCCAGCTGGTCCCCTGTTTCACCATCCCTTATCTGCCCTTCTGAGATCCAAAAGGTTTTGGAAACTGAAAGCTCAGGACCAAGAGGCATTTGCAAGCCCGACATGGTGACTATTCAGGAGGCTGAGGCAGGAGCATCACTTGAGCCAAGGAGTTTGATACCAGCCTGGGTTACATAGCAAGACCTCAATAAAAACAACAAAAAATCTAGAGGGAAGACCTAGGCAAATATGAGAATATTCATAGTCATATTTTATCCTATTTAGTGTCAACATACAATATTTCTCCATAGAAACATTAATGTAATTTGGTGCTGCCCAGGGCCCCTGGATAGTGAATTCTAAAATATAAGGTATAGTTAGCATGTCATTTTCTACAATTCCACACTTCTGAGCTAAGGATGCAGCAGGGGTGGGGCCCTGGGTTGGATCCCCAGCAATGCAAATAATAATAATAATAATGATAATAATAATAATAATAATAATAATAATATTCGATGCTCTGAATTCTGAACCACAGCTGGTGGGAGGGGTTTGTATAAGGCATTGTGAACCTGTGAGTCTGGCGCTTGAGGACAGAGAAAACGAAATTCTCCCTTAAATACTGAGGCTTTAGAGAGCCAAAGAAAGTTAAAGCAGGGCTGGGGATTTAGCTCAGTGGTTCTACCACCTGCCTTGCAAGTGCAAAGACCTGAGTTCGATCCTCGGTACCAAAAAAAAAGGAACAAAGAAGATTAAAGCAGGACTCCCTGTTCTTTGCCTAAAGCCAGGACACAAGTCCTCCTTTCCTGGAGATGACTGTGACCCACTTGGAATAAGGTGCCAACAGAATCTTCTCAGAATTTCCTCGCTTCTAGGTGCCCTAGACAGTTCAGTGCATGGCGCTACAAAACAAAAAACAAACCAGACTGATATTTGGCTAAAAAGTATAAAAATATCATGCTTTGGTGGTTGTCTTCAGGCTTCATGCTCAGGTGAAGATTCCCAAGGACATGTAAATTTAATATAACTTTCACACTTTTCTGAATTGGCTGTAAATTAATTAGGTTCCTAAGGCTTCGTTTGCATAGTGCCTGGAACTCAGGATCCTTTTTTTTTTTTTGTACTGGAGTTTGAACCCAGAATCTTCACACTGGGCTACATCCACAGCCCTTTTTATTTTCTATTTTGAGACAGATTTCACTAAGTCGCTAAAATGCACTAACAAGGCGCTAACTTTCAATCCTCCTGCCTCAGCCTCTCAGAGTGCTGGGATTCCAGGATTGTGCCATGACACTGAGGTACAGCTTTTACTCCAGATCAGTGGTTCCACCTTTCCCTTCAGTCACTGGAAAATGGTCTGAGATCCCTGGAAGTCAGTGGATAAAAGAAAGCTGCACGTTTGTGTCCTTTTGGCCACGGTGATCTGATAACACTTCTTTTATTTTTTAAATTATTAACCCTTCTCTGAAAAGTTAGGTAGCCCTAGAAAACTTCTGGCAACTCATAGAAATGCTTGTCAAAACTTTTATTAAAGCAGCCAGATCACTTTTTTCAAACTGAACCTTACATGGACTCCCCTCCCAGAACAGTAAACAGCAGACTACAGTTTCATTAGCAGCTATTTATTTTGTCAGTTTATTTCTGCACCTTAGATCATCAACCATGAAGAAAGATGAAGAGTTTAAACTAAACTCACTTTTGAAATCAGGGGTTCACAAAGGCCAGCTGCACCTTGGGGTACCCAGCTCAGCCAATTTCCTTGTGAATTTTTCTCTTGGGATTTGCTCTGCTCGTGATACCTTGACTCAGGTAGGTGACTTCAGGTGATGACAGTTTTACCTGACAGCTTGCAGTGCCATCCCACGAAACTCTTCAATCCAGGAAACCTCCAAGAGGAGGTGGTAAGAGATTCTGGTTTCACGGGTGACACTGATCAACCACTTGCATCGTGTGTCACACATATCGGTGCTCTCCGGGAAACACCTGACACCCACAGTAAGCACAGACATTGTTTTAAGATGCAGAGAGATGACAAGAAACATCACATTGTACCTTTTGCAACCATATGCCTGGGTGGAAGAACAGCACGCCACAAACTTGTGCCATTTATTCAAGCCATGGCACAATGAGGAGGGGCAGTAGTGGAATGTCCTATGTGTACGTATGTCTGGGGCCAGGAATCTACAAGGGGAGAAAAGATCAACATACACACATTTCTTGACCACAGATTTGTAAAAAGTTCAAATACCTGTCCAGAGACGGGAGGAGAATCTTTGTCCCAGCCATCAAGCGAACCAGCTCGGGAAATGAGCAGAACCCGGCGTCTTCAAGGGTTTAGGTGAAGTCAACCAAGTGAGCACTCTAAAAATCTAAAATTTGGTTTTGCAACACCTGCTGGAAGCAAAGGATCTAACAGGTGTCTCTGCCTGAGGATGGGTCTCTCGCCTGCAGCCTGGCTGCTGGGGTGGAGGTGTGGAGAGAGCTTACACATTAGCTCTGATTAGGGAAAAGAAGAGAGCCTTTCCGGAAATCAGCAAGGGGGTTGCGTGGGAAGTCACACATCCTACTATGTCCCATTGTGAGTAGGTGTTGTTAGTAGGTAACAAGCTGGGAGTCTGTATATGGGTATAGATTATATTTTTGCAAAGAAAACCAGCTGAGACCTTTCCAGATTCCTGACCAGTTGGAAGTGTGCAAATTCACAGGTCCGATGCCCCTGCAGGACAGAGGGCCGCGCACACACACAGCCGGATTTTGTCAGGGGAGAGCCGAGCCGTCTTTTACCGCGGTGCCAGTCAGGGTAGAGCCCCCTCCTCCACGGCGCCTCTGACGCTTCTCTGAGGAAAACCCGTGTGGAGCACAGTGGCAGCTTTTTGGAGACACACACATGAGACAGTTTCCTCCACTGTGGGCAAGCAAGTGGCCTCCCGGTCAGCCATGGCTTTTGCTTAATGCACGCAAAATAGGGCATCTCAACCCAGACAAGTTTGCACCAGAAGAACCTTCAAGAATGTCCTTCTGAGAGGCAGGCATGGTGGTGCACTCCTGTAATCCCAGCACTTGGGAGGCTAAGGCAGGAGGATCACTGTGAGTTCAAGACCAGCCCTGGCTACACAGTGAGTTCCAGGCCAGTCTCAACTACATAGTGAGACCCTGTCTCAAAAAAAAAAGAATGTCCTTCTGAGAAATGGAAAAATGGCTCTCGACTTTGCAGTGACAGGATTTCTGGACGGGCCAAACCCAGAGAGCTCTGGATCACCTCCCAGCAAGCAAGAGGTGCTGTCCCCGATATCATGCTGATGGTGGTAGCCAAGGCGGACTGGAGCCTTTCTTTTGAGCAAGGAATTCCAACTCGTTCTTTCTGGATCTGCTTGAGTTGTCCTCAGTTCTGGAAGAGACCTGCAAAACTTTAGAATCTAGAAGCCTGACTCTCCTGCCCCGTCTTCCGTAACCCTCTGCAAGTGCCTGGGGGCAGCCCAAGACTCTGCGGCAACAGGGCAAGACAGCTCAGGGCTGCAAGGTGGGCCCCAGGCGGTCTCCGGGGTGTTCACACACTGTCAGGTGCTACCCACAATCCCTCCAGTATTACCCACCGGAGCGCACACTGAAGAGGTTCAGGAAGTATTTGTTGGTTGGGCAGATGCATGGCACATCTGCCCTCAGCCAGGTAGGATCACTCAGCTCTTGCCTGCATCTGCTCGAATAACACCACTCAGTTAGCCCGAGGAACGCAGTTATTACCCACTTCCTGTAAGACCTCAGTACTCGCTGTTTCAGTGCAATGCTGGGACGCAGTCGGGTGCGGTAGATCTCCAGAGGGGATGAGGAGGAAGGAGCAGCCCACACTCAACCAGACACAGAAACACCCGCTCAGGGTTAGTTCAGATGCAAATGCACTTTCATTCACACAGCACTCAGGTCTACCGTGAGCTCAGTGACTTACTCTTTCTCAAAATCACCCACTTGCTGGACTACTGCCCGCCCCACGTGTTACCCACCCTCACCGGCACTGCCCAGACTTTACTCGGATGCTGCCCACCGCCACCCCTATGTCCAGCGATGTCACCTCACAGCTTCCTGTCAGAGGCACAGTGCTGTCGCCGGTTTTTCTTGTGCGTTTTCTTGCCTCTTGCCACCCCCAGCCTTGTTCTCCTCCGGAGGAGTCCGGAGGTGGCGCCATATCCTCCCTGGCACTGGCCTCGGCTTCCAAGTCCTCCCCCGGCAGGGGCACATGGAGCAGCCTCGAGGACCGCTCTCTGGGACCTGTTGCTGTGGGGCACAAGTCCTGCTCAAGACCCAGGCCGCGTTCTCCACCGTCCCGCCCTCGCCCTGCAGGAAGAGGTTCAGCTTCAGCTTGGTCAGGAATTCGAGGTCCTGCCTCTGGGCACCCACCCCACGCTTGCCCTTGATCTCCCGGGCACCACTGCATAACTGAGGTCCTCCGCCAGACTGGATGGTGGCCGCTTTGGTTCTCTCTTCCTCCAGCAAGGCTTTCCCAGCCACTTCAGATTTGCCCAGAGGTTTGAGGGGGGCCGTATGCTCTCCTCAAACTCCTCGTGGGTGCAGTCCTCTGGGGTCCCCAGGATCATCAGGGACTTGTCACTATCCACCTCCAAAGCTCTGCACGATGCCTTTTACACCAGACAAAAGCTCATGTCCTCTGACGAACATTTGTTGGAAAAGATAACAGCAAACAGTACATGTTTTGCAAATGGAAAGGAGACCAAGAGGTGTAGAGAGAGGCAGGGAAGGAGTCATAAAGGAATTGAGATGTGCCACGTACATGTACTAACTCCCCACGATGAATGTAATCATTATGTGCTACCAACATGCACTTATAAAAATAACATAATTAAATAAAAAAAGAAAACCTGTCGGAACCAAGGTCTGGGGTGTAGCTTGGGGTAGAGCATGGGCCTAGCATCCTGGGTTTGATTTCCAGCACTGCAAGAAAAAAAAAAAATCACCTGGGATTCCATACATAGCATCGTGGTAGTGATATAAAGATGAATTTTCCTTCAAAAGGTGGAGGCAGGGCCGGGAATTTAGCTCAGTGGTTCCACCGCCTGCCTCACAAGCGCAAGGTCCAGAGTTCAATCCCTGGTACCAACACACACACACACACACACACA
>NW_022900931.1:63000681-63014029 GCF_012274545.1 Fukomys damarensis
CTGCTCCATGCCCCTCGGTTTACGAACACTCTAAATGGAGAAGCAGGCAGCAGAATGGCTCGTTTACTTGAGCCGCCAATATTTACCAAGAGGCATGCTCGTCCCTGAGGTCAGCGACGTGCTGGGCACACTTGAGTGAGACAGGCTGCACAGTGTGCCCTGCCTCTGTCCAGGCTAGGGAGGAGCCCTGTCATTACCAGAGGGTGGGGTGCGGGGAGGACAGGATAGATGGATTCCGTTTAGTGTGTGTGTGTGTGTGTGTGTGATACATACTGGGATGGAACCCAGAGAGTTCTGAGCTGAATCTCTAGCCTTTTAATTTTTTTCTTTTATTTTGACACAGGATCACACTAAGTTTTCCAAGCTGGCTTCTAACTGGAGATCCTCCTGCCTCAGCTTCTCCTGTAGCTGGGATGACAGGCGTCCACCACCATGTCCAGCTTTTCACCTTGAATCATCGCTAGAGGACTTCTAATACCCAATACAGTATAAAGGCTGTGGAGATCATCGTTAGCCTGCATTGCTCAGGGAATTAGGACAGGCAAAAGTCTGTGCTTGTTCGATACGGATGCAATGTTTTCAAATATTTTCTACCTGCAGCTGGCTAAACCTGTGCACACGGTACCCAAGCACGGGGTGGGTTGGCTGTACATGGCTCCCTGTGAGTCTCGGTGATTGAGGGGGGTAAAAAGCAGGAAATTAAGCAAGAGAGAAAGGTGTGAGAGGGCGCAGTGAGAAGGCAGGAAGGTTTTATTTTTCTCACATTGTGCCAAGTCAAAGTGATTTTCAGAAAACCCCAGAGGCACTCGACTTGGAGGGGAGGGGAAAGGGTCCCAGTGAACGGGCCAGCGCTGAGCCCTGTGGCTGAGGCTCTCCTGGTGTCTGAGGGGCAGCAGGGCCCAGAAACTCCGGGAGAGGGAGGGGTGCAGAGAAAGTCTGAGAAAAAGCAAATGGCGGGAAAGGGCTGAGAGCCAGACCTTGCAGGAGTTTGTAGCCTGTGGCGCAGGGCTGTGGGCCTTTCCAGGGGTGAGAAGGACACCCAGAGGGGAGGTTTGATGAGGAAGCTGAGGGGCCCTGCATGGTAAGCATTTGCCAGTCAGACCCGAGGGTTGGAGAGGAAGGGTGAGATTTCTGGGTGTTGGAAGGCAGCGGTGAACTCCCACATGCTGCTAGCTGTGTGCCGAATTCCAGGCTAACACCAGGGACAGGTCGGCGAGCCCCGGCAGGCGCAACAGGGCTCTGGAGAGGCCCCTTGAAGTCCTGTGTGCCCGGAGCGCCGGCCTGGGCTGCTGCCTCAGCCGCCTGGTTAATTAATTAATTGCATGGATCACAGTGCCCACCCCCGCAGCGGAAATCCGGAGCCGGTCTGGGGAGTGAGCGGCAGCAGCCAGGACGACCGTGGGCCTGGGGCTGATTTCTCTGCCTGCCTCCGGGCCTTCACCACTCTGCCCTCCCAGAGCGGGGGCCCGGTCCCCACTCCCGGGCCATGTTCTGGCTCTTGGGGCAGAATCGCTAGCACAGCTCTTCCTGGTGGGGCAGGTCCGGCCCACAGCCTGCGGGAGTTTGCACCTCAGTCCCTGGGGACTCCGGGGTGAGGCGCCCAGGGCTCGGCCTCAGCCTCTCTCACCTCCCTCCTTTGAACAACTTTACGGAGACATAACTTCCACGCCATGCGAGCCACCAATGCGTCCAGTTCAGCGCCGTCCAGCGTCCACAGGGTCGTGCGTCCGTCACCACAGCGTTGGAACCGTCTCATCGACCACAACACATGCGTGCCCCTGAATTGTTCTCGTCTTCTGTCTCCCCCGCCTCCATTCCTTCCCCCTCCCCTCCGTTCCCTCTCCCTCTCTTCTCCTTTTTAAGGTTCTGAAGTTTGAATCTAGGACCTTCACACTGAACTACACCTGCAGCCACAAATATTTTCTTATATTTTATTTTGAGATAGAGTTTCCAGCTCTGGCTGAGCTGGAACTTGCACTTGAGATCCTCCTGCCTCGGCCTCTCCAGGTGCTGGGATTGCAGGTGTGCACCACCACGCTAGGCTTCCATTCTCTCACTTTCCTTTCTCTCTTCTGGCCTGGGTCTCCTGGAATCTTGAGGCGAGAGGAGTTACCAGGTTCTCCCAAGAACCCTTCAGGACTTAGTGGTCTCAGACTGTAAACTCCCGACCAGGGCTGGAGTTCCAAGCTCAGGCTCTCTCCCTCCTGGTCGCCAAGGGTCCTAATGTCCAAGCTCTCCCCGCCTTTTTTACTAGAGGACCTGGGCTGGGTGGGAGACGAGCTCACTGGGTCTGGGTCTGCTCCCGCCCAGTCGGCTCCAACTGCTTGCAGAGGGCAGGTGTGAGGGCGGCATTACAGAGAACCGGCCGGGTGGCTTTCAAGTTCTTCCAGGCGTCTGCTCCTGACCAGCACATCGCAGAGCTATGATGTCTAATTTGTTGAGGCCAGGCCTCCTGCCTGGTTCCGCTTCCAACAGGACCAGACTTTCCTAGACCTATCGGCTACAATATCACTTCAAATCGCGGAAGAGAAAAGGCGGAAGGTTTTTGGTCCGCTAAGGCCGCTGTAGTAAGGGGGCGGAGCCCGGAAGGGTTCAGGATGGCGGCGCTGCACAGTGACAGCGAGGAGGACCTGGTCAGCTATGGGACGGGCCTGGAGCCTCTGGAAGAAGGTATGGTCGGCAGGGTCTATAGAAAACAGGATGAGAACCAAGATTCGGGGCGCAAACGTTCTTTTTGCAGCTTCTATCGACGCCCAGGGAGGCAAAGAAGCGTGGAGAGCAGGGACGTCCCCGCTAGGTCCAGCGCGGGGAGTGTACACCTGTGGCTGCCCAGCCTGGAGGACGCGAGAAGGGCCGTGGCGGAGCTGTGCAGAGAGAGCGGGCGCGGGCTCGGCAGAGAAAAACCAATGGAGATGAGCGAGTATGGGGCCCATGGGAGGCGCGCGTAGCCAATCAGAGAGAGGGATAGGAGTGCACGCGCCCGGAGCCAATGGGCAGGCGAGGGTCGGACTTTGGAAGGGATTGGCTTGAGGATCTGAGATTAGGTCTCTTTCCTCATATATATGTGAGGAAAATTCTTGGGAGGTATAGGAATTTTGATGGAAAGCAGGAGATGTGATGGAGTGGGGCAGGAAAGGCTTGAAAGAAATGAAAAGAAAGATCTGAGATGATCTTTAAGAGTACCCTGGGAGATGGCCTAGGGCAGCCGTGATAACTACTACAACTAACAGTTTCCCTAACATAGAACTGTTAGGGGCCTGGGTGAAGTGGTGGAGCACACCCGTAATTCCAGCACGGGGGCGGGGGGAGGCTGAGGCAGGAGGATTGCCACGAATTCGAGACCAGCCCGGGCTACAAGGTTCAAGGCCAGTCTAAACTACATAGCGAGGCCCTGTTTTTAAAAAACTAAAAACAAAATGTAACAGAAAAAGAAAACTTAGTTTATTGATACACTTCAAGAGACAGTGGGAAAGTTTCAAGAAAGACTGGAAAGATCAGGGCTAGAGGGTGGAGTTTTTATAAGGAATTGAAGAGATGGGAAAGAGTCTGAGATGTAGATTCTTTTTCCTTGTTAATATCCCAGGAACATCTGCATTTCTTCAGGTAAGGTTGTACATCAAAGTTCCAAATCAAAAAGAGTGATTACTCTCATCTCACAGAAGTGCCTTTAGTTTAGATAAGAATGTCTATGCACATTAACTCTTCAAGATGGATCAGGGCTCATTTGGAGGGCTGAAAAGGTCTTATATTTTATTTTGTGTTGTTTATAGGCAGCTTAGTTCAGTTACTTTGTAACTGCAGAGAGAGTTTTAGCCCTTTTGTCACCAGAAAGAGGATTTGGATAAAATCAAGGAATTAATCTAGAGTAATTGAGGAAATTGAGAGTTTAAGAATTTTGAGGGCCTGGGTGTGGTGATACGCACCTGTAATTCCAGTACTTGGAGGCTGAGGCAGGAGGATTGCTTCAAGTTCGAGGCCAGCCTGGGCTACATAGTTCATAGTGAGATACTCTTAAAAAAATATCATAGAAGCCAGGCATGGTGGCGCACCCCTTGTAATCCCAGCACTCAGGAGGCTGAGGCTGAAGGATCTCTGTGAGTTCGAGATCATCCTGGGCTACATACTGAGTTCCAGATCAGTCTCAACTACATAGTGAGACCCTGTCTCAAAAAACAAAAACAAAATCATACTTTGTATATAATAAGCATAATAATAGTAATAGCAGCTAGCACTTTTATTTACTCTTTGTTCCTCTTCTTGCTAAGAACTCTGTAGACATTACTTGATTTGCATAACTATGAAATAACTATTACCACTACTAATGTTAAACAGAGAGGCCAAGCTGACTGAAAGCTAGCACCAGTAAAGAGGCAGTTGGCTTTAATGTTCACAGCACTGGAGGCTCAAAAACAAGTCCTTAAATAACCGCTAAACCTATTTTCTAGTCTGAACCTTTGATAATAACTTGTTTTTAAACAAATTCAGAATTTTTAATTGGAGTTGATAAAATTAGGCAGTAGTTCAAGTCGTAGAACATGAAACTAAATCTGAGAGAGTTTTAGATTTGGCTAAAATGTATCAATTGCCTTTTGCTTATGTGATGTAACAACCTAACCCTTTTCAACAGAGTAGGACAAAGGAGTAAGTTTAAAAAACCTGAACTGTGGAATAAAGAGAGTCATAGAATTTAAGGAAACAAGCTTTAGGTAAATGAGCAATCCCCAAAGGAAGTATTCCAGAGACAGGGATGCTCTTCTAAGAGTTCTGGAAGAGGTATACAAGTGTTCTATTGTAAACCTCTGGATACCATGCATTCATTACTCCAGCATCTTGGCCCTTTCATTGCCAAGAAATTTCTTTTCCTTCTTTTTGTTGTTGTTTTTAAGATAGGGTCTCCCTGTGTAGTCTAGGCTGGTCTTAAACTCACTGTGTAGCTCAGACTAGCTTCTACCTCACAGCAATCCTCCTGCCTCTGCCTCCTGAGTGGTGGGATTATAGGTTTGCCCCATGACGCCCAGGTGTTTCATCTAGTTGAACTCTCCTCCCCCATATAATTTGGTTTTTGTAATGAAATTTAGGGAGAAAAGCAGTACATTTTTACTATAACATTTCTAACATTTGCATGATAAAATACTGGAAGTGGTACCCATGGTTCGTGAATGCTTTTGTTTGCAAACAATTTGGTTTGCAAACAGAAGTGTTTGGCAAAATTTTGTTTTTGTTTGCAAACTGCATTGGGAGACAAACATCACCACGGACACCTTTCCCACACAGATACAAATGTGGCCATCTTTTTTTTTTGGTACCAGGGATCGAACTTGGGACCTTGTACTTGCCAGGCAGTTGGAGGAACCACTAAGCTAAATCCCTGGCCCATGTGGCCATCTTTTTGAAAATCATTGAACAAATCAAGTTCATGATCCAAAGTACCAATGTATATTATTTTCTAGACCATATTAGTAAAATCTAGAAATAATTTAATTTGTTATATTTTAAGTAATAAGAAGCAAACAATTCATTATGTATAAGAAATGAAGTTTTCCTAATTCTTCCTAACTCACCACCCTTTCTCTCTTTTTCATTACAAAAAAAAAATTTTTTTTCAGGTGAAAGACCAAAGAAACCAATTCCTCTTCAGGATCAGACTGTCAGAGATGAGAAGGGAAGGTATAAACGATTTCATGGAGCTTTTAGTGGAGGTTTCTCTGCTGGATACTTCAATACTGTGGGCTCAAAAGAAGGTATGATTTTCCTACTTGTAGCTATCACATTGCTAAAGCAAATAATTGAAATATCTTAAGATTTCTTCCCTTCCTCCAACTTAAAAAAAAAAGTTCTTTAAGCATTTTAGCACATATATTGTAGTCCTTTGTGTTCTTTGAATGCTTATGTTTCCAGTTAACTTGGGTGTTGTTCATTGATTACAAACTGAAAGGGAAAGGATTTTTTTCCACTTTGTAGAAAATGGACACATTTGCTGGGCGTGGTGGCGCACACCTGTAATCCCAGCGCTTGGGAGGCTGAGGCGGGAGGATCGCTGTGAGTTCGAGGCCAGCCTGGGCTACATAGTGAGTTCCAGGGCAGTCTCAACTACATAGTGAGACCCTTTCTAAAATAAAACAAAACAAAACAAAAAATCCAAAAAAACAGAATGTATCTCTTGATAAGAACTTTTTTTTTTTAATATCAACTTCTTATGAGGAAACCTCACTAAGTCCACTGAGATCTGATAACAGGGGTGAGAGAAGTTAAGTTTATGTGGAGTAATTACATCCGTGGAAAAGTGAGATGGGCAATAGTTTCAGAGTCTGTAGTTACTGGCAGTTTCAAGTCCTTCAGTGTTTTTAATTATTTAGTTATAAGCCAAAATGCTATCAAGGGTTATAGAACTGTAAACTCTTCTTTCCAGGATGGACACCCTCTACCTTTGTGTCTTCACGACAGAACAGAGCAGACAAATCTGTTCTTGGTCCTGAAGATTTTATGGATGAAGAGGTAGGTGTGCAAAGCTCAAGTGCAGCACTCAGCGTGGTGGGACGTGCATGATTAGCTGTTGTGGCACCTAACCGCTCCCTGGAAAATCCACTGTGCAACTCACTTTTTCCTTCTAAGTCTCTACGTCTACAGTGCCATGTACATCGTGGACTCTTACATTGAAAGTGTCTTATGCTGGGGCCAGTTTCTAAAGGCAAGAGTGTAAGGGGAAAGTCACATGGCAGAGTACTTGAAAAGTCTCGATTTCCATGGTGCTTAGCCTGCCGCTTTCCACAGTAACTCGCATGCACACAGGGCTCTAAGGAGCAACTGGACTAAAATGAAATCTCTTTATTTTAAAACCTGGCCTGGATTCATCGTAAAGATTAAATAAAATACTTATACAACAGCATACGGTAGGCTGCACGGAGGGGGAAAGGTAGGCCTTTTTTCTTTTTGGAGTAGCATAATCTATTAGGGAACTGTGCCGGTCAGTTTTCCATCACAATAGCAAAATTCGTGACAGAAATCATCTTAAAGGAGGAAAGCTTTATTGTGGCTCATGGTTTCAGAGGTTTCGGTCCATGGTCAGCTGCTCCATTGCGCTAGGCCTGTAGTGAAGCAGGACATCATGGCAGGAAACACACGGGGTAAAGCAGAGTTGTTTACCACATAGCTGCCTGGAAACCAAGAAAGAGTGAGTGAGAGAGAAAGGGCCCAAAGACGGGATGCCCTTCACGGTCACACCCCCCAGTGACCTACTTCCTCCCAATAGGCTCTGCTCCCTAAAGCCTTACAACTTCGCTGTAGCCCAAACTGCAGCTCCATCAGTGGGTGAATCTACTCATGAAGTCAGAACCTTCATGATCCGTTCGCCTCCCAAAGTCAGTGCCTCTGAGCCCTGCTGTACTGAAGACCAAGCCGTCAACACATGAGCTTTTGGAGGACATTTGAGATCTGGATTAGTCAGCTTTTCTGTCTCTGGGCCACAATGCCTCATACCCAAAAATTAAAGAAGAGGTTTAATTTGACTCGCGGTTTTGAGGGATTCAGCCCACGGTCATCTGGTTCCAAGGCAGAAAGAGCATGGTAGAAGGACATCGTGGAGCAAAGCTATTCATCTCATGGCAGCCAGGAAACAAAAAGAGAAAGGAGGAGGTGGGGACAAGAATACCCTTCTAGGTCACACCGCTCAGTGACCTCCCCACAACAGGCCTCACTTCCTAACAGCACCTTCAGCTGCTGAACTCAGAATCCCTGGATGAGTCCAACATCCCACGATCCTATCACCTTCCACGCACATGAGACTTGTGGGAGACATTTTAGGTCTACCTGTAACAAGTTCCAAACTGTAATTGTCATAGATCACGTGTAGTGCAGCGAGGCCCTCGGTGCACTCTGGTCACCTCCTGCAGGTCAGCGCCTCCTTACATTGTCTCTCCTCGTGGTTGGAAGATGGCTGCAGAAGTTGCAGTTGACACATCCAGGACATTATCCATAGAAGGAATTGCTTCTTGGTGTCCTGTCCGAAGAGCAGAGAACCCTTTCACGTTGGTCCTACAGAGTATTTTCCCCCATGTCTGCTGGCACAAACTGTTTTCTATGCCTGTTCCTAGCGCAGTTTCTGGCAAGGGAAAAGGGACCAAGGTGACTGGCCTGGGTAGGATATGAGCCTCACTAACCCGTCCCGATACTGAGGTACCTGTCCTGAAGTGAAGGGTGACTCGGGAGAGAAGGAGGCACAGTGGCTGTTGGGCAGACACCCAGACCATCTGCCCAGGAAGGGCAGAGCTCCTTGTTCCAGGCTCAGCACATGGGAATTCACATGTGCTTGCTGCCTGTGAATCTAAGCTTTGTCCCTTTCACACTGACTTTTGATATTGTTGAGAAGAACTTGGCTTTACTTCCCTCCAGTGGTGGTGTGGTTTTTTTGAGACAGGGTCTCGCTTTGTAGTTGAGACTGACCTGGAACTCATTATGAAGCCCAGGCTGGTCTCGAACTCACAGTGATCCTCCTGCCTCAGCCTCCCGAGTGCTGGGATTACTGGCATGCGCCACGATACCCGGCTGCCAGTGGTGGTGGTGGTGTGGGTGGTGCTACTGAGCAGCCACTGTTAAGCCCTATCTTTTTTTTTTTCATTGAGTTTATTGGTACTTTTCAAGTATACAGTATAGTTACACTCATCATTGGGATCTTGTACCTTTACATGACATATCTTGGTTCTCATTTTTTCCCCATAACCTGCCCTCCTGTTACCCCTTCTACCCTCCCCTATTTACAAAGACTTTCTTTCCATTTTTTCCTTTTCCCCTATTTTTTCTCACAATGCCTCATACCCAAAAATTAAAGAAGAGGTTTAATTTGACTCGCGGTTTTGAGGGATTCAGCCCACGGTCATCTGGTTCCAAGGCAGAAAGAGCATGGTAGAAGGACATCGTGGAGCAAAGCTATTCATCTCATGGCAGCCAGGAAACAAAAAGAGAAAGGAGGAGGTGGGGACAAGAATACCCTTCTAGGTCACACCGCTCAGTGACCTCCCCACAACAGGCCTCACTTCCTAACAGCACCTTCAGCTGCTGAACTCAGAATCCCTGGATGAGTCCAACATCCCACGATCCTATCACCTTCCACGCACATGAGACTTGTGGGAGACATTTTAGGTCTACCTGTAACAAGTTCCAAACTGTAATTGTCATAGATCACGTGTAGTGCAGCGAGGCCCTCGGTGCACTCTGGTCACCTCCTGCAGGTCAGCGCCTCCTTACATTGTCTCTCCTCGTGGTTGGAAGATGGCTGCAGAAGTTGCAGTTGACACATCCAGGACATTATCCATAGAAGGAATTGCTTCTTGGTGTCCTGTCCGAAGAGCAGAGAACCCTTTCACGTTGGTCCTACAGAGTATTTTCCCCCATGTCTGCTGGCACAAACTGTTTTCTATGCCCGTTCCTAGCGCAGTTTCTGGCAAGGGAAAAGGGACCAAGGTGACTGGCCTGGGTGGGATATGAGCCTTACTAACCCGTCCCGATACTGAGGTACCTGTCCTGAAGTGAAGGGTGACTCGGGAGAGGAGGAGGCACAGTGGCTGTTGGGCAGACACCCAGAGCATCTGCCCAGGAAGGGCAGAGCTCCTTGTTCCAGGCTCAGCACATGGGAATTCACATGTGCTTGCTGCCTGTGAGTCTAAGCTTTGTCCCCTTCACACTGACTTTTGATATTGTTGAGAAGAACTTGGCTTTACTTCCCTCCAGTGGTGGTGTGGTTTTTTTGAGACAGGGTCTCGCTTTGTAGTTGAGACTGACCTGGAACTCATTATGAAGCCCAGGCTGGTCTCGAACTCACAGTGATCCTCCTGCCTCAGCCTCCCGAGTGCTGGGATTACTGGCATGCGCCACGATACCCGGCTGCCAGTGGTGGTGGTGGTGTGGGTGGTGCTACTGAGCAGCCACTGTTAAGCCCTATCTTTTTTTTTTTTCATTGAGTTTATTGGTACTTTTCAAGTATACAGTATAGTTACACTCATCATTGGGATCTTGTACCTTTACATGACATATCTTGGTTCTCATTTTTTCCCCATAACCTGCCCTCCTGTTACCCCTTCTACCCTCCCCTATTTACAAAGACTTTCTTTCCATTTTTTCCTTTTCCCCTATTTTTTCTTTCCCCTTCTTTCCTTTCCCCTACCCTTCCCACTTCCCCTAACCATTAGCCCTTTTCTTCCTATTTCACATTATTAGTTATTCAATTTGAATCTTACTTACACTTTTAGTTTTTCACACCAGAGAAATGATTTGGTATTTACCCGTGTGTGTCCTATTTATTTCAGTTAAGAGTATGGCCTCAATATGCATCCATTTTCCCATGAATGACTCTAGTGTCTCCTTTATTAAGCCCTGTCTTTGACCACTGGCCTTGCCTTATGTGAGGAGGATGAGGTATGCAAGTTAGAGTAGGAAGTGCGCCACTTTCCAGCTAAATTTTATAGTTGTGACTTTTTTCTTTTAAAGAAAAGTGAGCCAGGCATAGTGGCATATGCCTGTAACAGGAAGCTGAGATTGGAGGCTCTTGAGTTTGTAGCCAGCAGGAGTGATTTAGCAACTTAGCAAGACCATCTCTCAAAATACAAAATAAATGAACTGAAATGTAGCTTGGTGAAGAGACCCATGTTCCATCTCCAGGAAAAAATGAGAAAAATTAAAGCTATGTAATATATCATGTTGAATCATTTCCAAATAATGTAATTCTGTTTAAATTTCTTCTTCTTTCTTTTTTTGAAGGATCTTAGTGAATTTGGGATTGCACCTAAGGCTATTGTTACCACAGATGATTTTGCTTCCAAAACCAAGGATAGAATACGAGAAAAGGCCAGACAGTTGGCAGCTGCCACTGCCCCAATTCCTGGAGCCACTCTGCTCGATGACTTCATAACACCAGCCAAGTGAGAAGAACTTAGTCCTGATTGTTTGGTGATCACGTTAGGGATAGTTTGGTGGCAAGTAAGAGCAGCCTTGTTAGACTAGCACTCTAAGCATAAAGAGAGGCTTTGCTGACATGGTCTCGTATCCCTGCTGCGTGGAGTAACTCAGGAGCTCCGGCGCCTGGCTGTGCTGCTGGGGTTCTCGGAGGTGGAAGCGCCGTTAGGAACACGGTGGTTTCCTCTCCACCTCCCACACAGGCCTGATGGGCTTTCCTAGCCGCCTCGTTCTGCCCCATCTTTCTGTACACCGCCTCGTCCTCCTGGACACGTGGCCTGCTTGGGTAGCCTCAGACCTTCATGGTTTCCCCAGCCACATGCTTCTCGGGGCAGTCTAGAGTCCCCAGGATCCATTCCAAGGCCCAGGAGAGAGGGCATCTCATGTGTTCCCCTGGTCGGGTGCCCCTCATGCCCAGTCAGCTGTGGCCAGGATGGCAGGGCTGTGCCATTCTGATGTTAGTGAGGGACAAGCTCAGGCAGGACAAGCATAGGAGTGAATGGCGGGGACTTAGATGCCACCTGTTCCTTACTGCGGTTGGTAATGTTGTAAAAAGAAGTTCATTTTCAATATCTTGACATCCTAGATTATCCATTGGTTTTGAATTGCTAAGAAAAATGGGTTGGAAGGAGGGACAAGGAATTGGTCCTCGAACAAAGAGAAGGGCACAGCGACAAAAACCTGGTATGTCTGTTGACCGTCATTACTTCCATAGCATGCTTTTTAAAATGTTTTCTTTCTTCTTTAGCACAGTCTCACTATGTGGTTCAGGTTGACCTTGAACTTATTCTAAACTAGGCTGACCTTGAACTCAAGTTCATGTGCATCTTCCTGCCTCAGCCTCCCCAGTGCTGGGATTGATTATAGATGTGCACCATCATGCCCAGCTCTGAGGGTTTTTATGTATAATGCAGTGTAGCTCCCAGAAGGATTTTACTGGTCCACATTCCCATCAGCAGCGTGTGAAACTTCATGTTTCCTATCTGGCCATAACTCTATCACAGTTTAAATTTATCACTTTCTACTTTCTCCCTTGCCCTCGGCCTCAAAGCTGAGGGAACTCTGAGAACAGCCATCATGTCCTGTGGGTTCATCCTGGTGCTGGGGAAGTGGTGGTCACTCACTTCCTGTCAGTGTGCGTGGGGCAGGGCTGGTGGAAAAGTCCTCTAGTGCCGTATTTAGTGACTCACCTCTATACTAAAGCTGCATACTTTATAAGCACAGGCGTGTGCTTCTGCAGAGGGCCAGTGAGTTGGGGTTTTATTTTTAGTTACTCATGGCTAATGCCTTTGAAATTTCTGTTACAGATCCCGGAGTAAAAATCTATGGCTGTGCATTACCCCCTGGAGGCTCTGAAGGATCAGAGGTATTGGTTCAGTGGAACCTGTTTCTTTATGATCATGGGGTTTCAGGTTAGAAGCAATTTTAGAAATCATTCGGATCCCATTACTGCGAAACACCCATCCCCTAGAACTCCTCTCGTGTCAGATAATGTCAGGAACACCCCTGCACCTGAGATATATGAAGTCTGTCAGTTTTATTATTATTTGTGCAAGGGTGTGATTAGGTCATTTGTAACAGCATAAATGAAAGTTGGGTAATTTTTTAAAAAATTAATCACCGCATTTTAAAATAGTATTTTATGGGTTTACTTTTCGCGGTGCAGTGGCTCACCTTCTTGCTGTTTTAAACATTGGAAATAGGATGAAGATGACGACTACTTGCCAGATAACGTGACCTTTGCACCCAAAGACGTCACCCCCGTGGATTTCACACCTAAGACTAACACGCACGGACTGGAGTACAAGGGCCTGGATCCCCACCGAGCCCTGTTTGGAACTTCAGCCGAACATCTGAATCTTTTCAGTGGAGGATCCGAGGGAGCCAGCGATCTTCTTGGAGATGTTGGACTAAATAGAGGAAGAAAATTGGGAATTTCAGGCCAGGTAAAAAGCATTTCTGTATGTAAAGGTGGAACCACTGACAAAACAATATACTTTCTGTGTTCCGTCTGCCCGCCACATTTTCACTGAGTGAATGAAGACTTGAAGTGCTTAGGTTTTCCGGCATGTTTTCTGGAAGACTTGTGAAGCGCACCTTCCTGCTTTTAACAAAGGGCTCCTGAGAGCCTGTGCCCATCTTCTTGGTGGGTTTATGTGTTGTCAGGGGTGAGGATTGCTTTCTCACCTTTGTGGGCCAGGCAGAAAACTACTCCGCCCCCCTTTTTCTTTTTTTGAAACAAGGTCTCACTGTGTATTCTAGGTGACCTTGTACTTGATATGTAGCCCAGGCTGGCCTCAAACTCACAGTCCTTCTACCTCAGCCTCCAGAGTACTGGTTAAGGCCTGTGCATAAAACCACTCTTACCCTTTTGGTTAGTAATATATAATATATACATATATAT
>NW_022900931.1:63014279-63051302 GCF_012274545.1 Fukomys damarensis
ATCCCCAGCCTTCTTTTTTTTTTTTTTGAAAGTAGTATTCTAATTAAAACCTGCCTCTCCGAATTTAGGTCCAAGTTTTACTACCTTTTATACTATTTCCTAGTGTAGCATGGCCTAAGTTGGGGACATGGGGTTAATCTTTATTTAAAGACATGATTTTTTACATTGGAAAGATGGAGACCTTTTACAGATTGCCCATCCTCCCAAATTAATTCAGAGTTCTTTGTTAAAATACACCTAGAAAATGATTGCTTTCACTTCATTATCACCTTTTCATTCTAGTCCTTTAACAAACATGAAGTTGTAGGAGACTTTCCCAGGAGGACCAGGAGTCCCTGCAGCCAGTTTTGGAGTAGCGGAAGTCTTCAGACCTTGGCCACCAGCACTGGCCCCAGGACACAGTGACCAGGAGATGAGCATTTCCGCCTCTCTCCTGATGGAGGCCCTCTCCCTGCTTCTGCAGCGCTGCCTGTTCCTGTGCTAGGACCTGAAGGACAGCTGCTGCCTGGAGATGTTAGATTCTGGCCAGTTTTCCAAGAGGCTTGAGGCGGTGTTGTTCTGGGGCCCCCTTCACTTCTTTCTTGATGACGGAGAAATGCTGCTGTGGTCTGTTCGGCATATCCCGTTGAGTGCAGACAGACCCAGAAGCTGGAATTGCTCAGTGTTAAACCTTGTTCTTTGAAGGCTTTTGGTGTCGGTGCCCTGGAAGAGGAAGATGATGATATTTATGCCACAGAAATACTGTCCAAGTATGACACGGTTCTGAAGGATGAGGAGCCTGGAGATGGACTCTATGGCTGGACGGCACCCAGGGAATATAAAAGTCAGAAAGGTAATCGCACAGTCCTGCACCCAAGGGTGGGAGGGAGTGACAGGGCCTCAGGGAGAAAGGATTGCCGGCCCCCGCGGGGTAAGAAATGCAGTGGGGAGAAGAGAGGCCTGTGGGGACATTGGAGAGAAGTGGCGTTTAGATCAGGCAGAGCCACAGCCAGTCGTCGAGATGGGGCCACGTTGGAGAGGAGGAAGAGGACTGGGATCAGGGAAGGACCTGTGTGGACCCGTGCCATGCTGTGCTGCTGGTCAGAGGGAAGCACTCGGGGCCTGAGGACCTGGGCAGATGGCCAGAGTCGGCCAACTCAAGCAGCAGATCAGAAGCCCAGGCTCAGGGCCTGGCTGGTAGGGGCCCTCACGGCCTTACAGATGAAGCTTGGTGCCCAGGCCGCCTCCTTCCTTGAGCCCCTGGCTCTTTTCTTTGAAGTGAGTGTATGTTAATTGCACCGCATACCGGGATCCATTGTGCCGTTTTCGTGTATACATGTGCCTCTGATCATGTCCATCCCGTCTCCCCTCCCTCTGAACCTCTTCCGCTGTCTGATCGTCTTCTCAGGGAGTTCTAGTTGGCATCGAGATGGACATCTCTCAACACAAATCTAAGCTGAAGTCAGAGTAGTGGTGATTCTGGTTCTGTGGCCCCGGGTAGTGTTTCAGGTTTTCAGTCCAGAATGGTGCAGGGGCAGACAGTGTGGAGTTGGGATTAGTAATGTGACTCGGAGTCGATCACACTTGGATTTGAATCCCAGCTCTCTATTGCCCACTGTGCCGCTTGGGTTTGGCTCCCAGGTCTCTGGGCATCAGAATCTCCATTTGTGAAGTGGGATCAAAATCCACTCCAGAGGTTGCCATGACAACCAGGCATCGGCAGGCAGACATCCTGCCCCGCCTGAATCGATAGCAACCTACATTTTTTTTTTTGGTTGCGCTTGTGAGGCAGGTGCCAGAACCATGGAGCCAAATCCCCAGCCCCTACATACTATTCCTTGATCGTGGTCATAGTAACAACTGAAAAACTCAGGGGCTGAGAGCCAAGTTAAAACAGTCTAGTCAGACATGTTTAGCTATGGTCAGATAAGTGTTTTTTTGTTGTTGTTGTTTTGTTTTTTTTTTTTTTTTTTTTTTTTTTTTTTTTTTTTGAGACAGAGTCTCACTATGTAGTTGAGACTGATGTGGAACTCACTATGTAGCCCAGGCTCGTCTCGAACTCATAGAGATCCTCCTGCCTCAGCCTCCCGAGTGCTGGGATTACTGGCGTGTGCCACCATGCCTGGCTCAGATAAGGTTTAATACCTGTCAAACTCACCTGAAATCTGTGTGGAAGTAATCTATTATAAAATGTATACATGTGAACAGCAGCCCCCGAAATAATGTCCATTTTACATTTCTAGAAGAGAAAAGAGCAGGTGCGAGCAGAGTTTTGTTTTCTTTCTTTCTTTCTTTCTTTCTTTCTTTCTTTCTTTCTTTCTTTCTTTCTTTCTTTCCTTCCTTCCTTCCTTCCTTCCTTCCTTCCTTCCTTTCTTTTCTTTTTCTTTTTCTTTTTTCTTTCTTTTTTTTTTCTGCTACTGGGGATTGAGCCCAGGGCCTTTGTACTGAGCTACATCCCCAGCCATTAAAAATTTTTTAAATTTTCAGTCAGGGTCTCACTAAGTCCAGTCTGGGCTTAAACTTTCAATTCCCCTGCCTCAGCCTCCCAGACATGCACAACTGCAGAACTTTTACAGGTAGTTTGTATAACAGAAGCACAGACTCTGGGGAGACTGCCCGGATTCAGGTCCTGGCCGGCCACACTTGCCAGCCATGACCGTGCACAAAGTCCTTACCTGCTGAGCGCCCCGCTTCCTTGTCTGGAAAGTGGGATGGCAGTGGCGCATGACTGACCTGGATCAGGCCCTCGCAGCAAGCAGCCTGTGGTACCCTCTCCACCTACACACCCAGGGCTTTACACAAGCTGCCAGAGGCGTGCACGCCAGTGTCAGCTGGCAGTGCTTCCGGTGTGGGTTAGGCTTCTCTATGGGATCCCATACTAGAGTAGCATCTTATAATTAACGTACGGTCATATGCAGGGGACAGTTGTAGCTCAGGTTGGTGCATTGAAGGCTCAGGCTCCTCTACACAGCCTTCAAAGTCTCCCTCCTGTACACGGGCGGATCTCAGTGTCCTTGGAGAGACACTGGCCAGGGATTTCTCAGTTGACCCCACACAGGAAAGGATGTTGTTCTGTTCCTTCCAGAGCTCCTTAAGGCTTCAGTCTGTATCTGAGGCCATCTGGAAGCACAGTCAGCCAGCATTCGGTTCATAACTCAGGACTTTAGTAATAAGTTAAAACTAAAATTCGAGTCATAACCCAAGTTGTTTGTATGTCAGGTTAGTTGTAACTCGAGTCCACTGTATTCAACTGAATTATATATACATAATCATTGATATATTTACAGTACTGACACCATATGTTAAGTGTATAATATTATTATTAAACAGTCTTTAGAAATTGGTAGAATGAAATGGATAATATTCTATATTTACATTGATACATCCTAATTAATTATACTCTTAAATTAACCAGCACATCTTAAATGACATCAGTCTATCTGTTCTATAATGGTTAATACTAAAATACCATATATACTTACATCTGCCTTCTGAGCCATATCTTTCACTTTCCTTGTACTGCAGCTTTGTCCTCACAGGTGGATTGTCTGTCACCCCTCCCCACAAGCCTGTGTGGTGCCTCCCCATCCTTCTCACCTATAGTTTCTCTTCCCTCCTACCCGCTGGGGCCATTCCCCCCTCCCCGCTGGGGCCATAACTTCCGTAGTTTTTTTTTTTTTTCTTTCTTTTTTCTGTAGTTTTGACTATACTGTTTTTCAGGGAGTGAACCTACCTTCATTTTATCTAATCTCCATGATTGACCTTTTTTTTTTCACTATGTAGTTCATCCTGGCCTTGAACTTACTGTGTAGCCCAGGCTGGCCTCAAACGCATGGTGATCCTCCTGCCTCAGCCTCCCAAGTGCTGGAATTACCAGCATGTGCCACCACACCCAGCTAATGAATATTCCTATAGCTGTGTCTTTCTGCAAATTTGTGATTCCTTCAAAATTCTCCAGAATAAATTCATGAAAGTAAAATTTTTGAGTTTAAAAAGAATATAAATTCCAGTGGCATGAACTTGAATCCCAAATTATGCCCCTGAACTGCAGGAACTGTGGAAACTAGCAGGAGGTTCCACAGCGTCAAAGGGTGAGCTGCTTCTGCGGGGAGGGCGGTCTCGCAGGGTGCTGTCTCCGGTGGCTGGACCTTAGCTCCCCTGCACAGTGAGCTGGGCCTGCAGCAGAACCAAGCCAGAGCTCGAGCAGGTACTCATCCTAAGCGGAAATTCCTCGGTTCAGAAAACACAGCTCCTATGATAGACTTTGCCACAACTGCCCTAGCGGAAATCCTGAGAGCCCTGGGGCCTTTGCTGCCCAGGCTGTGAGCATCATCTTCTGTTAGAATCTCATTTGTGAAAAAGCCGAGTGTGCCTTTTAATCTGTCCTAAGGTCGGTCACAGGCTGACCTGGCTGAGCTGCCTTCTGTCCCGTACTGCGGTTGTTGCTAAGGAAATGGGAGTATGGCAGTCTCCCCACGGTTCTTCATCTGGTTTTCGAAACAACTCTCACAGTTGTGATTTCTATTTTACCCATCCTTCCTCTCTTGATAGTTTTTCTTGTGACCTTTTAGTCCACCGGATATCCTGAGGTTAAGGACCTAAGGTCTTTTTTCTAAATCTACTGTTGAAGCGTTGTCTTAGGAAGCCTCAGCCTCGTGTCCTGGCTGCTGCTAACCAGCCAAGGGTGGCACGGGCCAGGCCACCAGTCACTGTGTCAGCAGCAGTGTGCAGGCTTTGCACCCCGCTCCGTCTTCCCCTCCTGCCAGCCCCGAGTGAGGTCACTTGTGACACGTACTGTTTATGGTCTTGGAGATAGAAAGCTCTGTCTTTTGTCTTACTGTAATTGTGTCTACTTCTAGAATTAATCAATGACATTATTTTGTAGAATCCAAGAATGATCTTCGATATATTGGCAAAATTTTGGATGGATTTTCCTTGGCTTCTAAACCTTTATCATCTAAAAAAGTAAGAAAACATTTTTATTGGAACAATTTTTTTTCCTGGTTTGGTACAGTTATGTAATCCAAGTTGTGTTGTTAATTGAAAAGATAAGGAGATTTTGTTTTCCAGAAAAACATATTCTAAAGCTGGTTGTGGTGCCCCATGCCTACAATCCCAGCTCTGGGGACGCTGAAGCAGGATTGAGTTTGGGGCCAGCGTGGATTATATCACAAGACCATGTCTGAAAAAATAATCGGCATTACAGACATCAGTCAGCACTGTGTTGTGCTCACAACATCTAATCACTGATCCCCCTCCTTGCCCCATCCTGTGGGGATAGAACTCAGGCCAAACTCACACCAAGTGACAGCACCTGCCTGTTCTTTTTTTATTTTGAGACAGGGTCTCACTAAGTTGTCCCAACTGACCTCAGATTTACACTACTTCTGCCTCAGGTAGCGCTGGGCCACAGCTCAGTAGCACTGTGCCTGCCCGGCAAGTACAAAGCCTTGAGTTCAATTCCTGGTACCTAAAAAAAACGGGGGGAATCCAATTTTCTGCCTCAGCTTCCTTAGCCACTGGGATTAAAGGTGTGCACCATTTTGTCCAATTTAATCGCTGATCTTTTATTTATTTATTTATTTATTTTTGGTACCGGGGATCGAACTCCGGTCCTTGTGCTTGTGAGGCAGGCAGCAGCAGAACCACTGAGTTAAATCCCCAGCCCAATTGCTAATCTTTTAAATCCAAACTTCGCATAACGGTTATTTCCATGAAAAGAGACATACCAGCACTAGAGATGTAGCTCAGTGGCAGAGCACTTGCCTACCACGTGCGAGGGCCTGGGTTCCATCCCCAGGACCCTGGGTACCACTCTAGGTGCCCTAGGACTCTGGGAACCCACAGCCCTGATTGCTCCCGGTGCTCTGTCGCCAACGCACTCCTGAGCGGGGGCCAAGCAGAGGCGGGGGACGTGGCGAGCAAGTGGGTCAGGTCCAGTAAAGCCGACTGGCCTCCCTGGAAAGTCTTGTTTTTGTGAGGTTTTGTGGCAGTGCATGTGAGGCCACGAGGTGCTCTTCAACTCCCATCAGCCCCTGCTACCAGCACACACTCTGAGCCGGGTGCAGGTGCTGCCTGCGTGGGTGCAGCGGTTCAGGAGGGCACCTGACCATTTCCTGAGTCAGCATTCCTTGTTTAGATTGTTCCACATTCTAATCAGCTTTTCTTTTTCCATTCAGCAAACATTTGTTAAGTACCTCCAAGGCACTGCCTGTGGTTTTTCTGAATAGAGGAACCCCAGCAGGCAGTGCAGCCTGAAAAACCACATTCGGCATTACAGAGTCTTGGCTTTGTTTAGTTTTGATAGTGAAGGGATTCTACAGCAAACAGATATATTTATAACAGTGCTAGACATATAGTGAGCTGCTCTTATTACCAGAAATGTCAAGTAATTCCAAAGGAGGACATGAGTTTTTGACATGTAAGGAAAGTTGGCATAGTTTTCAGATGGCAGAGAAACACTCATTTGACTTAGGGTTCAAACATCAACTGTGCTGGACTTGGGAATGCGGCTCAGGAGTAGAGCATGGGCACTCAGGAGGCCCTGCGTTCCACCCCCAGCATCCAGAGACACACGGGGTCGCCAGGCCCAGGCTGGTATCACACTGAGGGACGCAGCAGCGCAGGAGTCCTGGGCTCCCCAGAGCTCCTCCCTGGATATGCTTTGCGCAGCAATGACTTAGGAGAGCCCTGTTCCCCAGACTCTCGCAGGTGACGGGGTCCTAGGTAGGTGGCTAAAACCCCAGCGCAGCACTGAGAGGCCAAACAGAACAGCGACTTGGTAGAGGGAGGGCAGTGCTTTGAATCTAATGGGGGATTCCTTTCCTACCAGGCTCTCTGGATCACTTTTCCTTTTGCTTTCCTTTGCCTTTCTTGCTTTCTGCATTTTTGTTTCTTTGATTGTTTGTCTGTTTTTTTGTTTTTTTGCAGTACCAGAGATCAAACTCGGGACCTTGTGCTTTCAAGGCAGACACGGTGCCACTGAGCTAAATCCCCAGCCCCGCCCCGCTTCTTTTCTTGTTCTTTTTGTAGTACTAGGGACCGAACCCAGGGTTGTCACCCAGAACTACATCTCCACCCTTTTTATTTTTTATTCTGAGACAGGATCTGGCTGAGTCACTGAGTTGTGCAGGCTGGGCTTGAACTAGAGTTCTGGTATTATAGGTGTGTGTCCCTGGGTCTGGTTCTTTTCCGGCCTCCACCCCCTTCCCTCCCTTCCTCCTTTTGGCTGAGATTGATCCTAGGGCCTTGCACATACTAAGCATGCAAGCTACATCCTCAGTGCTCTGGGTTTTTGAGCGTAGTACCATGAGGGTGTTTTTTGGCTATTATGGAGTCTCTTTATTTCAGAGAAGGTAATCAGGACAGTATGATTTTTTTAAATGAGGTTTCCTGACAATGATATTGCCACTCAGGGCAGTTTGGGACTCTGGTTACGTCGGACCTTGTGGGGTGTGATAGGCACAGTGTGTGGCAACGGGGCTGCGGCCAGAGAGGGGTCAGAGGTGACCTGACTCCTACTTCAGGACGCTTCAAAATCTAGAAAACAAGCTAAATTGAACTGAGTTAAGATGTGATCTTCCATCAAGGACAAGCAAGACCGTTTAGTGTTGCTATTTAAAAGCATCTAATAATTGGGTTGGGGGTTAAGTTATCGTTTGAATTGTTAAAAATACTTTGGATCAAAACCTAAGGCCTGAAGTTTGAATTTGGAGCTGAAATGGAAGCAGAATTCTGAATAACTAACTTAAAAGTTATTCTTTTCTTCAAAGTCTTGGCAGTGATTTTCTAAGTTTTGTGCGTTAGGGTGGGCTGGTGCTGCTTGGGTCATGACCTGTGCTGCCCACCATCTCTTTCCCGTTTTCACCGCGTAAAACATGCACTTTCTCATCTCTGTGAAGAAGTGGGTGAGGGCAAGGGTGGAGCCTGTGCGTCCTGGAACCGTGGGATTCTGGTGACTTCTCCGAGGGCCAGCGAGGATGCTGCCGGGAAGGGTGCGGCTGGTCCTACTCAGAGATACAGGAATGGGTTTCCTCGGATAAATTTAACATGATCTTTCAGCAGCCTGTATTTCCCAGCTTTTGTTGTTTTGTCTTGTCAAGATTTATCCACCCCCCGAGTTGCCGAGAGACTATCGACCGGTGCATTATTTCCGACCCGTGGTTGCCGCCACCTCGGAGAACTCGCATTTACTTCGGGCGTTAGCAGAGTCCACCACAAAGGCAGTGCCTGACCCAGCGATGCACAGTCGGCACCAACTGAATGCCTCCAAGAGGGGGGAGTTGCTAGGGGAGACGCCAGTCCAAGGTGCGTGTCAGGAAGGAGGTTGAAACCCCTGCACTGAAAAAATCTGCCTTAGCAAAGTCAGAATAGAAAATTGTACTTTTCCCACTGAACTTGTGTCTGCTTTTGTCCTTCCAAACTGTAGGAATAATGTCATTTATTGAGAACAGCACACATACAGTGGACCCTTGACTTACAAACTCAATTCGTTCGCAAGGGCTGGTTGTAACTCAAGTTGGTTATCTGAAGGCTCAGCCTTCAAAGTCTCTCTCCTGTACACAGGCGGATCTCAGTGTCCTAGAGAGACGCTGGCCCGGGGTTTCTCAGTGAACCCCACACGGGAGGGGATGTTGTCATGTTCCTTCCAGAGCTCTTTAAGGGTTCAGAGACCATCTGGAAGCACAAGTAGCCAGCATTTGGCTCATAACTCAAAACTTTGGTTGTAAGTTAAAACTAAAATTGCAGTCATGACACAAGTAGTTTGCTTGTCAGGCTGGAGGTAACTCAAGGGTCCACTGTAACAGTGTGTGTACCCATTCCTTTTTCAGATGTCTTTCCACTTTCAGTTTGTTGTGCAATTGCAGTTTTTGCCTGAAGCTCCTCTACGTTTGGGCATTTAACGATGATCTAGGAGTGCAGCGCATTTGCCTTCTCTGTGCAGCCAGGGAAAGCAGCCTTTTTCCCTGGAGGGAGCGGATCCGGCAGCTCTACCTCTGAAAGCCAGAAAGGAGAGAGAGTGGAGAATGCCCTGCAGGGTGTGCAGAGACACACAGCAGCGGAGGGGCCCTGGGTCTCCGGCCTTGTCCTTCGGGAGCCCAGTGTCACCTCCCCCATGCGATCACCCAGAGCAGAACTGTGCCCTCTGTCCCTCCCCTCACCTGCCCTCTTATTCCCACCTGTGATTGTGTCTGGACCACCCCGCTGCTCAGACCAGGAGGAGGATTCTCGTCCCCACCCCACCAGCCCCGGAGCCCTCTCTCGGGGCTGCCTGCAGCCGGGACTCTGCCACTCCCCGCCTTCAGCTGCTGCATCCATATTCTTCACGTGGGCTCCGGCAGCAGCCTCCTCCCCGCCCCCGCTCTCCAGTCCGTTCCCTTCAGTGGCCCCTGTATGGCGCCCCCAGTGCTTTCCTTAGCACTCGCCAGTGCCCGTCACACTACAGAGACAGACAGACTCCCCACAAGTCCTGCGGGCCTTTCCATGTACCGTGTTCTCTAAAGCCCTGTGGTCCAAGCTCGTGATCCCCACTCTGCCCATGAACCTGCCAACCTCAGTGCCTCCTCCGGGCCTGAGTATTTGCTGTTTCCTCTGCCTCTGTTCTTCCCTCATATTTTTGCAAATCTGTTCTGTATTTGACATTGTTTGTTTGAGACAGAGTCTTGCTGTGTAGTCCAGGACAGCCCTGACGCACTATGTAACCTAAGGTGGCCTTGAACTCCTGGCAGTCCCTTGATGCTAGGATTACAGATGTGCACCATCACACCTGGCTGGCCTGTGGTGTTTTACTTAGGATTTAGCTCAAATATTTTCTCCCCCTCCTTTCCCTCTCTCTGCTGAAGATTGAACCCACAGCCTTCATACCCAGCTACACCCTCAACTCTTGTTATTTTTTATTTTGAGACAGGGTCTTGCCAAGTCACTGAGTTGCCCAGGCTAGGCTGGAACTTGCTCCTGCCCCAGCCTCCCAGAGTGCTGGCTTTATAGGCATGTGCATCACCATGCCCAGCTCAAAGAGTATCTCTTTTATGTTTTTGGTTTTTTGAGGCAGGATCTTTTGGTGTAGACCAGGCTGGCCTTGTACTTACTGTGTAGCCCAGGCTGGTCTCAAATTCACAGCAGTCCTCCTGCCTCAGCCTCCCAAGGGATGGGATTACTGGGGTGTGCCACCATATCCAGCTCAAATGCCATCTCTTCAGAGGTTTCCTGACTGCTACACCTGCTGCTTATCCCCCCTGCCCTCTGCCATTCTGCTCACCTGAGTCACCCTCGGTTGTATCACCTACGTTTTCATGGCACTTCTCTGCATGGGTCTTTGGCTTTTGTCCTGCCCATCCCTCTCCCCAGTGAGGGGACCTCATCTGCCTTTCCGTGCCTCTAGGCCAGGCCCTGGTGTGGAGTTGGGGCCCAGGGAGCATTTGTGGGAGGAGTGCGTGCTTGGTGGGCAGCTCTGTGCTCCCTGCAGGGCTGAGCTGCAGGGCTGTGGGAGCAAGGACCACCACAGTCTGGGGTCTGCATAACGGGGAGCCAGGCTCCTCATGCCTGTATCACTCACACGCCCCACAAACATGGGCTTTGTCTCCCCCTTTGGTGCTGGGGTTGAATCAGAGCCTCATGCACAGGGCAGGCGCTGTCCCCCTGAGCTCTGCTCAACCATAAACGCCCAGCTGTGTACCTCCGTTTTCTCAGCTGTAAGGTAGGAGTCTCTCTCTTGGTTCTGTAGCTCACAGGGATATATGAGCATAGATGAGAAGCTCAGCACATGATACCCATCTCCAGTGATGTCCATCTGTGAGGTTGAAAATAACCGTGCTGAGAAATCTAAACCTAATACCTCGTGATACTTTTCATTCCTTCTTATTCCTATCATTATTTAGGTTCAGCGACTTCAGTGTTAGAGTTTCTGTCCCAAAAAGACAGAGAGAGAATCAAAGAAATGAAGCAGGCAACTGACCTGAAAGCAGCGCAGCTCCAGGCCAGGAGTCTGGCGCAGAACGCAGCAAGCAGCAGAGCCAGGCCCTCCATGCCGGACCCCGGACACGGCTCTTGGCGCACGGCCCTGGCCGGCGGGACAGCCACTGCGAGACCCAGCACCTTCAAACCTTTTGCTAAAGATCCAGAGAAGCAAAAGCGATACGAAGAGTTCTTAGTACAGATGAAAAAGGGTCAAAAAGGTGGGTGCTGGCCTGGGTCTCCCATGCGTCAGCTGGGCCAGGCAGCGTTCTCCCTTCTCATCCTGTCCCCAGATTTAAAGTTGAAATACAGTGGACCCTGGAGTTACGACCAGCCTGACATATGAACAACTAGCATTTTAATTTTAACCCAAAGTCTTGAGTTACAACCCAAATGCTGGCTGCATGATGGGCTCAGAAACACATTTAACCCTTAAGGAGCTCTGGAAGGAACATGACAACATCCTCTCCTGTGTGGGTTGAGAAATCCCAGACCAGTGTCTCCCTAAGGACACTGAGATCTGCCTGTGCAGAGGAGCAAGACTTTGAAGGCCATGTAGAGGAGCCTGAGCCTTCAGCTGACCAATTTGAGTTACAACCAGCCCTTGGGAACAAATTGAGTTTGTAAGTCAAGGGTCCACTGTACCCTGTTCTGCCAGGGTCTCTGCTTGTTCTGCTGCAGGTAGTGTCGGGGTTTCAGGCCTGGCTCTTGACTGGAGAGCAGGCTTGGAGCCCAGGTCCCCCGTAGCTCAAGCTGGAAGGACAGCTGTTCAGGTACAAGTGTGCCTTGGCAGGGGCGAGTGCTAGATTAATGTGCTGCTCGGAAACGATTGACTTCTGTAAGTGTCGAGCTTCTGACCAAGGGGCCATTGCCTCCTGTTTTATCCCTAACCATGGTCTGCGATTTCCCTTAAAGAGGTAGCTGGGCTGTTCAACTATGATGTAGGGGAAAATCGATCTGTGCTGTATGAACTGCATATGGTAAGGACGAGGAGAGAGACTGCGTCAGCAAACTGAGGGGTTGCTTTTCACAAACCGACTTCGGGGGGTTGTAAAGTTCATTTACTGTGCCTTACTTTACACCATGCCCCCTCAGGTTGACTTGCTAACTTACAGAGAAAGGTTAGAGAGACAGTATTTTTCTGCCCAAAACAGGAATATAGTTGGGGTGACTTTATCTATCCCTCTGAGTGCAGTGACAAGTTCTTTACTTCCAAAGGTGTAATCAAGCAGTAGCCTTTCAAGTGGTTGTCTCCGTTCTGCCTGGGAGACAGAATTCTCTAAGAGCATCACAGTGAAAGGAAGAACAGCTACCCGGGAGGCACCCCCAGCACTGCCCCTGCCTGTCCTCCAAAGTGTGAGGGGAAGCAGGTGCGTTTCCGGCGGGGAATGGCGCCCACCGCGCTCTCCTCGCAGCTCTTGCCTCATTCCCTGTCCTGCAGATGCCCTGGAGCGCTGTCTGGACCCCGGCATGACCGAGTGGGAGCGTGGCCGCGAGCGGGAAGAGTTCTCGCGGGCAGCCCAGCTGTACATGTCCTCCCATTCGACCCTCTCCTCCAGGTTCACGCACGCCAAGGAGGAAGACGATTCCGATCAAGTCGAAGTCCCGCGAGACCAAGAGGTCTGTCCCCCCTGTGTTCCTACCTGGTGGGCTGGTTTTGTGGTTTTGTGTTTTTTTGCGGGGCTAGAGATTGAAACCGGGGCCTTACACGTGCTATGCACATCCTCTGCCACTTAGCTACATTTTAAATTAACACGTGGTACAGCTAAACGTTTTAAATTCATCCTTGAAAAAATCAAAATATGCACCGCATAGCTGAATATGAGATAATTTTATGCTTTGGTTTCCAAGGTACTGAAGCAAAAATACTATAGTATGAGCTCTTTTGTAATTTTGCTTGAAAATTTACTTCTGTGTGCATGTACGTGTGTGTGCACTGACTGATGGCGGAAATGCCGGCCAGGGAAGCCTCGGACTTTGTAATGGAAGTGAGTCGGGTCAGCTGTGTGATACGTCCTGAAACAGCGCATGCGTCTCTTCCCAGAATGATGTCAGTGATAAGCAGTCGGCTGTGAAGATGAAGATGTTCGGGAAGCTAACCCGAGACACATTTGAGTGGCATCCTAGCAAGCTTCTGTGTAAGAGGTTCAATGTCCCCGACCCCTATCCAGGGTGAGTCCCATAAGTCCGTTCTGGGCCCCCCACATTCAAGCTAATTTTCCTCTCACGGTGCCATTATAAATTTCCTTTTTCACCGGGCGTGGTGGCGCACATCTGTAATCCCAGCACTCGGGAGGCTGAGGCAGGAGGATTGCTGTGAGTTCGAGACCAGCCTGAGCTACATAGTGAGTTCCAGGTCAGTCTCACTACACAGTGAGACCCTGTCTCAAAAAACCAATAAATAAATAAATAAATTTCCTTTTTCTAGATTAACTTAGTTATAAATCTTTAGACTTGTGAATTTTGCAGATTTACGTTATGTTTTATTAATTCATTGCAAAAAAAACAAAAAACAAAAAACCTAAGCCAGGTGTGCCTGTAATCTCAGCACTCGGGAGGCTGAGGCAGGAGGATCGCTGTGAGTTCAAAGCCAGCCTGGGCTAGATAGTGAGTTCCAGGTCAGTCTCAACTGCATAGTGAGACCCTATCTCAAAAACAACCATTAAATATCCAGCCAGGTGTGGTGGTGCACACCTGTAATCCCAGGACTGTGGGAGGCTGAGGAAGGAGGATCATAAATTCAAGCCCAACCTGGCTGACATAGGGACTTAGCAATACCCTGTTTAAAAAAAAAAAAATCTGTAGTTGCTGATTGTTTGGTTTTTTTGAGGGAGGGTCTCACTGTATAGTTCAGGCTGGCCTTGAACTTGTGGAGATTCTCCTACCTCAGCCTCTAAAGTGCTAGGATTATAGGTGTGTGCCCCGACACCTGGCATTAAAATAATTTTTTTAAAAGGGCTGGGATATAGTTCAATGCAAAGGCCCTAGGTTCAATCTCCAGTACCACAAAACAGACACACTCCCCAAAACCCAAATATTCAAATAGCAAACTTTATTCTGTATTGAAAATATGAAATCCAGATGGGTCTAGTTACAAAAGCTTAATCTTTTTGTTTACCATCTTTTAAATGCTCTTCATATATTTTACATCTAAGATATTACTTATGTTTTCTTTCTTTCTTTTTTTTTTTGATGGAATGTAAGCTTCATGAGACAGAAGGCTTATTTTTATTTTGCCATATTCATTGTACATACATAGAATAGTGAGAAGTACATAAAAAACACTTGATAAATATTTGTGAAATAAATGTATCATGAATGATGATGGCAAAGCAGATACCTAGAAAAAATGCTGGAACTAAAAAAGAGGAAGTAAATTCACATTCAATGGACTTCTGCATGTCAGACATCACCCTGTACTGTACATACAGTGGTACATCAGATCAGGAAATGTTTTCTTTCTTATCGTTTTCTTTTGGGGTGGTACTGGGGACTGAACTCAGAGTCTTGTGCATGTTAGGCAAGTGCTTTACCACTGAGCTGCACCACCATCCCAGTTTCTCATGTTTTCTAATTCTCTATAAAAGTTCAAACCTTCTCACTTGATTATAAACGCTGCCAGAAAGCATATACACTTGATTCAAACTGTGTCGGAAACTGTGGGTATGTTTTAGCGGTAGAAATCCATTTTCAAAATTAAATTCCAGCCAGCTGTGGTGAGGAGGTCGCAATTCAAGGCCAGTCTGGACAACTTTCTGAGACACTGTCTCAAAATAAAAAAGACTGAGACAGTATCTCAGTAGTGGAGCGTTTGCCTAGCCTGTGCCAAGCCCTGGGTTCTGTCCCCAGTACCAAAAAAAAAAAAATTTTTAATTAACTCAAGCACTTAGTATAATAAGAAATAAGAAAAAAACTCACGGATTCTGAAGTCAGCCATCTCAGTCCATGAATTGCTTTGGGAAGTACAAACATCTAAGATGGACTCTGGGGAAAATGTGAGGCCAGAAACTTTACGGGAAGTGGATTTTGTCCTAGCATTTTTTTATTAAAATGATCTTTTTTCTTTCCGACCCCTAGTTCCACTTTAGTGGGCTTGCCAAGAGTGAAGCGTGACAAATACTCCGTCTTCAACTTTCTGACCCTTCCGGAGACTGAGCCCACAGTGCAAGCATCAAGTGAAAAAGTCCCACAGCCCCGCAGCTTGGACAGTGAGTGGGGCCTCTGGGGTCTCTGTGCTGGCGGCACCTGCTGGGGAGACCGAAAGGGGGGGTTCTGGTCCCAAGGGCTCATGCGGTGCAGTGCGCCCTGCTCTCATCCCTACGTCAGCTCGGGCTGTGCTGCTCCCTGCCTGGGCTCTCCGGGCTCTGTCTCTGCCGCCACTGCCCCAGCGCCTTGCACAGTGCCTGTGACAGATTGGTAGCGAACAATTTGCCTTTTGCTTGCCGATTCCAGTGTTGTGTCCATGTCCTTTCAGAGTCAAGGAAACCATCCAGATGGGATACATCTCCACATGAGAAGAAAGAAGATTCCATTAGTGAATTTTTAAGTTTGACTAGATCAAAAGTTGGCCCTCCGAAGCAAGAGTCCAGTCCCTCAGTAAAGCAAGGAGAGGAGCATGCGCCGGGATCACTCTCCGAGAAGGTACTGGGGCCCCAGGTTCAGGCTGGCCGTGGCCTTGGCCCTTCTCTGTGCTGAGCCTTTCTCCATATTGTCTACAAGCAAGGCTCGGCAGACGTTTTTGGTGAAGGGCAAGGAGAATATTTTAGGCAAGTTCTCGCCTCTGCTGTTGAGTGTGAAGGAGACGGAAGGCAAGCAGGTGAGGGCCTGGACCCCTGACTCTCACTTCGCGCTTTGTACAGGCAGCAGACAAAGGTGTGACGTCCCAGGCTGAGGGGGAAGGCAGCCGCCCACCCATGGACCTGTTCAAGGCCATCTTCGCCAGCTCCTCGGAGTCCTCCTCGTCGGAGGAGGAAGGGGACAGTGAGGACGAGCAGGCGGGCCCGGAGCAGGCCAGCTGCACAGGCTCCCAAGGCTCTGCCTCGGCGGAAACTTCGTCTGTGGCACACGGTACGTTAGTAGCTCAGACTCGGGGATCCGAGGGGAAGTGGTGCTTCTTAGTCTGTGGTCTTTTTCGTCTAATCCTTTTGTTTGTTCTTTCTTTTTTTGTGCTGGGAATCAAACTCAGAACTTGTGTTTGCAAGGCAGGCAGCGGCACCACTGAGCTAAATCCCCGGCCCTCTTAATCTGTAATCTTAAACCGGGGAATTAGTAATCAGTGATGTTTAACTTATTTTTAATTGGGAAGAGCAGAGTTCTTTTTAATCTTTGCAGTGCTGGGGGATAGAACCTAGGGCCTCGCACATGCTAGGCAGGTGCTCTGCCTCTGAGCTACACCCCAGCTGCAGAATTCTTTCAGTATAAATCCTTTAGGGCAGCTGTGTTTGATAATATTGATTTTCCAACTTATCCTAGTTGAATTTTAAAATATTTTTCACTTAAAACTGTACTTTTTCAACCTGCTTGGTGAAGCAGTGCGAGGATAGCTGGAAACCATCTGGTCAGAAGCACATCGTGTGCTGTGGGCCAGAGGCAGACCTGCCTTGCCTGGCTGTTCTCAGGACTGTGAGGCCCTCGAGTGCCAGCACATGGCCTGCCCCCGCACACCAGGACTTCCAGGCACAGGAAAGGTGTCCATCCAGCACCGCAGGGCTGGGGGAGCATTCAGATGCGTGGGTGGCTGCAGAGTTTTTTACCCAAGCCTTAGCGTGTTCTTCCTGCACCTGTCAGGTCATGATAGACATGGGTGTACTACCTGAGGGCTTCAGTCAAAAAGTACACCGAAATATAAAATATTATTTATTTTTAGGTAATTGCAAATTGCAATTTCTTTTTATCTGGGAGGGGAAGAAAACTTTTTTAAAATTACAAAGCCTGAAAAGTATACAAATGCCTAGGTGTGGTGATGCACACCTGTAATCCTAGCACTTTGGGAGGCTGAGGCAGGAGTATCATAAGTGTGAGCCCAGCCTGGGTGACTTAGTGGTTTAGCAAGACCCTGTCTCAAAATTAAATATAAAAAAAGGGCTGAGGATATAGCTCAGTGTGAAGGCCTCAGGATCAATACCCAGGGCCCCCCATACACAAGAGATGTAGAAAGCTTAAGTCCTTTATAATCTCTTTTCCTAGAAATAAGCACTTGTAACATTTTTAATGTATATTTTTTCAAGTTTTTTCACTTTTAGTACACCTTTTAAATAATATGGTTATTAATATGGACATGATTGTTTATTTTCTCTCTTTCCTATTTTTTTTTTTTTTTTTTTTTTTTTTGAGACAAAGACTTGCTACGTAGTTCAGTACGGCCTCAAAATCCCTATGTAGCCTGGGCTGGCCTGGAACTCACAGCAATCCTCCTGCCTCAGCCTCCCGAGTGCTAAGTTTACAGGCGCACACCACCATCCCTGGCTTTATTTTCATTTTTCCTTTATTGATAGTTTATTCTAAGTGAAAATAGTCCTCACCAGTTCTCTGGGATGGGACGTATTATATCCCTGTCTGTGAGTGTTGATTTCTTCTCCCATAGCCCCTCCTTGAGGGTGTCTCACCCCTGCTCCGCGGTGACTGGAGTGTGTGCCCGCAGGTGCACCTCCCTCTTGGCGTGACCCTTCTGGTGCACTTGGTCACAGGTGTGTCCCTGTGTAGCTGACTTCCCAGCTTCAGTGTCCCAGGCGGAAGTGGCTTTGCCATGTTCATTGTGTCCCCAGCACCTGGCCTGAGCTACTTAAGCAAAGGGAAGACAAGCACGTTGTTTGGTGGCAGAAGACACCAGTGAAAGACTTCCGTGTGTTACTACTGGGCAAATGAGTGAAGGTCCTGCTCTGGTGTCTTTCAGCCCCTGAGTCTGCACCTCCTGAGCCCATCCCGGCACCTGCCTTCCCGATACAGAAGATGCAGCTGGATGAACGGGAGGAGTTCGGCCCGAGGCTGCCCCCTGTCTTCTGCCCGAGTGAGTCCCAAGCTCCTGGGTCGCCCGCCCGGTCAGCACTCTGCCTCCTGAGAGCTGGGGTTACGGGCATGTGTCACAGCGCCTGGCTATTCCCATTTAAAAATGAGAAAAGACTTGGAGATGTTGGGCAGCATGCCAGAATCACAGGGCTGGGCCTGCAGCCGGGACTCAACTTTTGTCTGGCGCCGAGCTCACCTGACGTCACCACAGGCAGTGAGCTTTCTGCTCTGACTTCTCCGTCTGTGTCTTCCGGCAGCATGGGACGGCGGGGCCCTGCTTGGGTTGCACAGGTCCTTCACTGAGGTTCCTGGCCGCTTCCTAGCCGTGCTGTGACCGTGTGCTGTGCTGATCTGTTCATCACTGAGGGAGAGGCAAATCGAAGGCAGGAGTTCTGCCTCAGTGGGAGACCTCGCGCCCGTGTCAGACTCCTAACTCAGTCCCTTAGGAGCTTACTCTTTGTCATCTTGGTTTTCCCTGTAGTTCATGTGTTTATTACATTTGTGTTTCAGATGCTCGTCAGAAACCTGAGACACCCCAAAAAGAGAAATATAAAAAGAGCAAAGAAAAACACAAGCCCAAGAAAGAGCACAAACGAAAGAAAGACAAGGTGAGTAACTTCCACGTGTCCCAGGACCAGGCGGGGCCTGGTGCTCCTGCTTCCGGTGTCCAGAGAAGCCCAAGTGGCACCTGCAGCTGGTCAGGGAGGATCTCATGGCCAGGGTCAGGGACACGGGACCCTCTGTGCCTTAACAGAAATGCAGATATTCGGTGCCAATGCTCAGCTTTTCAGAAGCCGTTTTTCTTTCAAAGCAGCATATTTTAATTTGTTTAGTTGTACTTTTAAAACTTTTTGGTGAAGATTAAAACGTAGGAGTAAAGGTCATTTGGGCTGGGGATTTAGCTCAGGGGTGCCGCCGCCTGCCTCACAAGTGCAAGGTCCCGAGTTTGATCCCTGGTATAAAAAGAAAAAAGAAAAGGGCATTTAAGTCTGTGTATTAAATAATAAAACAGTATTTATTGTTCCTTCTATATTAAAATGAAGGTATCTTGAACACTTTGCCATTAATTTTTTCACCCAGTACTGGGGACTGAACCCAGGGCCTTCTCACCGAACCACATCCCCAACCCAATTTTTTATTTTTCATTTTGAAACAAGGTGTTGCTAAGTCCGTAAATTGACCAGGCTGGACTTGAATTTGTGATCATCCTGTCTCAGCCTCCGAGAGTCCTGGGATTATAGGTGTGCAAAACCATGCCGGGCTACTGTACTAGGGATGGAGCCTCAGACCTCCCTAGGCGAGCACTCTACCACCGAGCTACTCCCTGACTTCAACCACTTCGTCATTACTAGAAGTGGAGCCTTCGGTCCATAGCTTGCCTTTGGAACTGAAGTAAACTTGAATAGGGAGATAGCTGTGTGTCCACCGTCAACATCGCTTCACGTCGTCCACATCTCCTTCGGCTTTTACCCAGGTCCTTGTTATTGTTGGGCACCCAGTGCGGTCTGGTATCTTCAGTGCAGGGAAGAGACCTGTGCTGACGACTGGGAAACCAGAAACCGTTTGCTCTGGGCAGGCCGCTGCTGTTCGTTGCCCTCCTGCCAGTTTCTTCTCCCTGCTTTTCCAGCCGCTCGCCGCCCTACAGCGCAGTTCCTCAGGTGCCTGGCAAGGTGAACCAGTAGAGTTCACGGGAAGTGGCACCAGCACTGCATTAAGACGGGCTAAGCAGCCGGGCGTGGTGCCGCCTGTAACCACAGCTGTTTGGGAAGCTGAGGCTGAGGCAGGAAAATCAGAAGTGTGAGGCTAGCCACGTTTCCAAATAACCCTAAAACAGGACTAGGATGTAACTCAGTGGGCTCAGTCTCCAGTACCATTAAAATATATATATATATTTATGTATGGATGTGCACACACATGCATGTGCCCATCCACTAAATTTGCTAAACATCAGGAAAGATGGGGTCCTGCCCATGTCTGCCCCCTGCCAGGGACGTACCCAGCTATCCACTCTTGTCCGCCTGTGTTACCTCAAGGCTTAGTGCGTGATTTTTTGAGTGATTCCCAACAACCAAATGCCTGAGCTTGCTTTTCTGTCTTGCGGTGTTAGGGGTAGAGCCCAGCCCCTCGTGCGCGCTAGGCAAGAGGTCTGCGGTCAGCTGCACCCCAGCTTCCCGGCTAGCTTTTCACCAAAATCTTCCCCTCTCGTCTCCTTTTCTTTTTCCAGAAAAAGAAACACAGAAAGCACAAACATAAAAGTAAACAAAAGAATAAAAAATCTGAGAAAAGCAGCAGTCCTGAGAGTACCGACAGCAGCGACAGCCAGGGAGGTGGAGAAGGGACCACCGACCTTTCACCTCAGGAGCTGCTGCGGCGGTAGGCACAGGGCCAGGGGCTGTGTTTGCTTAGATGCAAATGTCAGAAATGAGAGGTCTGTGTATTAACTAGCCTTTGAAAAAAGTTTCAGTATTTAATCATAAGTTATAGATATATAGAGAGTTTTTTCTTGGTACCAGGGATCAAACTTAGGACCTTGCACTTGCCAGGCCGGTGCGGTGCCACTGAGCTCCATCCCCAGCCCCATGAGTAATATATATTGTTACTAGGAAAGTTCACACCTTGCACATGAAGCTTACCGGGGCTTTGGGTCAGCTCCCCAGCCACTCCTTTCTCCACAGTAACCTCAGCCCTCGGTTCCATGTCACCTCTTCGTGTAACCACACGCATACACATGTGCTTCGGCACACATTTTTGTACACTCTTTGTTTATTTTTTTGTGGCACTGGAGATTAAACCCGGGGCCTTTGCACTGAGCTACATCTCGAGCCCTTTTTAAAATTTTGTGTTTTGAGACAGTCTTGATAAATCATTAAGTTGCCTGGATTGGCTTGTATTTGGTGATTCTCCTGCCTCGTCCTCCCAGAGTGCTGGGATTACAGGTGTGCCTGGCAATGCCCAGCTGCACATTTTTAATGTAAATACAATTTAGCATCCATTTGAAGGGTACAAACAATTATAATAAGTAAATATTGTCAGTGTGCTTTCCAAAGTAGTTGTATCCATGAAGTTATGAAAGCGCCCTTCATTGCATTAATTACAAAGATTACGACCATTCCTGGCCAGCCCAGGACCGGGAAGGGTGGCCGAGCTGCGGGCTCAAGATGAAGGGGAAGCAATGAGGGGTCGGGGCCGCCTGAGCCCGGCCTTCGCTGTTTCAGACGGGCAGTGTGATTCAGTCGTCTCCTGAATCCCTGCGCCCTGCGCATTCTTCACCCACATTCCTTTTGTGTTTCTCCGCCCCGTCGTAATTATTGTGTCTTTATCGTATTGGTATCTGGAATGACAAGCACCACCTTTTTCTCTTTTTCATTCATTTCTTGCAAATGGACCTGCGTTCTCTTATTCCAAAAATACAAAAGGGTGTGAGTGTGGATTTCTCTGAATACACGTGTCCGCTTTCCCTTACAGAACCGCCTACCCTGTGCCCAGCAGGTGAGATGAGGAAGAGGTGGGTCCCTGTGTGCCCTTGGTGACCTACACCAGGTCCCACAATTAAATGTTCCTCTGCGACGGTGCCATGCCGGTGACCAACCCTCATCACAGGGCCTGTGGGGACACTTAGCACACAGCTTTCTGTGCAGGAAGAAGGCCGGAGGGATTCGTACGCTCAGGAGCACGAATCTGAGGAAGGGCTGGGGTAGGACAGAGCCTCGAGGTGGAAAGGGACATCACTCTTTGGTTGCTAGATGTTCATTTTTCATGGCCTCTGGCTCACCCTCAGCCTCTCAGGCCTCCCCAAGGGAACCGAGGGGGCTGTCGTTGAATGTCCCCTCCACGGCCCCTGCCTGGCCTCTGCGTGTCTCCCCACTGTGACACACTTGGGGTTACAACCCTGCGGTCCGCATCCCACGCTGGCTCGGGTCTCACCCTTGACAGGGCCCTGATGCTCCCGTCGGTGGCCGTGCAGCCAGTTCTGGTTGGAGCCGAGGTCTCCCCCACCCCGGAGACTGTGGTCCGCTTCCTGTCACTTGCTGTCCCCTGCTTTCGCCCATCCCGGGTGGAATGCCCTAGAAGTGGCATCACGTGGTCGCGCCAGAGCACAGAAGTTCGGGCCCCCACCCGCATCACGAGGGACTCCCGTCCTCTCCTCTCACTTAGCGCCCTCTCCCCCTCCTCAGAGGTACCTTCCCCTCTTGGAAGTTTTAGACTTTGCTTGAGGGATTTCCTTCTGTAGTCTCTTTTTTGTGCCTAGTTTAGGAGGTTCCTAGTTGGCAGTAGCTGGGTCACAGAGCTGCAAGAATTCCTTTAGGCGAACACGCCACAGGTATCCAGCTGTTCAGTTTTCTGTGCAGAGCTAAGAGCCCCGTGTGAGCCAGCTGTGCTCTGAGGAGCTGCCTGCCCTGTTTTCCTTCCTTCCCAGAGGTCATAAATGAATGAGGTGGGAGTGAAGTGGGATTCGAAGCTGTTCTCTAAGCAGGTTGCAGTATAAGCTGTGGGCGATTGTGTGTGTCTGGGGTGAAAGAAGGCGCAGTGGACGAAACAGGTGAAGCCGGGCGTCAGCCCTGTATTTTCTGGGCGCGGACTTCCCAGTGTGACCCAGGGCTCAGCGCCGCCTTCCCGGGCTGATTTTCCCCATCTTCATTCTAACCCAGAAGCGCTGTACACTGAGCAACAGCCCTACCCTTGGGCTTTTCAGTTGTGTCTAACTGGCCCTCTGCCTCTCTCTCCTGTTCTCTTTCAGGCTGAAACGCCTCCCGCTAAAGAGGCAGTGACGAATCCCGCCCAGCCTGCCCCAGAATCAGCTCTGCTCTCTAGTGACTGCTCTGACTGTTCAGTTAACACTTTGTACAGATTGTATTTATATGTAAATTGCTGCTGTAAAATATTTTTTAAAACCTTGACACTTGAAAGGTTTCAGAAATTGATTTCTACTTTTAATTCCAGTTAGTGTCTGAGGGAGAAATTCAGACTAAACAGTCTAATTCAAGCGCATTTTTTCTCTTTTCTTCCTGACGCCTTTAACCTCTTAGCAGGGGCCGCCCAGTCTTGCGGATGGGTCCAGTCTTTCCTCCGCCTGTGCACGCCTACTTCCCAGCAAAGATGGCCTGGTATCCCACCGTGAGGCTGCGCGAGTCCGGGACCTTCCTGTGCCCAGCACCATTTGCACATTTGTCATTTGCCCTTTTTATATTTGTTTTATTTTTTTTATTTTTTGAGGCAGGGTCTCGCTGTGTCGCCCAGGCTGGCCTTGAACTCACAGCGATCCTCCCGCCTCAGCCTCCTCCTGAGTGCTGGGGTCACAGGCGAGCGCCACCACGCCCGCTTTGCCAGTTTTTCAATTGAGTTTTGTCTTTTTATTGCTGAGCTGTGAAAGTCCTGCTTATGTTCTAGATACGAGCATGATTTGCAGAAACATCTTCCCATTCTATTCTTTATCTTTGCACTTTTTTGATGGTATCCTTTGAAGCACAAATGTTTTAATTTTGCTGATATCCGGCTGATCCGTTTTCTCATCACTGTTACTTGTGCTTTTGCTGTGCTGTCTGAGAAAGCGTGCCTAAAGGGTAGCGGATTTACACTTGCATTTTATGAGAGTGTCACTGTTTTAACACATTTAAGTCTTTGATTCATTTGGAATTTATTTTAAAATTATTTGCATTTTTTTGTGGTACTGGGAATTGAACCCAGGGCCTCATGCATGCTAGGCACGTGCCCTGCCACTGAGCTGTATCCTGGCCTCCCCTGTACCATTCTTTTTTTTGGTACTGGGGATCGAACTCGGATCCTTGCACTTTTCGAGGCAGGTGGTACCACCACTGAGCTAAATCCCTGGCGCCCTGTACCATTCTTGTTCATTTTATTCCAAGATATTTTGTTCATTTTTATTTTAGACAGGGTCTCGCTATGTTGTTCAGGCTGGCATTGAACTCAAAGCAATCCTCCTGCCTCAGCCTCCCTAGTCCTGGGATTACAGGCTAAGGCAGGAAGATCATCACCAGTTTGAGGCCAGCCTAGGCTACACAGAGAATTTAAGGCCAGCCTGAAAAAGTCCCATCACCACACTGCTCACCCAGAAGGGCACTGGAGTGGGGACTTGACTCTGGGTCCACGGCAACACTGGATGGGCCTGAGATACGCTCTGAGGCCAAACCACCAGGCCTTGCCAATGGTTGGGAGGTGTAGAGAGTGCTGGAAAGCAGGGTACGAAGGGAAATGGCCCCAGACGTGCGGTGATCATGCAGTCCTGGGACTTCACTCCCAGGTCTGTGCCTAAGAGCAGTGGCAACTGGGGTTTGAACAAAATTCATACTGGGATCTTCTAGCAGTTCTATTCACAACAGCCCAAAATGGGTGAAACCCCCACATCCACTGATGAATGAAAGAAGAAATGCGTGTATCCAAGTAGTGGAAAGTTACTTACGCAGCCACAGAAAGGAAGCAGAGCACCGACACACTCCCAGCGTGAATGGTGTCAGAAACGTGGCTGAAGCCGGTCACGAAAGACCATGCAGCGAATGATTCTAGAACAGCCAAAGCCACAGAGGGGGGCGTGAGTGGTTGCCAAGGCAGCGGGAGGGTAGACACTTAAAGGGGTCCGAGGTGCCTTTGGGAACGAGGAAAGCTTCCTGGAAGTGGCAGGTGGGAAATGCCGCGTACACACGGCCTCCGCTGTCATGTCAGAGTGAATTAACCCAGAAGGTTTCTTGTTTTCACTTTCGATTGACACGAACTAATTGGACATATTACAGGGTACAGTGTGCTGTTCCCACACTGGCGTACCTTGCATGGTGATCAAAGCGGGTGGTTGGCGTCTGCATCACCTTAAAACGTTCGTCGTTTCTCTGGCGAGAACAGTCCGTGCTGCCTCTCTGAAGCTCTGAGTACACGGGAGGAGGCAGCCCCTTGTCCTGCTGCTCAGCAGATGATGAGTGGTAACGATGCCCTGTATTTTTTTTTTTTTTCTTAATCTTCATGATTCCATTTTGGGCTCGAGCTCTTAGAATTCCATTCTGGAAGTCTTGAAATTGCTATGCCCCACAGACATCCAGACAGGGCCAGACATATGCCCTGGAGCTCGGGGGTGGATGTGGAGGCATAAATTTAGAATTTGCTAGCACAGGGGAGAGAATTTTAAACGCTGAAGGTGGGCGAGGGAGAGGCTGTGGGGAGAAGAGAGAAAAGGGGACCAGGGCCACGGTCTGTCAGCATCAGGCAGAGGAGGGAAAGGGAAGACGAACCCCAAGAGTATGTGTTTGAAAAGCAGCAAGAGGAGCTGTCCCCTCATCCTTGGGACACAAACCAAGTCATGAGTGTCTGAAGTGATGAATAATAACAGACCCTAGCCAGGTGTGGTGGCACACGCCTGTAATCCCAGTACTCGGGAGGCCGAGGCAGGAGGATCCCTGTGAGTTCGAGACCAGCCTGAGCTACACAGTGAGTTCCAGGTCAGTCTCAACTACTTAGTGAGAACCTATCTCAAAAAAGCCAAAAAATTAAAAATAACAGACGCTATCCACACACCCCTGTGATGAGTTAATTATAAATCAGGCACAGTAAGAGGTTCCCAACCATAACAAAGTAAAAGAGAACACTTGTAATATACCATAATACCATAGTAGTAGTTATTTAAAATTTAGGAATTCTTTATTTCGGGCATTTTCTATTTAATGTTCGGGGCTGCGGTTGACTGAGGTCAGTGACACTGCAGAAAGAACCTTCGGGAAAGAGACGTCCACTGCCATGGTGCCGGTGAGAGGTACCCATTTGTAGAAGGCCACACTTTGTAAACTGGTGCATCAGGGTATCTACAGGGAGAGAACCCAGATGCTCCTATGAGCTGAGATGGACGTTTCCTGTCTGGCTGGGAACCAATGTGCTGAAATCCTCAAAACACAGGATTTAAATAATAAAGAGACGTGCGTGATACTGTCTGGGCACAGTAGCCCATGTCTGTAATCCCAGCACCCTGGGATGTGAGGCAAGTTGGACCACAGCCTATAGGCTACACAGCAAGGTCCTATCACAAAAGGAAGGAAGGGACAGAGGAAGAGAAAAAGTGTGTAACACCATTAATAAATAAAAAGCCAGGCATGGTGGCGCACTCCTGTAATCCCAGCACTCGGGAGGCTGAGGCAGGAGGATCGCTGTGAGTTCCGTCAAGGCCAGCCTGAGCTACACAGTGAATGCAAGGCCACCCTGAACTACAAAGCAAGACCTTGTTTCAAAACAAGGAACCCTTTCAACCCAGATGTGACGAGCCTTGAAGGACAAAACCTGGCTTTTGTGAGATTCCTGCCAAAAGGCTTCACACAGGTCTGATCACGAGGAGACCCTGGGCCTGCATCAAGGGTCACTCCACAAATGACAGGCCTTGGTCTCCTACAGTGTCGGGGTCACAAAAGCCAAGGGAAGGTGGGATGGCTCCAAAATGAAGGCAACGAGACAGATACAGCAACCACATGCCGCCTTGACCCTGGACACAGTCCTGGGCTCGGAAGCTGAGGGTCCCTCAAGGATACTGCTGCAGTCTGGATGTCTGCGTCTTTCCCAGATTCCTCCCCCAGGGACGACGAAGTGCCCCGCAGTAGGGCAGGGAGAGGGCACCATCTGTGCCAGGACGCCCATGACTCTAAGGCCTTTTTCCTGCCACCGGAACTGTGAGAGTGTTTGCTGTTTCTAAGCTGTTGGGCTCGGTAGTAGACGTGCACATCTGTAATCCTAGCACTCTAGGAGGCTGAGGCAGGAGGGCCACAAGTTCAAGCTCAGCCTGGGCAACTTAGCGAGACCTTGTCTCAAAATTTAAAAAAATAAAAAAGGGCTGGGGATGTTGCTAATGCAAAGGTCCAGGTTCCAGTCCCCAGTACTAAAAATAATAATAATAATAAAGCTGCTGGTATTTTTTAATAGCAGCTAGAATGACTAGGACATTATGGGGCAGTTGATGATCTGAGTATGAATTGTGAGACAGGTCAACAATGCGGCGTTAGTGCTGAATTTTCTGATTTTGATAACCATTGCAGTCGTGTAAAGGGCTTTATTTTTAGGGTATAAACTGACATATTTGGGGGTGAAGAAAATAATGTATGCTATTCACTCTCAGATTGTTCACACACACAGTGAGAGGAGTTGGTGTGTTCCTTTCCTAGGGCTTCCACAAAGTACTCCACACTAGGTGGGTTAAAAGAACAAAAATTGCCAGGCACGATGGCACGCACCGCTAGTCCCAGTACACAGGAGGCTGAGGCAGAAGGATCACCACAAGTTCAAGGTCAGCCTGAATCACTGTCAAAAAAAAAGAAATCCAAAAATATATGGTCTCACAGTTCTCAGGCTCCTGAATCTGGTAGGGGAGACCCCCTCCCTGCCTCTTGCTAGTTTGTGGCCTTTTGTAGACAGTGCTGGTGTCCCCGGCTGGCAGCTGTGTCCCTCAGCTCCTTCTGTGTCACTACACCCACCTCGTCCCTGTGCCACTCTGTCTCCGTGCGGCCACCACACAGGGCATTGCGTAGAAGCAGGATCACGGGTCCGTGGTTGTGGGAAAGTGAGACAGCTCAGTGCTTGAGCCAAGTGGTTACAGCTACAGCGATTTGAAGACATGAGAAACCAAAAGTCACTCGAGGGTGGAGAAAAACTGAGCCTTATTAGCCACCTGGCCCTGAGGAGTTGAACCACTCTGAATTCTGAGCCCCAAACAGAAATGGGAGCAACCTTATATAGAGATCTACGCCTACCGGGTGAGTGTGCTCATTGAAGGGGGTGGCAGAGTTAGCAGAACATTCCTGAAACCTCAAGTAGAAACAGCAGCCCAGCAGGTACGAACAGTTATGTGGCTGGAACAGAACGCTTTGCTACCTTGGGCAGGAACATGCGCAGCACAAACAGTTACATTTCTTGAACAAAACATTTTATGGCAAAAACATGGGGAGGCAAAAGCGAAGACCTGCCCTGTTGTGAATTCTCATCATTTCACCCCTTTGATGCCCTTATACAGGCATAGCCTCATAGGACATCACTAGTAACTTCAGGGTTACAGCTTAGGTGAGCTCCCCCAGTAACTGACACACACTGTCTTGTAAGAGCCTGAGGTGGTCTTGCAGGAACTCTGTGAGGCGTCCGAACAGAGAGGGGCCAGACAGCAGCAGCAGGAAGATGGGGACCAAGGGGGCAAATCATGTTCTCCCGTTATCCCAGGAGAAACCCACTGGTTTGGGATTGTTCCCGGAGTTTGGCAGCTCTGTCTTGGAGGCTTTTTACAGCTTGATCAATAACCCCCTGATCGGTTAATATAGAAGCAACACTCTTGCCAAGAAAGATACAGAAATCCCTTTTTTCTTTTCCTGACATTAATAAGTCTAAGGTGCAGCAGTCTTGAAGAATGGCTGCAGCTAAAGAGTTTATCTCCTTTTGTAGGTCTATTATAGGAGAGATTTCTTCTAAGATATTGGTTAGCAACTCCTGGTAGGTGAGGTCTGCAGTGGTTATGCCTGTGACATGATAGTGCTGTATGATGGCTCCTTTGTCTCCTTCCCATGCACTCAGGGTGAAGGCTAGGGTTGCTTCCATAAGAGGGGGTGCTTGTCCCGTGTGAGTCTGTTGGGTATGTGCCTGGAGTTTTGTCTTCCTAGTATAGGAGGAACTTGTTTGTATCCGTTAGTAACCACCCTTCTGAGCGTTTGAGATTGGGGAAGGGTAGGCAAGTGGAAGAGGTTGAGGCTACCATGGTTCCCCCCAAAAGTCCCCTGGGTAAGGGAGTTCACATCCCTTCCAGAAGTGGGATGGCCCATGATCAGCTAGGAGGTGTGGAGTCCGGGCCAGCCAGTGAGGCGGTACTGACGAGTGCCTGAGTTGACCCATGGGTAAGAAGTCCATGGGGAGGGTATAAGATTAAGACGAAGTTACAGTCAGAGGAGAACAGATCTCCTAATGTCTTGGGAGACCCTGAAACAGTAGAGGAGTGGAGGTCCCCTGGAGGGGAGGGATGCTTTTTACAGAGGAAGAAGGCCTGGAAGGGTGAGCTTAAGTAGAGCTCAGACCAAACATAGATCTGTGTGTTCTGGCCTGACTTTTCCTGTAGAAGTCCTCTTTGAGTGAAGCAGCAACCTCAGTGGAAGGAGGGCTTTTCAGGATGATAAGTTGAAGTGGACAATGTCCCAACCTGGGGTGAGACTGGGGTGGCCACTGAGGATGCTGAGGAAACAGAAAGGCTTAACCGGCAGTCCTCTGCGAGACTGGACAGGACTGGTTTAGCATGACATGGGCCAGCCCTAGGGAGTTAGAGAGGTAAGGGGGTAGTGGATCTGGACCATCGTGTCCCAAGACTGTCACCACGGAGACCAGCAGCAACACCAGGTTATTGGTGCTGGCCATTATCAGTTAGGTCAGGGGTGAACAATTTATCTTAAAAGAAAATAGAGAATACTGGTGAAACTCCCTATAGTAATGATAAAGACAAAATGTAGGAGACTCCTATGGACCATTGTCCCGACTGCTGGGGCAACTGTAGCAAGCCCCACAGCAAAAATTACAGTAAGCAGTCTAAGGAGGCCTAGAAACCAGGGATAACAGTAATACTCCACAGGGTGATTTAAGGCATCCTGTGAATGGTGTCCTCAGGCTTTGGCCGTGCACAGACTAGTCAGCTTCTGGTGTGACTAGACAGGACTGTTGTCTGCTGGTGATGTCTCCAAGGTCAGGTTGAGCCTTGAGGTCTTCCATCTGAGTCAAGTCCTGAGGGAATCCTTGGGGTCCAGGTGTGCAGTCCAGGTGTCTGAGACCTCTGTGCTGTGGGCCTTTTTCACTTGGGTATGATGGATCCACAAGGTGACACCTGCAACTTTGACAGCAGTGGGGGTAGCAAGCACAACAGTATAAGGCCCTAGCCTTTTTTTTTTTTTTTTTTTTTTTTTCCAGTCTTTAACTCAAACTGAACCTCCTGGCTGAAAGGGATGTGCTGGATTTCCCATAGGGATGGGGTTCTCTCTCAAATAGTTTTGTTGACCTGTGAAAATACTTTGCCTAATGTTTGTAACTCTAAGGCTACATAACTATCTCCTAGCTGTCTAACGTCTCTCCTAAGATATCTATGACGGGGAGGTCTCCCAAACATTATCTCACGTGGGGAATAACCTGAAGGTCCAGGTATGCACCTCACTCTGAGCAGGGCAGAGGTAACATGCCTGGCCACTCTGTTTCTTCACAATGCTTAGCCAAGATGGTTTTAAGGGTTTGATTTCTGCATTCTACTCTCCCTGAACTTTGTGGCAAACAGGCTGCATTCAGATTCCATTTAATCTTTAGCCTTCAGAGAGGCTTTGGACAGCTTCAGACACAAAGGCAGGTCCACTGTCGCTTCCAGTTGACAAAGGGAGTCCATATCGGGAATTTCTCCTAGGAGGGGCTGAACAACTTCCTGGGCTTTTTCTGTCCTGGTTGGTTTGGTTTCAACCCATCCAGAATAGGTGCAGGCTATGACCAACAGGTATTTGCGTCTAAAACTAGGTTTCATTTCCAAAAATCTATTTGCAAGTCTTCAAATGGTGACGTTCCTGTATCCTGAATTCCTGGAGGTGGCAGTGGTCTCTGGAGATGATTGTTACAGGCTCAGGTCTTACATCTTTGCCAGAGCACTGTGAGATGGAATAAAGATTCTGGTATCTGGCAAGGCTTAGAGGCACTTTGTATTTTCAATGATGCACTGTTTGAATGTCTAATACTCTTCCTATCTTATTTTTAAATGTGTACAAGAGCTATTTTGGCAACGGGCTTATGGATCACTTCCTTTGCATCTTCACATGGCTTTTTTTTTTTTTTTTTTGTACTGGGGATTGAACTTGGACCCTTGCGCTTGCAAGCAGGTGGTGGAAACACTGAGCCAAACCCTTGGCCTAACATGGCTTTTTAAAACAAAACTGAACCACTGTGACCTAAAAATAAAATATGTAAGAAGTCAAAACCACATTTTAAATTGCACCCACACTCAAGGTGATCCTCCCGCCTCAGCTTCCTGAGTGCTGGGATTATAGGCATGCACATCATGCCCAAATAGATTGTTCTACATTTATCTTGTCTTTGCTACATGTGAGCTCCTTGTAAGTCCAAGAAATTCACCTTGAGGCCATCAATCTATTGTAAATGATTTCCTTGTTTGCTGGTTGCCTCCTGACTCTGTGGACTTCTCTTCCTTCCTGAGGATTTAAATGTTTATATAGTTGAGTTGATCTAGTTTCCCTTTATGACTTCTGGGATTTGAGTCCTTCTTAGAAACAAATTCAGCTTCCAAAACAGTAAGTAAACTCACTCCTGCTCTTATCTAAGTGTTTCTTGACTTCATTTTCTTACGCTAACATCTTTATCTGGCAGATTTCTGGGGAGACAGCAGAGTGGGTAGGGAATCCAACTTTATTGATTTTTCCAGAGGCCTGGCCAGTTTTCTAAGCACCAGATATGTTTAGAAAAATCCCTTTTTTCTCCTGCTGACTTAAAATAAATAGCCCTGTGATCAGAGCCTAACCTCTCAGATGCACGAAGCTCTTGTTCTAGACATTTTATCTTGCTGTTCAGTCAGCCTATTTCTTCTTTTGTGTGAATCAATTCTCTTTGTATCAACAGCTCACAGTCCATTTCACTGTCTACCTGCAGGGCTAATCTGCCCATGTTAACTTTCATTTCCTTGGATGTTAAGTGCAGTCTCAGAAACTGTAGATTTTAAATAGTTTGCTTATAACATTAACAGGTGATCTGGGGAAAACCCAGCCACTTACGAGTCAAAGATGAGAAATGTGGCTCATGTTGAATCACTGCTGTCTTCTAACAGCCCAGCAACCTTCCCTCCTGAATGTCAAAGGTCACCATTTACAACAGGAAAATCCTCTCCTGCGGCTGCTGGTGGTAGAGATGTGTTCACCCTCACCCAGGACCACACAGTGCCAGCAAGTCCACCTCTGACCTTAAACTGATGCATGCTTGCAAAATGTGACTCGAGCTGGGCGTGGTGCTGCACACCTGTAGCACTTGGGAGGCTGAGGCAGGAGGATCGCTGTGAGTTCAAGGCCAGCCTGGGCTACATAATGAGTTCGAATCCAGCCTAAACTATATAGTGAGAACCTGTCTCAAAAATCCCAAAATAAAATAAAATACATAAGGCTCCGGTGCGGCTCAGTGGGAGAGCACCTGCCTGGCACCTGTGAAGACCCTGGTTGGCTCTTGATCCACCCCTCTCCCTGCAGCGTGCTGGTCACCTCGCTCCTCATCAGGCGCTGCCTGCACCAGGCAGTGGAAGTTCCCGTCCCCAGACGTCCCCCACTTCAGGCCACACTTTCCTAGTAGCCAGGTGTGGCTGTCACCACGGAAGGCTATGAACACACCTTGATCACACTCCTCCCACTGTGCAGGTGGAAGGGCCACCAGATCCCCCCACTAGCCAGCCCTGGGCCCTACTCATTCCTGGCCTCTGACCCTGAACACCCCTGGCATCTCCGCATCTCCCTCCCTGAAGGAGCCCTGACCTTCACCCCTAAGGCTACTCCCTTGTCCCCAAGTCTCAAGCATCTCCCTACAACTGGGGTCTATGTGTGTATCAGAATTCTCAGGAAAAACTGTTTAAGTTGCCGATGTCCAGGCACAACCCCTGAGAGATCCTGACTCCACAGGTGGGACCATGCAATGGCCTTTTTAATAGAGGTTCCAGGTGACTTACAGGTGACCACTGTAATTCCGGAACTCCCAGGAGAGGAGGAGCTTGGACAGAAGAAACTGACTTTCAACTTGAAGACCTCAAGCAGAGTGTGGGTGGCACAGGTCTGCAATCCAAGCAGTTAGGAGGCTGAGGCAGGAGGATTGCTACAAGTTGCAGGCCAGTCTGGGCTACATAGTAAGTTCAAGGCCAGCCTGAACTATATAGTGAGACCCTGTCTCACAACAAAACAAAACAAAAAGGTAAAGACCTCAGCCTCTGCCTAACAGGGTGAATAGGAGGAAAGGAAGGATTTTTCATTTTCCGCCTTTTGGGTTGTTTTTTTTTTTTTACTTTTCTGTTTTGAGACAGGGTCTCACTGTATAGTCCAGGCTGGCCTTGAACTCATGGTGATCCTCCTGCCTCAGCCTCCTGAGTGCTGGGATTACAGGCAGGTACTACCACACCCGGCTCCAACTGTTTTTAAAAACTGCACTTTCCAGTAATCCATATCACTGGTCACTTATCCTCGAAATGTCTCAAAACCCTGAGACCTGTGCAAAATCCTCTTTCAATTGTGGAGGCCCAAACAGATGCTGGAGACATCTTCTCTCACAGGAAGGTATCAATCCTTCCAACTCCGGGAGTCCAGGGTGCACTGCTAGTGGGGGGCCTCCCCCAAATTCAGTCCACACAGTCTCCACCTAGAAAAGACACTGACAAGATCATTTGCTGAGCTTTATTTTACACATTGACATTCACGTTTACGGGTCATGGGGTCACCAAGACTAAGACCTGTGCCATCAGGGACAGGACTGCTGCGGGCTTCCGTCACCTCACATGTCCACTTCCCGCCGAGGGTTTGTTCCGCACACACCCAAGGAAACCCTTGAGACACACAGGGAGGAGGGACCAGGAGCAGAGACTGTTCTTCTGCTCTGTCTCTAGTCAGCCCCACCCAGAATTTGGAAATTGAATCATCACAGGGAGTGTGTCTTACAGTTGAATCAGAACCAGCATCAAACGACTGTTCACGTTGCTTTCATCACAAAAACTGAAGTCAGAAAAGAGACCACGGAGGCTAAAACTCTAGGGCAGTAAAGCATTAGTGTCGTGTGCCAGGCTGACACATGAACCTGCTGCCTGTCACACAGCTGAAGAATCACAGCAGGACAAGGGCGTGTGGGTTAGGAGCGGAAGCCCCCTTCAGAGGGTCGCCTCACAGAACATGCCCAACTGCCTCTGCTTCTCCCCTTCCTCAAAGTCATGTTTATGGGAAATTTAATTATAGGCAAGGGATAGCAGAAACAACTAGTTCCAGACCCGGACGTGAACCAATAACCCTAGAAACACAAGGTAATGCTCTAAATGGTTCTCAGCGTGACTGACTTGGACTGTAACATATCGGAGCAGCCATTTTTCACACTTCAAAACATATGAACAAATAGATTCGGGTTACATCTGTGGAGATGCCTTGGAACTCCCCAGGATACAGTCTGGACTTGGGGACACTGTCCCCTCCCCGACACACTCACATCTCACACACGCACACACGTGCACACACACACAGGACAGTATTGTGGTCGATTTACTGTGTCCAAATCCAGAGGGCACAAACTGACACCCACGTTGTAAAGGATTTTTCTTTCCCTTTCTACTATAACGTGAAAAGGGGCCTTCAGCCTCAAAAACAGTGAGTTTGGTGGCACTAGATGGAATTAGAGCCAAGAATCTAGAAAAATCCAAGATTTCATGTCCAACTACCTTCTTCTTTTTTTGTTTTTGTTTTTTTGTTTTTGAGACAGGGTCTCACTATGTGGTTGAGACTGACCTGGAACTCACTACGTAGCCCAGGCTGGTCTCGAACTCACAGCGATCCTCCTGCCTCAGCCTCCCGAGTGCTGGGATTACAGGTGTGTGCCACCTCGCTCGGATCCAATTATCTTCTTCCCCACAGGCTTCCTGAGAAGGCGTCACCCCAAAAGGGGATCCAACTGCCATTTTCATTAACAGACCCTGAAACTACTCATTCAAGTACGAGGCAGACATTCATTTTTTCCAGAACTTTTAGGACCTAAGCTTCCAGCGGGACAACTGAAGGACCGAAGTCAGGACTGAAGGAACAAGACCACCACGCCTGCAGGGAAGATCTAGGCTTAACTAACCCACTGGGGAGGCACAAGGAGGCTGGAAGGAAGCAAGTGGCCGCCCTGTTCTTCAAACAGCAGGCCCTGAAGGTCAGGAGACTGTGGAGAAAGGCTGACAATGGGGAACGTTCTAGAATTTTCCCAGGCCACTTCCCAACTCTCCCGCCTCTGAGGCTGAGGTGAGGAGGAGACCTGGCAGAGAAAAAGGCAGAGACACCTCCCCTCCCCACTCTCACCGCACGCATACACACCGTCTCCTACCATTGACCTCTGTGCCACAGCCCTACACGCTGGGTCCCTCAGAGTCCACACTCTTGGCCCATGTGACAGCAAGCGAAACCTTTGCTCCCAGCTTGGGGCTTCTTCCTTGGTCTTCCTTCACTCCTGCGGTGGTCCTTGCAATCAGAGCTTTCTGGAATCTGTGGATAAATCACAACAGCTCACTAGGGAAAGCAGGGAAAGGTGTCACTAGGAAAGTTTTACTTCCTAGGACCTTCTGAGGCCTTGAACATCCTGTCCGCCACCATGGCCCTCAGAAACCTTCACCCCCAAAGCCATGACTTTGACACATTATAACCCCAACCCGTTCAACTCTTAGGGTGGGAAGGGTGTAGGGAGGAAGGGGTGGCAGAGAGACCGAGACAGTTACCCATAGACCACAGCTCACCGGGTTTGCTCTGCTGCCTCCCGGGTCCCCAGCAATGGCCATCAGGACGGAGGCCAGGTCTCACCCTCTAAACCTCACCTGGAATGTCACCCACTCCCCCCAACCCATGTCCTTGTCACCACCTGACCTCCCTCCAGGGCTCCTCCGCCCCACCAGCACTCTTGGGCTTCCCCCAACTCCAGTCACTTCTGCCATCGCTCTCACCCTTGGAGGCCCTAGCAGAGCCTGCAGGCTTGGCCTTCGGACCCCTGGACGTCGAGGCTGGCACCGCAGCGGGGTTCGGGCCACACAGGACCTTCTCAGCCGACGCACCCCTTCTGGAGTTTAGCCCTTTCTTCGGCATCATCGGCTTTTTCTTGGCATCTTCACAATGGACAAGGACATAGGAGACAGGGCCCAGGCTCACCTTCTTCTTCTTCCTCACCGGGGTGAGGCTCTTTCCCGAGGCCCAGCCCTCAGCCTTCTTCTTTGGCGGCCTCCCCTGACCACCATCTTGGTCTGACGCAGAGGCGCCTCCAGGGCTCTCAGCTCCCCCCAGGGCATCCTGAGGGGGCTGTCTGGGAACCTTCCAGGCCCTTGTCTCCACTCGCTTCTTCGGAGCCTGTTCCTCCTGCCTCGCACAGGGCTTCCTGTGGCTCCTGTGGTTCTCTGAGATCTCTATACTTTCACCAGCCTCAGGCCCCTCTGAGCAGGCCGAGCCGCTGCAAGGGCTGCCTTTGGGTTTTTTCCAGAGCATTGGTTGCTGCTTGGGGTTTTTCTTCTGCTTCTTTTTCCTGGAGCGAGTCTCAGCTCCAGTCCTACGAACAACCGGCTCGGGAGGGTCACCCTGGTCTCCCATGCCCTTCCAGCGGGTGGACGTCTCCCTCTTGCAGGCAGAGCCCATCTCCGTGGAAAGGCCCGGCTCCTTCTTGATCTTCCCTGCTGCCAAAGCCCACGCTGCTCCCTCCTCCGCCTCAGCGGCCTCCTGAGCTCGAGCTTCCTCCCCGCTGCGGATCTCAGCATCCATGCACAAGACGACCTGCACCACAGCTCCCAGGAGCACCCCCAAGGCTTCCGCCCAGTTCTCCAAGATCTGGTCTGGACTTTGGGGGGCTGGGGCGTGGCTCAGTTGGAGGAGGTGGACCACATCTTCCCAGGTGCGCCCCTCCGCCTCCAGGAATTCATTCAAGTTTTTCAAAAACTCAGCATCCTGGGTGGGATCCCTACAGACTACCTTCCAGACGCCACCCCTTCCGGGGAACTCTCGGGGTACGGCGCTCAGGTTCACACCCTCGCCCACCTCGATGAGGGCCGCTTTGACATTCTCTTCCCTCAAAAATATCTTGTTGAGCACGCGGTATGTGCCCAGGGGGGCGAGGACCCCGTTCAAATTCTCCTCGAGCTCCGCCTGGCCGCAGTCCTCGGGGATGCCCGTGACCAGCAGGGACCTGCGGATGTCCACTTCCATCCCCCGGCACCAGTCCTCCAGGAGGTTCATCGCTGTGGCCCCCGACATCGGGCAGCAGAAGACCGAGGAGGGGGACGCGAGCTGCAGCGGGGCCCGGACAGGAGTCCCGGTGGGCACCTGAGGTCGGCGTCCCCGGAGGCCTCGCCTGCCCAGCGCC
>NW_022900931.1:63051482-63077147 GCF_012274545.1 Fukomys damarensis
GGTCAAGCGGCACCCGGCCTCGATCGCCCCCAGAAGCTGCGCGAAGAGGCTGGAATCGCACCGTGCGCATGCGCACTTGCTCCCGCGCCGCACCGGGTCCTCAAGACCCCAGCGGTCTCCATGGCAACCGAGGTTGTTGCTAGGATTCGGCGTGGCTCTGCAGCTGGGCCTGGAGAGCTGCGTCAACTGCTGAAGCGTCCACTGAGCAAGACCTCGATCTCTCCAATCGCCCACTCTTTCCACCCGTGTGTACCTAATGTGGGCCTGAGGCCAGCGACACTGTCCTCCCTGGCCATACCCACCAGCTGTTTTATCCTCTGCAGACTGGATTCCTGGGAAATCTCAGCAATCAGAGGGCAAGAGGAAAAGGGGCTCCAACCGGCCATCACTCTCATCCCCTCTTCTCAGCCACTGTTCTTGGACTGGGGCTTTAGCTCAGTGGTTCCACTGCCTACCTAGCAAGCCCAAGTTCTCGAGTTCGATCCCCGGTACCAAAAAACAAAACCACAGCTCTTATCAGGCAGCATTTCTGAGCCGCGACTCCTGAGTGCTAGACACTCACGGAAATTTCTAGAAATTCCTGGAAATCTCTAGAAATTTTTATTTCCTCTGTCCATCCTCATCCTGAAGATCGTACCTTGCCTTTCCTCGGTTCCTCAGCTTGCTGCCCCACAGTAAACTTTTTTATTAGCTTATTAAATTTAGGTTAATAGTTTAATAGTTTATTAATTGGATGACTCGGTTTGAGCTGCCAGGCCCCTCACTGATAACACCTAGCAATACGCTTCCTAGTTCTGTGATCTTAGACAAACAATTTGCACTCCTTTTTCTCCACAATGGAAATACTCATAAAAATCTTCTTCTTCTTTTTTTTTTTTTTTTTGGTACCGGGGATCAAACTTGGGACCTTGCACTTGTGAGGCAGGTGGTGGAACCCCTGAGCTAAATCCCCACCCCGTTAAAATCTTCTTGATCTAGCAGTTTTGAAGATTCGGGGACCTCATACATTTAAAAATGCTAATGAAGAACAGAATTTCTCTTCCTATTCAACCACAATCTGTTCTACGCATTCAGATTTGGAATTGGCCTTTGGAAGGCCAAATAGGCAAAACCCTATTCCCCTGTGATCTCTACCATCCCTAAATATAAACATGGGTCCCACGTTCGATCCCTGGTACCAAAAACAAAAAACAAAAGAACATGGGCATGACCAATATCTGTGTGATTGTGTGAGTCCTTGTTATATCTTGTGCCAAAAACAGACATCCTTTGAATTGTCAGTATCTGAACAATTCACATTCCAGTAAAGACAGACCCTGAGCTGGCACTGTGGTGCACACTTGTTATCCTAGCTGAAAGGGAGGCTGAGACAGGAAGATCACCAACTTTGCAGCCAGCCTGAGTAACTTAGCCAGGCCCTGTCTCAAAATAAAACAGGCTGCGGGGCTGGGGATTAGCTCAGGGGTTCTGCTGCCTACCTCTCAAGCGCAAGTCCCGAGTTTGATCCCCAGTACCAAATAACAAACAAATAAATAAATAAAATAAAATGGGCTGTGGATGTAGCCTAATGATAAGAGTGTTTGCCTAGCCTAGGCTTTCAGTTCAGTCACCAGTACTGCCACAAACAAAAACAAGAAACTGCCCTCTGGTTACAGTAGAGCTTTACAATCTCTCATGTACTTTATATAATTGAAGCTCTGTGACTTTAATTAAAGAACGGCACTATATCACCATGCAATGGGTTTTTTGTTTGTTTGGCTGGTTGGTTGGTTGGGTTTGGTTCTTTTTCTCTGAGACAAGGCCTCACTGTGTAGCCCAGGCTGACCTTGAACTTGCAGCGATCCTCCTGTCTCAGCCTCCTGTGTGCTGGGATTACAGGTGTGTGATACATGCCCAGCCTATGCAGAGGTTTTACAACAGGGCCCTAAATTCTCTGTGACTGTTTTGAATACTATAAAAATATTTAAAATTAATGGATATGAATCTATGGTGTGTATATATACCTAAATATGATGCACTCCAAAATATTCCAAATAAATATTTAAGAGAGAAAAATTTTAAATTTTGTTTATATTTTAAATACTATTTATTAATGTACCCTTCCACTTATAGGTTTGTTGTAAGTGGAGTCAGCTGCCTGCTTGTTCCTCCATTAAGAGCCACTCCATATCCTAGCAGATTTAAAAATAGTTTTGAAGCATCCTTAGTAGGAATCCTCATTGTAGTTTCCATGACAACACAGGGTGCCGTGGTTTCTATGACACAGGTTCGCACTGTGGTTTCCATAGTGACACATCCCTACAGCCCCAACTCTCTCATCCCTCTTCCTGCTTGAATCTAGGATTGCCTTTCCATTCTCTTTCTGGTTAGCCTTTGGGTTTCTATGATGCTCTGCTTTTTGGTTTTTGTTTTTGTTTTAAGTACTGTGGTCTTCTCACTGATCTAGCTACATTCCCTGTACGCTTTTCTTTCTTGCTTGCTTGCTTTCTTTCTTTCTTTCTTTCTTTCTTTCTTTCTTTATTTATTTATTTATTTTTTGAGACAGGGTCTCATTGTATTATAGCTCAGGCTGGCCTTAAACTCACTGTGTAGCCCAGGGCAGCTTCAAACTCATAGCGATTCTTCTGCCTCAGCCTCCTGCATGTTGGGTTTTTTTTTTTTTTTTTTTTTTTTTTTAATGTTTGATACAGTGTCACTAATTTTCTCAAGTCCCCAGGCTGGACTCCAACTTGTGATCCTCCTGCCTCAGCCTCCAGAGTGCTGGGATTATAAATGTACCCAGACAGATCATACTCAGATCTCTGATGTGTGTGTTGGAGGACAGGTTGTGTGTCTGTAAATACTGACCCCCAGAAAGGTCTAGTCTCCCCCTCACATTTCCTCTCCCTGCCTCAGGGTGTGGGGCCCAGCCTGGCACTGGTGGGAGGCAGTGGCATCTTATGAAGAAGTGAGAAAACACTGAAAGGAGGAAAACTATAAACCCCTTGCCATTTCATTTTGCATGGAGAACCTTGTTACTCTTTTTTATAGGGTAAAACCGTGACCCTCATACAAGTAGAAGATGGACAAGGGGCAAATGTTTTTTTTTAACTGGTCAGATAACTCAGCAAGACTGTACAGCCATTTCAAAGAAAAGATCCAAAGAGCTGATACAAACACAGGCCATTGGGAAGGCTGGAATGAATTTCCCTGATGTAGAGAAAACTGGCTTTTCCCCCAGTGGGAGAAACAAATCACTTAACCCTCACAAGGCAAAATTCACTTACACCTCTGAAAAGAGATTATGGGCACTGCCTTTATTTTAGTTTATTGGGTTTTTTGAGACAGAGTCTTGCTATGTAGCCCAGGCTGACCTTGAACTCATGGTGATCCTCCTGCCTCAGCCTCTGGAGGGCTGGAATTACAGGCATGCACCAGTATGCTTGGCTCAGTGTGCATTGCTTTCACTGCTATCTGCAACTTACAGAGGTACAAACAGGTCAGACTTGGACACCCCATAAAATCAGCAAAGCCATTGCTGGGCGTGGTGGCACACGCCTGTAATCCCAGCACTCGGGAGGCTGAGGCAGGAGGATTGCTGTGAGTTTGAGACCACCCTGGGCTACATAGTGAGTTCCAGGTCAGTCTCAAGTACATAGTGAGACCCTGTCTCAAAAAAACCGAAAAAAAAAAAATCAGCAAAGCCAGTAGGACGTCCTGGCCACTCCCTTTTCTGCACAGACATCAGCCATCCTTTTGATACATTGCAAGGTCTTCCACCATTTTTCCTACAGAAACAACAGAATACAAAATATCTCTGTTCATCTTGTGTGGTAATATATTGTTTTGTCTTGTTTTTGTTTTTGCTTTTTGGTTTGGTTTTGGGGTGGGGGGAGGTTGACTGACCTGGAACTCACTATGCAGCCCAGGCTGGTCTCAAACTCACAGTGATCCTCCGGCCTCAGCCTCCCAAGTGCTGGGATTACAGGGGTGCGCCACCACGCCCGAGTCAGTAAGATATTGTTTTATGCAGCCTTATTTTCTATTATGGGGTGGGGGGTCTGCAGATCACACAGTAAAGTGTGTTTCTCACACAGATCCCAGCCAGGAACACGTGACAGCCGTCGCCACGGTGAAATAGCTGTTTCCCCAAGGATGGAGATCAAGGCTGTTTCCCATTGAGAAGCCTGGACGGGCTGGTGAGCGGTGCCCTGCAGATTTCCGTGTCACTCAGACTGGTTTAACTTCTCGACTTGTCTGAAATTATTACGACGCTGCTGGAAGGACGTCCTGCCTGCTGCGTCCATTTTCTTCACACAGAACCGCAATGGAAGATGAACCCTGATGCTTGGAGAGCACAAACTTGGCAGCCCTGCCCCGCTCCCCCGCTCCCTTCCTGGAAATCAAAGACCCCCTCCAGGGATCCCGAGGAGGCGGAAGAGGGCGGGCGGAGCTCGGGTTCCATGGCCCCAGCCCCCTCTGACCCGCGCAGCTGTCCAGATCCGGAGCCAGGGATCGAGTTCCAGGGGAGCAACTGGGCCGGAAATCCAGAGGCCCCGCGTCCTTTTCTGTTCTTCATTTTTTTAACGAAAAATCAAAAGCAGCCAGGGCCTTCTCTCTGAGCTACATCCCCAGCCTTTTCTTTTCTTTTCTTTTCTGAGATGCTCGCTAAGTCGTCCAGGAAGAGCTCGACCTTGCGATCCTCTCGAAGGGTTTTTTTTTGTTTTTGGTTCATTTCTTTGTTTCTGTGTGTGAGATTTTTTAACGACATCATTTCTGGGGGACCCTAGAGAGCAGGCTTCTGGCCACAGGGAAAGCACATTTTCTATAAAAAACTAAGCTGTGAAAGTCTGAGAAGGCCTGGGGCCCATTCCCTCCCTCACCCCGAAGGCTCTGAACCCCAGCTCTGCCCCTTAGCGGAGGGGGGTTGGCCAGTGGAGTGTGGGGGGTCCCCAAGGCCGCTCTGAGGTCCAGAGACTCACAGGAAGGGCTCAGGAAGTAAGGCTGCCAACAGTGGCTGTGGATTGCAGTCAGCACAGGAAGGAGCACGGGGCAGAGCCAGGGACACCAGGCACCAGCTTCCAAGGGACAGCATTTTATTCTCAGCCAGCGTGTGTGACAACACGCCAAAAGCATCAGCAGCCTCGGGGGTCCCAGGGCCTGTGCAAGGGTCGATCACACAGTCTCCAGCCCCTCCAGAGGTCAAGCAGACACCTTGGACCTACAGGAAATAGAACAGGTGTTGGCAGGTGTAGTGGCGCACACCTGTAAGCGCAGCACTCAGGAGACTGAGGCAGGAGGCTCACCATAAATTCAAGGCCAGCCTGGGCTATACAGTGAGTTCAAGGCCCATGTGGACTATGTAGCGAGACCTTGTCTCAAAAGAACAAATAACAAAACAGGTGCTCAACTAAGCAAGGTGTTAGCACAGAGGGTGGCCCGGCTCAGCCACGGCCCTGTGAACAGACCCTGTTCTCGCACAAGGGCCTTGAAATTCCCTTCCAGGGGCTGGCGGGACCAGCGCGGGGTTCCGCAGCCTGCTCGGTTGAGTGAAACCTTGCCACACAGGGGCGCTTCCCGGAGCTGTCTGCGGAGGAGGCGCTGGGTGCCAGGCGCGGGCGAAGGGCACCCTGCCTCCTATGGACCGAGGAGGCCTAGGCTACTACAGGGTCTCCGAGATGGACGGTGTGGGAGAAACAGACCTGGTTATGACAGTTGGGGAGGTGTTCAGAGAGCAGGAAAGGGGGGCCCCTGCCTCGGGGACTCAAGGAAGAGCCTGAGCTGTGTCGTTTTCTGATTAACCCCGCTCAAAGCGGGCTGAGCGTCTCTGTGGCCCTTGGTTCTGGAACACGGATGACTCGAGCGCCCTCGCGTTGGGGGAGGGCTGGGCCCTCAGTGATGGAGTTGGGTCAGGTCCAACGCAAATAGCTGTGTGGACTGCACTCCTACTGCCCACCCTTGTTAATTCTGAAACTGTTCACCATGGGAGAACACACACGCGCGGGCGCACACACACACACACACACACACACACACACACAGTACAGAGGCACAACCCATACATGGGCTCACAGATTCATGTACTGCTGCATACACAGACACACATGTTCGTAGTCACAGACAAAACAGTCACAGACACATCCCGGCACATAGGAGCACCTCACAGACTCACAAATTATTAACCCATTTGGTTTTGTTGGTAACTTGCTATGAGTGTGTGGGTGTATGAGTGTGTATTACAGAAAATGAACCCAGGACTTTCACACTGAGCTATATCCTCAACCTTTTTTTTCTAAGGCATTGTCTGGATAAGTTGGTACATTTCCCAGGCTGAAGGCTGGGGATTTAGCTCAATGGTTCTGCCGCCTGCCTCTCAAGTGCAAGGACCTGAGTTTGATCCCCTCTGTCAAAAAAAAAAAAAAAGTCATGTGCCTGGCACCAGGCTGGATTTCCACTTGTGATCCTCCTGCCTCAGCCTCCCAGCATGCTGGAATTACTGACCACTACATCATGTGCAGCTTTGACCCACACTTTAACACCATATTGCAACACTCATAAACCCAGACACACACATATGGGAGCCTGTGCACGAACACACAACCATATCTACACCCAGAGTGTGAAGGCGTACGCACCTACTCCTACACACACACACACACACACACACACACACTCCTGTGTACACCCTGAGACATTGACACACACACACTATGAGTCAGGGTTCCTGTCGCTGGAACAAAATACCCTGACACCTGCAATATAAAGGAGAGGTTTGAGCCGGGCCTGGTGGCGCAAGCCTGTAATCCCAGACCTCGGGAGGCTGAGGCAGGAACATCGCTGTGAGTTTGACACCAGCCTGGGCTGCATAGTGAGTTGCAGGTCAGTCTCAACTACATAGTGAGACCCTGTCTCAAAAAGCAACAAAATAAATAAATACATACATACAGGAGAGGTTTGTTTTTTGGGTGTTTTTTTTTTTCTTTTTTTTCTTTTTTTTTTTTTTTTTAGGGGGGGTTTGTTTTGGGGTTAGGGTTTCAGAGGATTCGGTTCATTGTCAACTGGCTCCAAGGTGGAAACCGCATGGTGGAAAAACCTGGCCGAGGAAAGCTGCTCATGTCAAGATGGCCAAGAAGCAGGGGGAGGGAAGGGAGGAGCCACCAGGGCCTACAGAGATGTTTCGGGCCTAACGGGAGAACCGCTGCCCAAGGAGAAAGTGTCTTCAGCGGGCGGAGTTTAGAGCTTTAAACCTGAGCGCCCAGGGCACCCGACGGCGGGAAGCGCCTTGGCCCGTGGGGTTTGCAACTCGGTCTTGGAGCTCCCCCTGGTGGTCTTGCAGGACACTGCAGCTCTTGGGGTGCGCGCGGAGCTCCGGTTCCCGGGACGTGGGCGGGGCGTCCTATGCGCCGGGCGGAGCCTGCAGTGAGCGAACCAGGCTTCGGTGGGACCAGACCTGAGAGAACCGGAAGACGGGGTAGGGTCTTTCCTGATTCGTTCCTTTCTGGCGCCTGGTGACCTCTCCAAGGATCTGGGGCGCCCCTGCCTCCGTCTGAGCCTGGCGACGGACGGGATAAAAGCCTTGCGTCCTGGCCAGGAGCGCGACCCCCGGAAGTCCGCACGCGCCCTCCCGCTGCAGCCCCTGCCTCTGCGCCTTCGTTTCAGGGCTGCCTTGCTTTCTCCAACTTCACTCACAGGGAAGCCAACGGGACAGCGACCCTGCTGGAGGCAGGTGGCCGGTTCTGGCGAGAGTATCAGCTCTGCTTGGCACGGGAGGGAGCCGTGTTCGCGCGGCAGCAAACTCCCGCGCTTCCCGCCGCATCGCCCCGGGTGGAAGCCCTGCTCCCGGCCTCCTGGGCCAGGGACTCTCGGACCGCTTCCCGCACCGCCGTCCTTTCTCAGTGAGCCCTTGTCGGGGCCTGCGGCATCGCCCACTGCGCCTGACCCTCACCGCACGTGGGTGCCCCGCGGGGTCTCCACTATCGCAGGGCCCGGCTCCCCCTGAGGAATCCTCGACCGCTCTTCCCGACTTCTGAATCGCCCCGTTGCCCCTGGCTCCGTTCTGCCGCCCCCAGGCCGCTCCACCCCTGAGGTTCGCCTGCCCGGCCTCCTGCCCCCGACCCCGGGCCTGAGGCTCCCGGGCAGAGGCAGGAGGGGTGACCGTGTCTCTGGAGGCCTGCGTGGACCTGCCATCCAGCAGATGTCGCGCCCACCTCGGGACCCCCAGGCCCCGTGCTTGCCCCGTGCTCGCCCCCGACCTCCCTGGGGACAGCGCCGTGGGTGGCCGGTGTCCTCCGCAGACCACACCAGGGCGGCCTTGGCCCCTCGTCCCCCAGGACGCACACGACTAGAACCGCTCAGGTACAGGCAGGTGGTCGCAGGATGGCCTCCAGGGTCCAGGGCCCTCGGGTTCTCAGGGGACCAGCAGCTCCCGGTGGGTGCGGGTTCCCAGCGCTGCGCCCCCACCTGCAGGAGGCTCCTGGCCTGGCGGGGCCACTCACCCCTGATCCCGGCAGGAGGGGGCCGGGCGCCCTCCAGGCTGGGAGTTCAGCCCAGGCCCCTCTTGTGGCAGGTGAGGCGCAGCGTCTTCCCCATCCCTGGCCCGGGCAGTCCACAGATCCCCTGGGGAATAGCAGGTTTGCTGTCCGCGGGCCCAGCTGCTCCCGCCCTCTGTCCCCGGAACGCCCGTTGTGACACTACAAGCAGGTGTGAGGGGCCGCGCCCAGCGCACCTTGCCGGCTGGGAGTTGGGAGCCACAGGGGACGCCAGGCAGTCTGAGCTGCCAGGTAGTCTGAGCTCGCACCCTGCTCCAGAGGCCCCTCCCACCTGCTCCTGAGCAAACCGACTGAGCCCCCCCAACCATAAACCCCACCTGTCACGGTCTCCATACCAACACTTCTCACTGGAGCTGGGGTCTGCAGGCGTGGGGGTTGGAGTAGTATGTATGGGTAGCCCTGTTTGGGGGAGGAGGCTAAACCCAGGCTAACATGTTGAGCTATATCCAAAACCTACTTGTTTGTTTGGATGTGGTTATGCTAAGTCTCTAAATTGCTCAAACTGGGATTGAATTCACAATCCTCCTGCCTCGGCCTCCCAGAGCGCTAGGCACACCTGGCTGGAGGAGCAGCTCTTAAATGACAGCCTGGGCAGCAGGACGTGGAGAGCGGGAAACACCACCTTCACTGATGGATTAACAAGGCGGGCAGGATTCAAGGAAGAGCAGGTGACACTGCGGGGACTTTCCGGGAAGAGAGGCCTCCTTCCAGGGCGCACAGGCCTGTCAGGGCCTAGGGAAGCTCTGTGTGGACATAAACCAAAGGCACTGCCTTCCCCCTTGGGTCTGGATCTCACTCCGGCCCAGCCTCCTTCGCAGTAGGAGAGGACAGCAGGCGTGCTTGGGGGGCGGGCTGCGTCTTGGGGAGCGTGGGGACCTGCGTGGAGGCCCGGACCTCGCTCCGCAGGCCCCGGCCCCATCCCGTGTGGTTCTCTACTCTTCACTTTGTGTGGCTTGAACACGTGGTGATCCCTGCCGAGATGGGACGCGGATCCCGCCGGGCACCACGTGGGCGCTGGCCAGCCGCAGCAGCTCCCGGATGTGCATTTGCCTCCTACCTCTGCAGCCGTGACCTCAGCTCTGGGCAGCAGCCCTCCCACTCCCCTGCTGTAACTCTGGGACATCTGGAGCTTCTCAAGGCCTCGGCTTGCTCCTCTGTGCAACCTCAAAGGATTTTAATGGGTGCGAAGGGGCTAATCCCGGAGAGCAGTTAGAAAACGGGCCGCTCTGCAGCGAAATGGGACTGAGCCCCCACTCCCAAAGCCACCCTCCCACCGCTGCCCCTGACAGCCCCAGCTCCGTGAGGGTATTCATTGAAAACTTACCATCGCGTAAGCATTGGCTAAATAATCGATCAATAAACAGAACAAAAACACCTTTCACACACACACGCCCCCCCCCGTTTGTTTTTTACAGGGGAAGAGAGTTGATTCTATGGTTACCATGGAAACAGCCACACGCAAACTCTTCTTCCTCTGCTTTTTTCCCCTCCTTTCACCTTTCTGCTCCAGAAATGAATGTTCCAAATGACATGCCAGACCCAGATGTGAACCTCAGGTGCAACGTCCACCTTCCCAGTGGCCACCATCAGTTAGTTCATGAGGAAGCAGGCGAGGCTAATTTAAGGTTAGATTTCATTTACACTGGAAAATACAAAGTCATCGGGCAAAACAAAGGGGCGTTTGCACCCCTTCTTCACGGCGAGGCCCTGTGGCAGCCGTAATTCGTGGCCTCAGCAGCTACACTTGGCCTCTGAGAATTGATCCTGAGGAATTCCCTCGGGGTCTGCGTACGTATGTGACCCGTGCTCAGCGCCTGAGTTATGTACAACCCTGAACGACTGGAAAACAACCACTGAGAAAGCAGACAGCTGGCGTTGTTCCCTGACTGGCGTGGATGACACGGGTGTTGTTCTTGCAAAGATCAAGACTCAGATGCCACATAATTCACCCATTGAAAGTGAACAGTTTCAATTTGACTATGATTCTCCATGGATCATCACCGAGATCCATTTCTGGACATTTTCATCACCCCAAAATAAGAAACTCTGCGCCCCCATTTAGACATCACCTTCCAACCCTCCATTTTCTGCCCCTACAAACCTCCTTCCTGTCCCCACGGAGGCGTCCACCTGAGTGCGTTACACCCCATGTGGCTTCTGTGACCAACTTCATCCACTCAGCAGCAGTTCTGAGACTCATCTGTTCCCATCAGATGGCTGGAAGAGTCACCTTTTCATTGTTGGGACAAAATACCTGATGTCTGCAGCTGAAAGGAGAAATCTATTTGGGCTCACGATTTTGGAGGGTTCAGTCCATGGTTGGCTGCCTCCAAGGCAGAAACAGCAGGACGGAGAGGCCTAGTACAGGAAGATGCTCATCACATGACAATTAGTTTTTTGGGTTTTTTGTTTGTTTGTTTTTTGAGACAGGGTCTCACTGTGTAGTTGAGACTGACCTGGAACTCACGACGTAGCCCAGGCTGGTCTCAAACTCACAATGATCCTCCCACCTCTCCCAACTGCCTTCTAACAGTGAGTTCAGCTATAAACTAATCGATGGGATTAATCCATTGATGAGGATAGGACGACTCAATTCCCTTCTAAAAGCCCACCTCTGAACACATGAGTCTCTTTCAGGGGACATTTTACTTTATTTATTTATTTATTTATTTATTTATTTATTTATTTTGTTTGTTTATTTTTGCCACCTCAGGGAACATTTTAAATCGAAACCATAGCAATGGGTGTGTCACATTTATTTTATCCACCCATCGGTTGATCAGAACATGGGTTCTTTCCTGTTGGGCTGTTGAACTATTGCTAGGGACATCTGCGCTCAAGTCCACGTGGACGTGTGCTGTCTGTCACCTCCCCTGGGGATACACTTTGGGGTGGGAAGTCGGTCGTCCGATTATTCTGTGTTGAGCCATGTGCCTAACTCAGGGATATTTAATTTCGGGTGAGAATTTTGTTCTGCTTCCCACAAGGCGGCTGTAAATGCTCCCCAGTGACGGCGAGGACTCTCTGTACCTCGGTGACCCCGCTTATCCGGAAGCGGTGAGGATGCAGGATGAGGGACCCAGCCCTGAGGGCTGCTGGGAGGGAGTTTCCTTCTCCCCCTGGGACAGGAAGGTGGGAGACACTCACTGCAGCGGGAGTCCGGGGCCCGGGTGTATGAGGGGCTAGGGACCGAACTGTGTTCCTCCACATTTGGGTATTGCAGCCCAAACCCCCAAGGGATGAGTGTTGGACAGAGGGCATTTAGGAGGTTGTTAAGGTGAAGGAGGTCTTAAGACAGCTCTGGTGCCCTTGGAAGGCGAGGAAGAGACACGGGCCCCTCCCAAGTTGCCCAGGCTGAACTTGAAATTGTGGTCCTCCTGCCTCAGCCTCCCAGAGTGTGAGAGTTACAGGTGTGCACTTAGCGCTGATTCCCTCAGCCCGGTCACCTTCTATTCCCCACCTGCTCCCCGGCACAGAACATCCCATCGCCTGTTCTTACTGCTCCTCAAAATTTAAAACACAAAACAGGGCTGGGGATGTAGCATAGTGTGAAGGCCCTACATTCACCCCAGAACGACACACACAAGAAGTCATGGACTTGAACATGTGACATACGTTACTGCTATTTTTAGGAGTTAATACATAAATATTATTATTTTTTTTTTTGTACTGGGGATTGAACTCGGGTCCTTGCACTTGCAAGGCAGGCCACCGAACCGCTGAGCTAAATCCCCGGCCCATAAATATTCTTTTAATCTCTCAGCTGAGAGATCTCTCATAGGGTAAATATGGACAGATATAACCCACATAAACAAAAGCCTTTGATAATCTTGAATTTTAATAACAAAGATGCCATTTTTAATGGGATCAAATATACTCAACTCAGTCTTTTTTTTTTTTTAATTTTTGGTAATGGGGATCGAATTCAGGACCTTGCACTTGAGAGGCAGGCAGCGGAACCACTGAGCTAAATCCCCGGCCCTCAGTCTAGAGTATTAAAAAATATTTCTAGTCCCACAGAACACTCCTACAGCTTTGTACAAGGCACCTATAGATGAGCAGAAAATATACTTGAGTACAATAATTTTCAAATATTTAAAGAGAATCTCAGAGGGGTGTGGTAGAACACGCCTGTAAGCCCAGCACTGGGGAGGCTGAGGCAGGAGGATCACAGGTGCCAGCCCAACCTGGGAAACTTATTGACTTAGAGATACTCTGTCTCAAAGTACTATTTTTAAAAGGGCTGGGGATGTAGCTAAGTATAAAGGCCTTGGGTTTGATCCCCAGTACCACAACAACACAGGTTGTTTATAAAATGGTTTTGCCTGGTTCTTTTAGAACAATCACTGCTTGGACCCGGGCTGCCATGCTGGGAGGGAGCTCAGCACACACTGGAGACCCCTGGTAGGTGTCTAAACCCACAGATGCGGCAAAATCCCACCCTCCAGACCAGGTACCAGAGGAAGCTTCCAGATGATTCTAGAGCCTGGCCAGTGGGGTCATTCTAGCAGAGGCCCCAGACATTGTGGGACTGAAAGAGGCCATTCCCACCGTGTCCTTTCACCATGCTGAGTCAGAATCAAGGCACATAAGAAAAAGAATCTACTAGCAGGGTGCAGTAGTACATGCATGTAATCCCAGCATTTAGGAGGCTGAGGCAGGAGGATCCCTTTAAATTTGAGACCAGCCCATACTACATAGTGTATTCAAGTCTAGCACCTGAACTACATAGCAGGATCCTGTCTCCAGAAAAAAGGCAATAATAAAGACTGCTAAATGCAAATAAAAATTGTATCATAAAAGAAGCATCATAGCAAGCTTCTCAGTAAATCTTTTTCTCTTTCTTTTTCTTTTTTTGTGCTGGGTGTGGTGCCCAGAGCCTAACACATGCTGGGCAAATGCTCTACCCCTGAGTTATACTCCACCCCTGTACTCAGGAAGAAAAGAAGAACTCCGAAGGGGACGCTCACCATTCCTGCCAGGACGCATTCTGTGCCAGACACTGAACTGGATAGAAAAGGCCCTCACATGCTGCTTAGGTCACCACCACTTCCAGGGGTGTAGTTCAGTGCAAAGGTCCTGGGGTCAATTCCCTAAAAGTGAGGTGGGGGCCAGGGACATAGCTCAGTGGCACTGCCACCCGCCTCACAAGCTCAAGGTCCGGGGTTCGATTCCTGGTACCAAAAAAACGGTGAGCCAGGTCCCGTGGTACGGTGGCTAAGTTCCTGGAGGAAAATGCAAGCAGGGTGACTCCACCCATGAGACAGACCATGAAGTATGATTTGAACCCCATACAAACTCACTGTGTTCTACCTCAGTAAACATGGACGGCTTCTATTCCGCTATCAGCAAAAGAAAACAAAAAGCTTGTTGAAGTTACATAATGGAAAATTGTGAATGTCAGTAAAATATGGTAGGACGGACAGATTTTAGGAAGAAAGGAAGAAAAAGAAAAAGAGGAGCAGGAGACTGAGGGGCTGTGTTTTATGGGGACGGTCTGGTGACAACGGAAGACTCTGCAGGCACTGAGGAAAAACCACTTCTGGAAAATTCTGTGCTCCGAGCACAGAATCCAGGGTGTCCCCTCTCCGCACCCCAACACCCCGCTCAGCTGCCTGCGTGTGAAGGTGGCCAGATCCCGGGTGATTCAAGCCAGGGCCCAGAGAGAGGAGCCAGGCCACCCCGAGATTCCCCCTGTGCTCACCGAAGGCCTCCAGACACAACCACTGTGTCATTCTCACTTTACAGGCAGGGAAACTGAGTCCCAGAGAGCCTAGCTAACCTGTCCAAGGTCACACAGCCAGGATGGACAGAGCTGCGGTTGAAACCGGAGCGGATGCACCCCAGCGTCTGAGCTCTTAAACACTGTGCTGTAGGACTGCGCCTTTTAAATTAATGATACAAGACCCGGGCATTGTGATGCACGACTATAATCATGGCCCTCAGGAGGCTGAGGCAGGACGAATACTGAGTTCAAGGCCAGCTTGGGCTACATAGTGAGATCCTGTCTCAAAAACAAAAACTTTAAAATTAAAAAAAAAAAAATGGATGAAACATGACTAAATGCCACCAGTGCTCATTTATATTTGCAAAGCTTAAGGGAAAAGTATCCTAAGGCTGTGCTCCAGTGTCACACTGTGTTACCATGTAGGGGCAAGAGGAAGAATTAGACAGAACATAGATGTTTTTCCTCAGTTTCTATTGTTTCACTTGTTCCAATATTTATGTATTATTTTGTAACTTTTAGTGGCTATTTTTTGGGGGGAGGGTTTTGAGATAGGTTCTCACTATGTAGCTGAGAATGACCTGGAACTCACTACGTAGCTCAGGCTGGTCTCAAACTCACAGCGATCCTCCTGCCTCAGCCTCCCGAGTGCTGGGATTACAGGTGTGCACCACCACGCCCGGCTTGACTATTTCTAAATTAAAAGCGGAGGGCCTGGGATTTAGCTCAGCGGTTCAGTGGCCTGCCTCGCAAGGGCAAGGACCTGAGTTCGATCCCCAGTACCAAAAAAACTTAAAAATAAAAATAAAAGCGGAAATGAGCATTCCACACACGCTGTGTGACACGAGCCCGAGCCCAGAAGAAGGTACGAGAGGTCGCCCTGGAGCAGGGAAGACAGCACTGAGGAGTCTGAGGACAGGAAGGAGGTGTCAGGGAGCAGGGGTTAACGTCCCCATGGGTCAGGTCGCCCCGTGGGAGGAGGCAGCAGAGATGGGAAATCCACAGGCACCAGAGCGGGTCTGTTTCGAGACAAGGACTAGGGAGCCCTTGCTGGTCCCCTTCAAAGCCCAGCAAGTCCCAGGGGACCACATAAACTCCTAAACTGGTCTATAAACAGATCCTCTGGACGGTGGCCCGGGGAAGGAAGGAACTAACCCAGCGTAGCTGACACCAGGAAAACCTTTCCCTGGGCCTCAGGAGCGGCACTTTTTTTTCTGATTCACGGTGCTGGGGATGAAGCCAACCCTTCCCCAGCCCCAGCCTCAGCCAGTGAGGGGGGCTCTGCCTTCCCAGCAGGTGGCTTCCACCTTATGTGTGGGCTTCACACACCTGTCATCCCATCACTCTGGGAGGCTGAGGCAGAAGGATTGCAAGTTCAAGCTCAGCCTGGGCAACTTAGCAATTTAGCAAGATGCTGTCTCAAATTGAAGAACAAAGAGAGCTGAGGGTAGAGCTCAGTGTGAAGGCCTTGATTCCAAGCCCCAGCACTAGGGGAAAAACAAACACAAAAACAAAAACGCCTGGCATGTTATTGTCTTTCTGGCTGGTTCTTCCGCCTCAGCCTGAGTGGGGAAGAGACATCTTTACTCCCACGCCCGGCCAGCTCCCCTACAACCTGTGTCCTCTGGCCTGGGCTGGGCAGGCACAGCAGGCGGGCTCCATCCAGGGACAGGCTCAGGATGCCCAATCACGGGATGCCTGGCATCAGATTCCAGCACCGTGCAACCCTGGGCAAAGCAGCTGCCCCTGAGCCTCAGTTTACCCATCTGTAAAGTCTGAATGGCAAGAGCACCTGGCCTTTGTTAAAACAATCAGAGCGTTGTCTAAGAGGTGAACACTGGTCATTGCTGCTTGTACTCTCGGCACTGGGTCCCTGTGCCCGGTTCTGAGCTGAGTCTGATAGCAGACCACTGAGATCTTCTGACTCCACAGTGACAGGAATCAGAAGAGGGAAGGGGACACAAAAAAGTACAATATGCTGTGTACCTGGACCAACTCCCCACAAGAATGTGGTCGCGTGCTGCGAACATGTGCTAACAAAAATTCCTTAAAGCTGGGCATGGTGGCGCATGCCTGTGATCCCAGCACTCAGGAGGCTGAGGCAGGAGGATTGCTCTGAGTTGGAGACCAGCCTGGGCTACATAGTGAGTTCCAGGTCAGTCTGAACTACGTAGTGAGACCCTGTTTCAAAAAACCAAAACAGAAAAAATTCCTTAAAAAACGTTTAAATGTATTTCCTCTCATGATGGATGACCTTGGACCACTGAGTGGTCACGGTGAACTTGCCCTATGGGCTGTTGCATTTTTACGTCTCTGGCACCATCGTCCTTGTTCTTTGCAAAACATCCGGCCTCATGGGTCCAGTCACGTCTCTGTGAGGACAGGGGCGTGGGCACAGTGAAATGAGGGGTCCCGGGACTGACCTCAGCCTCAGGCTGCAGGCTCAGCCATCAGGGCCAATCTGGGCTCTGGGATTCGCTCTGGAGCCTGGGAGCACCAGCACCCAGGCGAGGGCCAGGTCCCGAGGGCTGTGGGGCCTCCAGACGGACGGCACCAGACTTGCTCTCCCTCCTCCTCCACAGCCCCTGGAGGGGCGCCCACCTAAGCCCACGCAGCCCACTGGGGCCCAACCCACACATCCCTAACTGGACTCCACCTCCCCCCTACTCAAACCCTCACTGTGGCTCCCCAGTGCCATGGGGGGTCCTCCCCACAGCCCATGGGCCCTGCATACTGCACCCCTGCCCACCAAATGTCAGCCTCTTTCCAGCTTGAAGCACCCTGCTTGGAAGTCAAGCTCTCCCCAGAGTGCAGGTTACCGTAATATTGATTTATGCCTAAATATTGATGGTGCCCAAAGGAGGCTGTAAGCAGTTCAGGCTGTGAAGAGTGAACGCCACAATTGGTTATAGAAGTGAGTCCAGCCTATGATGTCTACGTGCTGAGGTCAGAGTAACTCGCACCCAAATTCCATTTCCCACAAGTAAAACCTTCTCACTAGAAGGACAGTGTTCTAATTACAACCATATATTTGGTCTATTCTGTTCCTAATTCGAGAACGCTTTGTCTTGTCTTTTATGTGCCTTGCTTACATTAGTTTCCATAGAGACTGCACAGTTGTGTGATCTTGCACGCAGTTCTGCCCTCGAACATAGCTTGCCTTTACCCCAATTGATTACCAATAAAAACCAGTGGCCTGGACCAGCACCTTTGTCGGTTGCACCAGCATTGATCACCCTGGCTCCCCGCTTTCTCTCCTCGTTCTGCCTTTTAGTTTGATTTCTCAGGCCTGCGTCGTACACTGGGCAGGAAACTGGAACCTAAGTGCAGGGGTCTCTGGCACGGGCGGGGTTGCTGGGTCTCCCCACTGTGCTGTGAATTCTAGGAGGCAGGGCGTGGGCTAATTTATCGCTAGGGTCCCAGGAGTAGGTCCTGGAAAATGTGGGGTAAGGAAGAAACAGAAAGGAGGAAAAGCGAGGGAGGAGGAGGAGGAGCGAGAGCTCTACAACGTAAACCCTCTGGTTCCACTTTTGGTCCCCGCACTGTCCCCTGCGCCCACCAGAGGGCGCACTGATCCAGCAAATTCCTAGCGCTTCCGCTTGCGCAGTATGGAGAAACTGAGCCAGGCGCTGCGGCCCAAATCTGTACTCCCAGCGCTGAGGGTGACTGAGGCAGGGCTCTCGTGTTCGAGCTCAACCTTGGCAATTTAGCGACTTAGCAAGATCCTGTCTAAAATTTTTAAAAAATAAAAAGTGGGGATGTAGCTCAACGTGAAAATCCTGGGTTCAATTCTCAATAGCTAAAAAAAAAAACAAAATTGAGGAAGAGGAATAACACTGTTAACGGTCACTGAGAGCCCAACAGTGCGTCAGGACCACTGCTGAGCGCCCTGCGCGCCTAACTCAACACAACACGGGGTACCTCACAAGTGAGAAAGTGCGGCTCAGAGAGGGTGTTCTGCTTCCCCAGGGCCACCCAGCACCCACACTGCAGAGCAGCTTCCAGCTCCGGCCTCAGTGGCCCCACAGCCCGCTGCTCTCTGGCCACACTCCTGCCACGAGTCCCCCACGCGCAGGGCTTGGTCCTGCCCGCCAGCCTCCTGCTCCCTCCGCTTCCGGTCCTCAGTCAGGGGCCTCGGCCACAGCCCCCGGAAATGCTTCTTCCATTTCCCCACGCCCCGCTTCCACCGTCTCCTGGCCAGGAATTCTGCCCAGATCCTACAGCTCGGTGAGAACCCAGCCTCTCCGTGGCAGACCGGGCGGTCTCCCAGGATGTCGTCCCGGGAGGCCGGGCAGCTCTACCTCATCACTGCACGGAAACAGTGAGTGAGTGATGAATGAGTGAATGAACTCCACGGTGTTGAACTCTGGGCTGATGAATGGGTGAATTCCCACAACTTCTGTGAGGCTCACCCAATCCCCCTCCGCCAGATCCTGGCCAATCAGAGAACTCATTCCCTGCCTACTCAAAGTGATTGGTGCAGAGGTGGGGCAAGGACCCAATGGGAGTCTATGCTGATCCTTTAGCTAAATAAATGAGTGAAGTGCCCAGGAACCAGCCATGCCTGAAGCCTATGCAGTTCTGGACTTTATGGAAACATAAACTAATGGACTCACCCCTCACTAACATGATCAAACGTAGTTAACTTGTTTTCTGTATTTGTGACCCAAAAGGCTCTGTATAATCCCCCCTAAAGCATTCTCCAAGCATGGGGGCACCTCTCAGTCCCCTGCCGGATGAGACCCCTGACTCCAAGAGCCAGGCCAGGCCTTGGGGATGGGAAAAGCATCTCCCCGATTTCTCAGACCTGGCACCACATCTGCCATTATCCTTGCGTGTCTCACTCCTGGGGCCCTGGATCTCCTGTCACAGGGAAGAAGATGACAGCGCAGGGGGCTCCCTGTGCCGGGGGGACCTACCTGGCAGGTGACAGCGCTGGACCGGAGCATGCGGGACCTGAGCTGAGGATGAAGAAATCGCTGCTGTCAGATCTGGTGTCTGCCCAGATGGGAGGAGGCGCCGGCTTCCCTGGGGCTCCCTGGAGAGTAAGGGACAGAGTGCAGGGCAATAGAGGCGCCGTGGGGCACAGGCCCGGGGAACACAGGGCCACACTCGGGGTGATGTCATGGGGTGCTGACATTAAAAGGAAAAGCACATTTTCATAGTTTATGCCAGCAACTAAAACATAATGAGGTTGGGGTGCAGCTCAATGAGCAGTGATTGCCCAGCGTGTGCAAAGCCCTGAGTGCCATCACCAGCACCACAGGAAACACACGCACGCACGCACACATGCACGCACATGCAAGCAACAGCAGGAACACGAAATGATTCACAAATCGCACAGCTTTCAGAACCCAAGTACTGTAGGTTGGAAAATTCTGGCCAACAGGCAGCTTTTATAGAAAATGAGAGCCCCTGTACAGGGACAACTGGCTGGTTATGGCTGCACTGGTTAATCAGTTAGGTTCATTTGCTTCTACCATGACTAACACAGTCACTGTGGTGGGACAGGAACTCAGCCACTTACAGACAGTGGGAGAATCAGCGGCCTCTTACAAATTTTATTTAATATCTGCTGCCAAGCATAGCAGCACATACTTGTAATTCCAGCACTCAGGAGGCTGAGGCAGGAGGATCGCCAGGAGTTCAAGCCCAGCCTGTACTACATAGTGAGACTCTCTCTCAAAAAAAGAAAAAGCCTGCCCCACCCTTTGAGAGTCTCTCACTACACAGGGAGTGCACTGGCATGGTGGTGGCAGTGGCTGCCCCAGGGTCTTTGCACCTCCTCACCCCAGCCTCCATTCCCCCTGCCCACCTCAGCCCTGGGCCTGGAGCCTGGAGACACAAGTGATGCCTGGCCTCTCAGAATGAGGCCTCACTCTCCAAGACAGCCTTGGTCCCTGATGAGGCCCCTCCCTGAGTCACAGAAGAACCCCAATAAACAAGCAAGATGCCTGTACTCATCTTCATGAGGCTCTGTAAAATAACTTGGAACTTGGTTCCCATGGAAACCACAGTGGCCTCTGAGGAGGAAGAGGCCGGAGCACCCAGGAGCCTCGAAGACAAAGGGTTGATGAGTCTGCTCATCCCCAGGGCCCCCAGCAGCCCAATACCGAGCCATCCCTGTGGCCTCAGCCTGGTCGGCTGCACCTCCAGACTGCTGATCCCCTCGGATCCCTGCATCGCCCCATGCAAGAGGCTGAGCCCAATCCCTGGGTAGCCTGCACCTGAATCCCAGCCCCTCCTGCTGGGATCAGAGGTGAGTGGCCCCGCCAGGCCAGGAGCCTCCTGTAGGCGGTGGGGGCACAGCGCTGGGAACCCGCACCCACCGGGAGCTGCTGGTCCCCTGAGAATCCGAGGGCCCTGGACCCTGGAGGCCATCCTGCGGCCACCTGCCTGTCCCTGAGCGGTTCCAGCCGTGTGCGTCCTGGGGGACGAGGGGCCAAGGCCACCCTGGTGTGGTCTGCGGAGGACACCGGCCACCCACGGTGCTGTCCCCAGGGAGGTCGGGGGCGAGCACGGGGCCTGGGGGTCCCGAGGTGGGCGCGACATCTGCTGGATGGCAGGTCCACGCAGGCCTCCGGAGACACGGCCACCCCTTTTGCCTCTGCCCGGGAGCCTCAGGCCCTGGGTCGGGGGAGGAAGCTTGGCAGGTGAAGCTCAGGGGTGGAACGGCCTGGGGGTGGCACAACAGAGCTAGGGCAACAGGGCCCAAGAGGCCGTCTGATTGCTGCAGCAAAAAAGAGTCCAAGGGTTCCCCAAGGGCCTGGGCATCCAGATGAGGAGGTGGACACGGCGACCTGGGCGAAGGTGACAGTGACAGCTGTACCCTGCCTGAGGGAGTTCACCCGGGAGATGAGGGCTGCCAAGCACAGCGGGCCCACACACTGCCCTGGATGTCTTGGCCTTGGCGACAGAGACGGGCAAAGCCAAAAAGGAGGAGGTGGAGAAGGAGGTGGGGGTCCAAGGAGCTCAACCCTCAGATAAGACAGGGGCCCAGAGAACCAAGAGGCTGGGGCATCAAGGCCTGCACCTCAGTTTAGACACCCAGGAGACACTGGGAGGCACTGCAGGGACCTGGCCCCCCGCTGGGGACAGAACGACGACCAAGGCTATCTTCCCCCAGGACACGTGGAGACCCGCATGAAGGTGAAGGGGTTGCCGGGGTCCAGCAAGGGTGGGAACCTCCAGGCTGTGTTTGTTTCCAAGGGGACTTCAGGGGCCTTCTCCACTCCATTCCAAGTCACACCCAAGGCAGGGACAATGAGGCTGCGGTCTGAGGGGAAGCCATTCCAGTAGGTATCTCTACAAGGAAGAACTAAGCCCAGAAGCCCAGCACTCTCGGAGGCTGAGGCAGGAAGATCACAGGTTCAAGCCCAGCCTGGACAAGTTGTCAAGATCCTATCCTAAAATAAAAAATAAAACAGGGCTGCAGATGTAAATCAGTGCAAAGGCCCTGGGTTCGGTCCCCAGTTCTGCAATAAATGTTAATAAGTAAAGGGAAGAACTATTTTTAAAAACTTAATGAAATACCAAATTATACCTAAAAGAATAATGACAATTTATTGAAAACCTTTAAATTTTTTTTTAAAAAGAAAATCATTAAATATCCACTCAGCGTCCCACTTTGATTTCATTAATGCCATCCCCTCCCCCTTTGGCTGAGGGGGTTACACACAGTCTAACTCTTGCAACTAATTGCTACATCTTTCCAGCCTAATCTGTGGATTCTTCCTTCTGTTCTTTGCAAATTCCATTTTATTAAATAAAGCTTTATTGAGTCCCTTTTCTATTTTTTGCCCATAAAATGGAGCTCCGTGGGGCTGATTTTTGCCTGAAATGTCAAAGAAGAAATTTCAGAGCCAGCCCTCTGAATTGCACATTTTTACCGTGAACAACAACAAAAGAGAGATGAAGAAAATATTGCTGATTCTTTAATAACAGTTTACATTTTCAAATTTAAAAGAGAGAGAAAAAAAAAAGAGAAAGGTGAAGGAAGTGACCTTCCCGCTGCTGCGGAGAGAAGAATACTGTTTTGCATCATAAAATCGGTCTAGAACCAGCTTCTGTAAAGTGGCAGATTGAGACCGTTCTTTAACATATCGATCTTGTTCTCCTGCACAGCTGGGAGGCTCAGGTGAATCTTCCTGGTACAGACCTGTTCTGTTCTCTGTTCCTCCAGTCTGTCCTTGAAAGGATAACTGGAACAAAAGGATCTGAGATTCTCTCAGAAAACGTTGCAATATCTGAAAAAAAAAAAAAAAAGACTCCTAAAGAAGCCTGAATTCTGATTGGTTGTCTTCCTTGATTTTTTTCGTTGCCATAGTGACAGAGAGGTTAAATAACATCTCTGCATTTTTTAAGGAATAGATACTTGTACGTTTTTCTCTGTCAAATCAGAAAAGGATCTTTTTCTCCTTCCACAAACGTGATGAAATAAAAGCCCAAGGCTCTTCTAGATTTTTTTTCTTTTTTTGAACAGAGAAATCCAGTCTCCTCTTACCGAAATTAACAAAAGCAGCAGGGGGTGGAGCAGACTCAACTCTGAGGGCAATTGTTAATATCAAATCCCGCGCCCTCTGGTGGTCAACACGAGAACAGCAAGGCCGTATTTAATATAAAAAAAGCGACTCACCTCATTTCCGTTCACCCATGACACCGCCCCAGCGAACTAAAACAGCAGGCTTGATCCTGGAGGTAGGATACGGCCGAACATCTGACTGCTTTGGCCAAAGAAACACGATGGAGGTGATACCATGCCAGTTCTGGACCTAGTTTTTAAGATTTCAGCGGCTTCCACCTTGATCTTTTGGAGTCCCGAGCTGCTATGCAAGAATTACAACTCCCTTAAGAGCACAAAGCTACGAAAGGACCACTGAGAACTGAAGCTTCCAGGAGTGCATGGGAAGAAAACATCTAGGAAATGGATCCTCCAGCCCCCACTGCCTCAGCTCATCAGACACGAGGCAAAGATGAACACCCAGCAGACGCGTTCCAAACTCCCAGCCCACAGAGTCCTGAACAAGCTTGGGAAGAAAAACTACTGTGCCCACTTCTCAGAAGACACTGAGGCTCGGAGAAGGCCAGTCGATGGCTCCAGAGACTCTGCTCCTCTGCACCAGGAAAAGACCCCGAACAGGAGTGTGGCTTCTGCTCACAACCCACCAGGAGTGCACACAGGAGAGCTGATTGCTGGACACCTGTTACGTCGTCTGGGCCTTGAAGTCGAAGGCTGACTTTTAGGAAAAGAGGGCGTCACCTTCTGAATGGTACTTAAAGATCCAGGGCTGAGTCTGCCGTTTATAAAAGTAAAACCTGGGCATGGCGGTTCACGCTTGGAATCCCAGCATCTAGAAGGTGATGCAGGAGGACTTCGAGCTTGAGCCCAGGCTAGGCAATTCAGAAACTTTGTGAGTCCCTGTCTCGAAACTTTTTATTTTTAAAAAATATTTAAATTTTTAAATTTTATTTACTTTTTATTTATTTTTGGTGCCGGAGATCGAACTTGGGTCCTTGAGCTTGCGAGACAAGCGGCGGCACCTCTGGGCTAAATCCCGGCCCTCAAAAATTTTTAAAAAGGGGTGCGGGAGCTGGAGATGTATCTCAATGTGAAGGCCCTGGATTTAATTCACACAAAAAGTACCACAAAAAAACTGAGGAAAGAAAAGGAAGGGGAAGTATGGAGAGCACAGCCATATTGACTTGTGATTCGCCCGAGCAGTGTGCCGTCACCCATAGCAACGGCCTAGTTCAGCTGGTGATCTGATCTATTGCCTAGCAGATGTAACTCATAATAATTGTTATTGCTTCCTTCTGGAATGTGTGGGCGGTACTTTCGCTCCCGTACAGCTGGAGAGTATAAAAGGAAAAGGTTCTGTAATAAAGCAAGCAAGTAACTTGAGAAGAAAAGTGCCTTCCGTCTCTCTGTCCTCGTCCTTTCAGGTTTAGGATCTGCTGGCAGGATCCTGACGTCGCGGGTCGCGACAGGGAAGGAGAGGAAGGGAAAGGAAAAAGAAACCTTGCCAGGCCAAATATACAAAATCAGCAGTTCTGGGGCGAGGGAGGACCCGGAAACTGCTCTCCAGGGAATTCTGGTCCAGATTCAGCGCCTCTGCCCCAGTGCACTTTGGTCAGCCTCATAACTGAAGCTGCCACCTCCAGCTAACTTGGTGGAAGAGAAAAAGGGAGACCAGAGACACAAACTTTCTCTTAACCAGGCTATGAGGAAATCCCACCCATCTCATGCACTTGTGGGCCACTGGGGAAACCTTGTCACGTGGGACAGAACCTAGCCGCAAGGGATGTTGGGAAATGTAGTCCCCAGCCGGGCAGCCATGTGCCTGGGCTGAGGGAAGCTGGGTTTTTTTGTTCATCCAAGCGTAAGGCAGCTGCAGACGTACTCTTTGGAGTCTCAAGCTCCTTCTTCCTGATTACCTGAAGGCAGAAATAAAGTTTCCAGGGCCACTAGTCCTCATGAAATAAAGTGACCTCCAACTGGAACCTCTGAAACTATGAACCAAATAAACCTTGCTTCCCTGTCAGTTGATTATCTCAGGGATCTCTCATCACAGCAACAGGGAGCTGGCTAACAAACGTGTCCTGTGCTGTGCTGTCTGAGGACACAGAGGTGACAACGCTGGCGGGGGTTCCTGCCTCACAAGATATCTCAAGCCAACAGGGCTTGGGTATTAAACAAGTGCATTTGTTATCTACTGCTGCATAACAAGTCGTCCCAAATTTTAACATCATAAAACAATGAACTTTTACACCTCACAGTTTGTGACAGTTAGGAATGCGAGGGAGGTAACCGGATAGCTGTAGGTCCTTCACAAGGGTGCACTCCACGAGCTGGCTGGGGCCGGGCATATTGGTTCCATGGCCCCATAAGCCTCTCCATCGGGCAGCCCAGAAGCATGGAGCCGACAGAGCCAGTCTCTTGGGATCTAACCCCACAAGTGACAGCCCATCCCACTTCCCTTGTCTGGTTCTTACAATCCACAACAATGTCCATGCTCCACCCAAAGGGGCTTAGACCCCAGAAGGGCGTGAATCTTGGGAGGCAGGAATACAGGAGGCCACCGGAGTCTGCACATTTCTGACTTCACAATTGTGTCGCCCAACACAACATGAGGGCTGCCGGGTGTAGTGACGCACACTTGTAGTCCTGCCTGAGGCAGAAGGGTCACAAATTCGAGCCCAGCTAGGCCAGATTAGTGATTTAGCAACACCCTGTCTCAACATTTACAAAAAGAGCTGGGGATAGAACTCACTGTACTGGGTTCAAACTCCAGTATGAGAGAGAGGGAGAGAGAAAGAGAGAGAGAGAGATGCTCACAGATTTCAAGGCGGGGGATTTAGCTCAGTGGTGCCACTGCCTGCTTCATAAGCGCAAGGTCCTGAGTTCAATCTCCC
>NW_022900931.1:63077241-63087284 GCF_012274545.1 Fukomys damarensis
AAAAAAAAAAAAAAAAAAAAAAGAAGAAGCTGGGGATGGCTTGCACAGCCTGTAATCTCAGCACTGAGGGAGGTTGAGGTAGAATGCAAAATTCTGGGCCAGCCTGGACAATTTAGTGAGACCTTGTCTCACACACACACACACACACACACATAGCACCAGGGATGTAGCTCCATGCAGCGGCCCTGGGTTTGATCTCCAGAAACTCCCTCAAAATGGAAGAGGAACGAGCAGAGAGGAGCGGAGAGCTGCAGCCTAGGAGACCTGGCCTGAGGCCTCTGGCAGGGGAGATAGAGGAGGAGCTGTGAGCCAGGGGAAGGGGAAGAGGGGGTGGCCTCTAGGCACAGAGAGACATTTGTGTTGGTTCACACCAGTTTTGGGTCATTTGTCACAGATACCACGGGACACTAGTCCATGTCCCAAACGTTGATACAGTCCGCCAGAACAACACGTGAGGCACAGTAAGCAGCCGCTGCTCTCCCCGGAAATTTGTTGGGCTGGGGTGGAGCGCGCAGAAGCGTGAGTGCGTGAGTGCGCATGCTCCAGACCCTGGGGGCGTGTCCAACCTTTAGAGAGTGAAAAAGTAATGAAAAAAGGTATTTTATCTTTTAAAAATCTAAGAAAATTAACAATAAAATTTAAAATGTGAAAAGGAGGTAAAAATGTTCTTTAGAACCTGCAGCTGCAAGAGGAGACACTGTTCAGCACAATAAAACTATTAAACGGAGTGGTGGCGCACGCCTGTTAATTCCAGTCCTGGGAGGTTGAGACAGGAAGATCGTGAGTTTTGAGGCCAGCCTGGGCTACATAGTGAGACTCTGTCTTAAAATAAAATTTAAAATTTATTTTTTAATTTAAAATGTAAATAAATAAAGAGAAAAGGAATTTGCTCGGTTAAATGAACAAGTCGAGAACCTTCCTAAGAATGTCTGGGTCGTCTTGCTGTGACTCTGGTGTTGCGAAGTTCCCAGAGGACCAGAGAGACCAGATGGGATTCGGGGGGGATTTACTGGCGCACCTCGACTCAGAGGGACCCCTCCCCAAAAGACAGAGCGATTGAACAAAGCAAAGTTCTAGTCTTTCATACATTTCGTCAAAGCGGGGTGGCCTTTCCAGTGACACAGTGATGGAACAGGACAAGGGCAGACAGCTCGGTAATTTAGCCTTGTAAGCAGGCAGTGAAACGTGAGTCATAGGGAACGGGGTGTCATAAACCTTGTTTACAGAACACGATTGTCTACGGCGTATATGGTTCCTCGGGGCTTACAAAACGTCTCTTACAGGAGTAAGACTGTCTACCTTCTCAGTACCGGGACAGGCCTGTAGTTACGGGAAAGGGGGAGCTTCTAGACTGCTTTCAGCTAGGAGAACTGATTTTTCTTTTTTTAATTCTGCTTTACTGGAGCCCTGAGTTCCTGTCCCCAGCCAGGTCTATTCAAGAAAGACGATTCTTGGAAAGGTATTTGACACAAGTCGTGTGGGAGCCTCCTGGAAATTGCTGTGTCCTGAGGAAAACCTGTACCCGGAGAAGCCCGCGAGCCTGGGCGATTGCCTGTGTGAGACTTAAGTCTCACTTTTACTCCTGGAGCGTGAACAGCCAAGAGGCTTCCACGATGCTGGGCTCAGAAGCTCAGCGAGGCTCCAGGAGCTTGTCGGACAGCGAGAGTCACCCAGGAAGGAACACACCAGGCAAGTTAGCAAATAGACCTTTATTAGTCTGGCCAGACGGCACTCCCCAAGCCAAGTAGCTCAGAGAGGAGGCCAGCTCAGAAACAGAGGCCACTTTATATAGGGCTGTCGGGGGGTGTTTACACTTAAAACTTGCAGGAAGAGGACAAAAGCAAAGAATCAGTTGATCTGAGCTAGTGGTCATCAAGCATATACTTGACCGTCAGGTACTACTGATCAGCAGATCGATTATCCATTCCATTTACAACTTAGATTATAATGTTCAGAACATTCAACTACAGGCAAGTAAGGAGTGGCGTGATTTGTGTTGGTCTCTGTGTTCACTACAGTTTCCATTTAGTTTCCCAGCTACTTCAAAGCAGTTACCTAACAATTCACAATTAATCATCAGTTATCCTATAAGGGATGGGGGGAGCGACAGTCTCTAGGTCATTTGCTGGTCAACATGGAGTCGCTCTGGTTCAGTCAGGCTCTTATAGCCTGCCCCATCATCGGTCACCATGCCGATGGCTCTCCTCTGCTATTGCAAGGAATGGATGCTTGTGGGCTTTCTCGCGCTAAATCGGGAGAGGGTCGTTGGCACTATTCTCCTACAAACACAATAGCAAGATAGGCCTGTGACTCTGCTATTTTTGTTTGTTTGTAATACTTGAGACTGAACCGGGGTCTTCTCACTGAGTTCCGACTCTGGCCCTTTTTTTTTTGTTCTTTTCTTTCTTTTCATTCCTTTATTTTGAGACAGGTGTTGGTAAATTGCTAAGTTTCTCAGGCTGAGCTCGACTTGCGATCCTCCTGCCTCAGCCTCCCAGAATGCTGGGATTACAAGCATGTGCCTCCGCACCTAGCCAATGTCTTATTTTTAGCAGACACTGAGAGTCTCAGTGAAATAAATCGAAGCGCTCAGCCCACGCGGTCCCATCTGCGTTAAATCCCGGGAAGCGGAGGCCCCGCACCGAAGCCCGAACTGTAACTTTAACCTTGTCGGAGCGCCCACTGGCGGGCAGCCGGGGAACAGCAGCACCCGTTGCTGGAAGACCCCGCCCTCCATTCATCCCGCGCTGGCCTGGCCACCGCCTCCCACCAGGTCAGAGGCCCTCAGAATACAAATGAGCTGGGAATGAGGAAGCTGAGACAGGAGGATCGCCGTGAGTTCAAGGGCAGCCTGAACCACAGCCTGAACCAAGGCCCTGTCTCAAACAACAAAAAACAAAAGGAAGAAATCATCTGCTCTGAAGTTTTCTTAAAAAAATTTTTTTGAAGTTTTCTTTGTAAAGAGACTCTCTCGAATGGAAAATCCACTGGCTTGGAGAACTGCGGAAGGTAGGGGAAGGCCAGGCACGTGCGTGACATTTCTCCACTGTTTAACACGAAGAATGTTACCCTATTAATGCCTTCAAGCTGCTTGCAGAATGTACATCTCCAGTGAAAGAATGGACGACTGTCTCATGGGCTGTGACATTCCCAGGAGTACGATCTGGATTCCTGGCCCCCAGGACCATGAATTCATGAACTTGTGCCTGCGAGGTGTGATCAGAAGATCCAGGAAATGTTTAAAATTCATCGCAGCAAGAAGCACATTGCCATTAGTCCCTCTCAAAATACTCCTTCTTGCTTCCAACACACTTAGCTCAACATTCCTGCCACTTTCTGAAGTGGATCCGCAAGTCCCCTTTGGTGGGATTCAAAAAATTCCAGGGATGGCTGCCATCAAGCATCCACCCAACGAATGGAGAGGTGGCTCCTAAAAACATAATGGGGTCGCCTTGTCCACCTTTTTCCCCAAATCTGGCACTGTGTGACCTCTGCTGTTCCCCACAGTCAAAATGACCAGGAAAGGTAAACTGATGCAGGACATCAAGGCAGCCAGGACAGGGCAACAAAAGACACTCATGAAAGAGGACGTCCAGAACTGCTTCAAAAAGAGGCAAGAGCGGCAGGACAAGGACCCTCGATGTGAGGAGGAGGAGGATTTTGAGGCGGACTCACAGCAATACATTTTCTAGTGCAATAAATTTTTCAAATGTAAATATCTACCATATTTTTATTATACCTCAAATAACTTTGCAGATACTATCAAGGCTCTAGAAATGGGAAGGATATATTGAATCATTCTATAAACTAAATTCATGATAATTCATTACACCAGTAATAACCTGCCAATACAATCATTTCAGTTTTCATTCTTTGTTCCATGTTTTTTACGCTGCGTATTCAACCTAGAACCTCAAGTGTACTAGGGAAAGCACTCTACCACTGAGCAACAGCCCCTCATTCTTTTTTTGGGTGGTGGTGTTGTTTGTTTCTTTTTTCTTTCTTTAGACAGAGTCTAATTATGTAGTCCAGGCTGGCCTCGAACTCTTGGTGATCCTCCTGCCTCAGCCTCCAGAGTGCTGGGGTTATCGTTGTGCACCCACATGCCAGGCAGCAGCCTCTCATTCTTTTTTTTTTTTTTTTTTTTTTTTTTTGGTACCAGAGATCAAACTCAGGACCTCCCTAGGCAGGAGCTGTGCCCCCAAACTATATCCCCGGCCCAGCCTCTCATTCTTAACCTTCAAAAAGAAATGTAATTTTAAAAAGAAGAAATGCTCTTTTGGCTGTATGTTGTATTGTATGCTTTAAGCCCAAATCATAAGTTCATAAATTTTCACTCTAACTGTAAAAACTTCAGACAGTTTCTCAAACAACTGTGTTCTCAAAGAACAAAATGTTAGGGAATTGATTATGTCAAAGTGTTTTGTGATGCCGCCAGCACAGGCTGCATTCTCCGGGTACTTCTTGGCTCTTAGAATGACTTCATGCTCTTATCTTTGGTTTCCCTCCCACCAAGGCCACAGTGGTCCAGAGAAGTTGAAACCTGTTTCTGCAGGGCTGGACCCACCCATAAAAAGCAACCTGGCCTGTGATAGGTTAGAAGTAGCTCACGCCTCATGAATAAGCAATAGCCTGGCCCTAAACAGATAAAAGGACCTTCCCGTCTTTGCTTTCTTCTTCTTCCTCCTCTGTTTCTGTTCTCTCTGCTCTCTCTCTCTCTACTCCCACTCCCTGAATAAAGTCTCCTGTTGGACCTCTCGGTGTGTGTGTGGCCTAGTTGTTGAGTGTCACTATTCCCTTTCACAAAAACTAAAAAAAAAAGAAAAGAAAAGAAAAAAGAACAAAAACTGAGTCATCTTGAATGAATTTCTATAAATTTTTATTTTGAAAATATTTCCAGCGTTGAGGACTTCTGTCTGTGCAATCAACTGTTACAAATTTTTCTAGCTAAGTACTTCCCTATTCCTGAGCTCTCTATATGTTTTGAGGGTGTGTATAGTACCAGGATTGAACCCCGGACCTCTGTACTCAGTTACATCCTCAGCTGTTTTACATTTTATTTTGAGTCAGGATCTTGTTAAGTTCCTAAATGACCCAGGGTGGGCTCAAACTTGCGATTCTCCTGCCTCAGCCTCAAGTTGCATAGGTTTACATCTTGATAGACCCGTCAAGCACTGAAAACATGCTAAGTCAAAAACACAGTTATATGTCAGGTGTGGTGGCACACTACTGTCATCCCAGCACTTGGGAGGCTGAGGCAGGAGGATCACTGGAAGGTCAAAGCCAGCCTAGGCTACATAGTGAGATCCTGACTCAAAAAAAAAAAAAAATCACTGAAAATAAAGAAGACTTGAGCAACACATCAATTAATTTGACCTAATTGACATCTGTAGGATAGTCCACACAAAAATCACATTTTCCCAGATATACACATGAAATATATTAGCCAGCGTATGCCATATGTGGGAACATAAAACTAGTCTAAATCAGTGACAAAGGACTAAAGAGTACGGTACCTGATCACAATGGAATTAAATAAGAAATCAATAGCAAAATATATGGCAAAACCCCAAATATTTGGAAATTGAACACACTTGTAAATAGCTTAGGGATCAAAAAAGAAATCACAAGGGAAATTAGAAAATATTTTGAGGTGCTGGGGATTTAGCTCAGTGTTTCTGGCACCTGCCTTGCAAGTGCAAAGACCTGAATTTGATCCCCAGTACCGAAAAAATAAATAAAAATTTTGCTGGGGATTTAGCTCAGTGGCACTATGCCTGCCTCGAAAGTGCAAGGTCCTAAGTTCAATCCCCGGTACCAAAGAAAAGAAAAGAAAATATTTTGAACTCAATAGAATTAGAAACACAACATACCAGGGCTGGGGATCTAGCTCAGTGGTTCCACCACCTGCCTCGCAAGCTCAAGGTCCTGAGTTCTATTCCTAGCAAGAAAGAAAGAAAGAAAGAAAGAAAGAAAGAAAACACAACATAACAAAATGTGTGGGATACACATACTTAGCACTTAGAGAAAAAATGTCAGCTTTAAGTGCTCATATTAGACCAAAAAATACCACAGATCAGGAGTTTAGCACTGTGGCTAGGAATATGAAAGCTGAAATCAACCTGTCTGGGTTCAAATCCTGTTTCTGCCACTTCCTAGCTGAGTAATTTCAGGAGAATAGTTTAACCTTTCTGACTCAATTGGAATGGAGATAATCACCATGCATCATTCCACCACTTGGGAGACTGAGGCAGGAGGGTTGTCAAGAGTTCCAGGCAAGCCTGGGCTATATAGCTAGTTCAAGGTCAACCTAGACTATGTAATGAGACCCTGTCTCAAAAAAAAGGCAGGGGGAGATAAAAGCAGTACCTAACATATATGAGGAACATGAGAATTTAAATAATTCATACTACTACATATGCATATAATATGCATATAATGTGCCGGGTGTGGTAGCACATGCCTATAATCTCAGTACTCAGGAGGCTGAGGCAGGAGGATTGCCATGAATTTGAGGCCAACCTGGGCTGCATAGTGAGTTCAGACCAGCTTGAACTACATAGTGAAACCCTGTCTCAAAACAAAAACAAAGGGGGCTGGGGATTTAGCTCTGTGGTGCCACCACCTGCCTTGCAAGCACAAGGTCCTGAGTTCAATCGCTGGTACCAAAAAAAAAAATAAAAAGGAATATAATGCAAGCCACTTAGTTTACTGGGCGTTCCTGAAGCACAGGAGATTTGGAGCCACCACTAAGACTCCTGCCTGACTGTAGGAGGGAAAAGAGTGAAGCCTAGAAGCCCAGAAGCCCAGGAGGTCCCTGGAAGGTCAGTAATGTCATTGCCCAGCCCTGGGATGGAGGGGCTTTGAGACGAGGGCTACCTAATTTAGCAAATACATGGATCTTTTTTGCAAATTGGAGGGGAAGTGAGAAGAATCGAGTAGTGTTATATACACGCACCAACTGCCTAGGATAGATGTGATCATTGCGTACTGCTGCAAACATGGGCTGATAAACATTTTACATCTTTTAAAAAAAGAAACAAGATGTTCAGTGAAATTTAAACTTCAGATAACCAGAAAAATGTTGCACCCAAGTACGTCCCATGAACATTTGCTCAAAAATATTTTATATTAAGCCAAAGAAGCCAAGCACAAAAGAATGTGTGCCATATGATTCCATTTGTCTAGAACTCTGGAAAGTAGCAAACTAATCTCTAATGACAGAAGTCGGTACAGTGGTTGCTTGAGGGGGTGAGAACTGTCTGGAAAGGGATTTGAGGGAGCTAAGTTCTGGGATGATGGAAATGTTCTATAGCTTGTCTCGCCTGCTGGTTACATGAGTATATGCAATTGTTGAAGCTCACCGAACTGAATCCTTACAATCCGTGGCCTTTTACTGAATGTAAACCACAAAACAAAATTAGGTCATGCAGCTGACTCTGAACCAATCAGAGGCAAGAAGGTGGGTTATGCTGATTGGTTGATTCCTGAGCCACAAGCCCCTCCCAGAAGCCACCAATAGACACAACTGTCAGCTTCCACCAAAGCAAGGGCAGCTACCACAAAAGGGAGCATGGAGATGTGTAGCGAGTACATGTTTGGCTTATATAATAAGCACATCCAAAATAACAAATGCCAAAGTCACAGTGGCAAAAGCAATACAGATTCTCGTTTCTCTTTCATATAAAAATTTGATCCTAAGTGTGGAAGAGCAGGATCTGTTCCAACAAAGCGTCAAGGACCCAGGCACCACATTCACCACAGATGGGTGTCTCTTAGCATGGAGCCTGCTCTGCCAGCAGGAAAAAGAAGTCCCTCTCTGTGACCATTTGCATCTTGAACGTTGCCCAAAAGCCCATGTGCTAAAAGTTTAGCTCCCAGGGAAGGACTATTAGGGGCTTGTGCAAACCTGAAAATGTCTGTAGGGCATTGGTCAGAGCTCCTACAGGGAGGGACCTTGGCCTTCTTCGTGTTCTTTTCTTTTTTTTTTTTGAGACAGGGTCTCACTATGTACTTCAAGCTGGCCATGGATTCACTGGCCTCAAACTCATGGTGATCCTCCTGCTTCAGCCTCCCAAGTACTGGGATTACAGGCGTGCAGCCCCATGCCCGGCTTCCTTCTTGCTCTTTTACTTTCCAGTCACAAGGTGAGCTGTTCTGCTCCACCATGGCCTCCAAACTGTGAGGCAAAAAACAAACAAACAAAAACCTTTCTCTCTTTACAAGTTATCTCAAGTATCATTATAGTGACAAAAAACTGACTAACACACACCCTTTAAGCGTGTAGCTCAAACTCGGCACAGTGGTGCACGCCTGTAATTCCAGCTACTCAGGAGGCTGAGGCAGGCTGATCTCAAGTTTGAGGCCAGCCTGGACAATTTAGTGAGACCCTGTCTCAAATTGAAAAATAAAAAAGGGCTGGGGATGTAGCTCAGTGCAAAGGCCCTGGTCAATCCCCAGTATTGAAGAAAACACAGAGGAAGAGGAAAGAAGGGATGGAGAGAGTGAGGGGAGGAGAGAGGGCACGTGCCTCCTTTAATTTTTCGTATTTGCCTAGCACATGGCGTGTACTCAGGCTTCTGCGCTCCAGGGTCAGAACTGCTGACCAAGACAGAGCCTAGGGCAGCTCATTTCCATCAGGAATCTTTCAGCAGCAAGTGACAGAAATTCAACTCAAACTTGCTCGGAATAACATTTTTCATAACACATATAATAAAAAATTATTGCATGATGGGGTGCAGCTGGGCTCGAGTATTGAAAACAGGGACATGAATGTCAACAAGTCTTTTGGCCTCTCCACTGTGACACTTTTATTCCTTCTTCCTCTAAACACTTTCTTCCCTCAGACAAGGACAGAGTGGGAAAAAGGCCACAGTGTGTATAAGGAAGCACCTGTTCCTTCACAGCCTCACCCCCTCAAGCACAAAGGTTTCTCTCCCCACAAACTCCAGATCGGAAACTCCAGGGAAGGACTCTCATTGGTTCCGCCCGTAGCGTTGTGGATGGGGCATAATGATTGGCCCAGCGTGATTCACTTGCCCATCCCTCAGCCAATCACCCACGGGGTAGGAGGAGAGATAATTAAAACGTTGTCAGTTTCCATTTTAATCAAGGGGGGCGTTATCCGAGCTCGGGTAAACTGTAGTCTCCGCTAACCTTTGCATTAATTCTTTTTCCTCCTATGTCTGGGTTAAGGGTTGTGTAGGAGATGACAAGAGAAAGGTTAAGAAGTACGGTGTCCCAGACCAGCCAACCACAAGTTCTTGCATACAGCAGGCGCCCAATTCATGTTTATTAAATGAATGACTGAATTCACGCTCAGCTCCCACAGACTGTCCTGGGATGGCTCCAACTTCATAGACCCTGAACGGATCAAGACCCGCACACCGATGCGACGCGTACCTTAAGCCACTGAGACTCACGGGAGGTTGGAGACGGCACCTTTACAATGGGCAGAATCTTGAAGACCCCGCCGCAGCTCAGGGCCCAGTTGCGGGCGGGGCTTCGAGAACCAGGATTTTGGGTTGAACCATTTTCCATTTCTTAGAGGGGAGAGGCAAGAAAGTCTTTATGGATCTTTTGGCCCTTGTCTCGCTCTCAGTCCAAAAAAGCAATATAATTTCATCTCTAAAAGCCATACGGTTCCTCTTTCTACTCGCTTTGCCTCTTAGCTCCACTTAGCGCCACCATTCAGACTTCCCCACTACCATCCTGCAGTGGCTCGCCCCAGTTTGACGCATTGCAGGGAAGGTCGGACCAATCGGCGCAGCGCTCTCATTTCTGCCATGGGCCAGGCCCAATCCCGGCCTGGCTCACAGAGAGACGCGTCACTCACAGCTAAGTGGTACCCCTCCGCCAGGGAGGAAAGCGGAGTTGACATAGGGGGCGGGGTAAACGGGGACAGAAAGTAGTCCGGGGCGGGAGCGCGCCCGCGCGCTTAGGGACAAAACCCACCTCTGCTGTGTGGAGACGAGAGATCCGCGGGCCTGTGGTTGCGGAGCGGACGCGGAGGGATCCGTGGGAGCCGCAGTGCGGTGGCGCGC
>NW_022900931.1:63087557-63103546 GCF_012274545.1 Fukomys damarensis
GGAGCCCCGAGTGGGGGCGTCGGGTCCCGGCAGGAGCCTTGGGCCCCCGGGCTCGTGGGGTTTGAACCCAGAGGGACGTGTGGGTCCCAGAAGGGGGCTTTGGGGATTCCACAAGCGACTTTGACCCCAAGTGGGGTGTTGAGTTCCCCAGACGGGTGTCTGAGCCATCCGAGGGGACTATTGAACCCAGGGTGGAGCCTTTGGGCCCCCAGAGGAAGCGTTCGGACCCCCCCAGAAATGATCTTTGGATTCCACACGAAGCGTGTGGTTTCAGATTTGGGTGTGTGGACCCCCAGGAGGCGGAAATAAAACCTAAGCGGCCGGGGAGGAAGCTGTTTGGGCCCTGAAGGAGGCGTTAGGTCCTGATGGAGGGAAGAGGGGACGGAGCGAGGCCTGGCACCTGGACGAGTGGCCCCGGGGCTCCTGGGGGCCCGAGGGGAGGATGGGGGTGGGGCGACCTTTGCACCTTAGATCCTTGGGGGAAGGGGTCTCCAAAGACCAGCACTGCGGAAGAGGAGGGAGAGGTAGGTGCAAGGCGAGGTGAGAAGAGGCTGGGGTGGGTGGGAACGGAGGCTCGGAGATGCTTTGAAGGATCGGGCGGTGGTGGATGTAGCTAAAGGGGGTGTCGAGGCTGATGCTTGCTCATATTGGGGAGTGGGGAGCCTTGTGGTCGATATGGAGGTAGCTAGAAAAGGTTCTCAGAGGACCAGTGGGTTAAGGCTATTAAACTAAGATTTTTTTTTTGTTTTTTAACGGGAAGGAGTTGGGCAGAGGTGTTGTGTTTGGGCTCATGGAAAGATGGGTTTCCAAGGTGAGAGGGTCCAGGAAGACTGTGGTTTGGGTGTCGAGAGGTGAGGTTGAAGGGGACCGGAAGTGTAGAAGGATATGATAATGAACGGCAGCCAGAGTGGGCCTAGGTCTGGAGGTGGGTAGGGTCACTCCCGCTGGTCTCCAGGAAAAGACCCAGAGGAAGACGTTGGGGGGAGCGCAGATGCTGGAGGGGATGGCTCTGCGGTGTCCTGCTTCCCTGGGAAGAATGGATTGGTAGCCCCAGGGCAGTGGGGCAGGTGGGCGGAGTTGTTTAGGCCCCTGTTGGGCTCTGAAGCTGCAGGAAATGCACCGGGTGGGGAATCAAAGTTTGGGGTGCATCAAATGAGCCAGCTTGTTTAAGCCTAGAAACCTCAACCCTCTTGCCACTCCATTCGAATCAAGAGAGCTGCCTTTCCAGAGAGGAGGCTGCTTTCCCTCTGATCCCCAGCTCCACGCACCCTCCTGCATCTTCTCACTGGTGCCAAATGACAGTGCAGCACGGTACAGTGTGGCGTCAGTGATGATGATCAGATGCCTATTCCCGTGCCCTCAGGGTGGGGGCTGCCGAGCTTGACCAGAAGGGACTTCGGGGGACCCCTTCATTACTTGAGGGCCTCTTGTTCTTTTCGCAGCCCTCATGAATGCTTCTGTGCGTTCACAGCGAGGGCTTTGAGAGAAAACCGGCAGACCAGTTCTTTCTACTCCTGCCACCCACGACACCCACCCCCCCAGGCTCAGCCTGGAGCCATGCACAGCCATCCTCCCTGGCAAGGCTGGGCAGGGCAGGCAGCCTCGCCGTGTATCAGGTCTCCTACTGCTGACACAGACCTGACGGCTCCTCTTGCCGCTACCCCATTCCCCCCTGCAGAACCTTGCTCATAGGGCCCTACTGGGCTTGAAGGTACCAGTGGGGGGACCCCACCCTCAAAGGAGGGCCCCAGCTCTTACCCTGACCAATTTCTCTTCCCAATTGTAATCAGTGAAGTAGGGGTGGTACAAGGCCCTGTTAACTGGCTTTGAACTTTGGCCTGAGCCCTGTGGTTCCTCCTTGGCCCTGGTAAGGGGCCTGGCCTTGGTTTCTGATCTCATCTAACACTACTCGGGCATCGGCTGGAGGCTGGGGCAAGGCAGAGAAATAATACCCTCTTCCCTCTTCCCTCCTCCACCCCAAGCTTTTTTTTTTCCTTGTCTAGCTCTTTGCTGGAGCCTAAGATGAGGGACAAGGAAGCAGCTGGGTTATTTTGGAGACAGGTTTTGGTAACTTTACAATCTTCTGGTCTAGAGAGGGAGGCAGCCCTGGGGAGGGGTCCCAGTGATCACTTCTCCCGCAGTTGCTATTCTGGACCTCAGTCCTGCACTGAGGTGTAGTTTAGAGCTGGGACCTTTCCTGGGTCGAGCAGGGCGGAGAGCTTCTACCTGGCAGGGAGTCTGATGGCCCTCCAGGCAGAGCCACGCCTATTTGCAGCAGCCGTGGAACCAGACTGCAGGACACGGGTCCTCACCTGCATCTCCCAGCTCTCAGGGGCAGGCACTGGCTCTCAGGCCCACTCTGGGCATTCTGCAGCCCCTCGGTGGGCTTTGTGCAGAGCAGTGCTGGGCGCTGGGCTGGGAAGGTCCCTGACTGCGCTTGCGATTGCGCTCGCTTTTTCCATTCCAGGCCCGGGCAGGAGAATGAAAAGCAGATGGAGCTGCAGCCCTCCTCTCCCCCTCCCCCAGCACTGCCTGGCCGTAACCAGAAGCCCATCCTCTCTTCTCACTTTCCCCAGCAGCTTCCTCAGGTGTCAGCACAGAGAGGCTGGGCGCCCCCACCTCGTCCACGGGCGGTGGGGGGGTCATGGGTCTGCACTGCTGGTTGGCATTGTGCCTGCAGCCCCGACTCTGCTGACAGCCTTGCAGAGTCTCCATCATGCCTCCTCTCTAGACTGGACTTTTCTAGACTGAGCATGTGTGGCATTTTCTTCAGTGCCTTCCTTCCCTGCCTCAGCCAGCCATCTCCCCTCTGTCGTCATCACTGTGATTTCTCCTCCCATTCTGCCTCTTCGGGGCTCGGCCTCAAGTTCCTCTTCCCTTAGGTTAAGCAGCATATTTTAATCGGTTAAGCGCAGTACAGAATTAGGAACAGGCAGTGGTTTGTTGTAGCCTCTGATGGAAGGCCTAGAACCCAATGTAGAGCAATCCAGACACAGACCATAGTTCACTTTGATTCCTGCATTCTCAAACTTAAGACTAGAATCTGCTGTACACTTGGAGCCCCTCCCCTAATTGGGAAAAGGAGAGGAGTGTTCACTGGATCCACAGTAGTCCAGGTTGGTGGAGCCTTCCTGCACTTACAGAAACCAAGGAAAACTTACCTTGTAGCTGTCCGAAGCTAGATGTTGTTGGAATCCAGTTCCTACCTTGCTCTTCTGCGGGCCATCTGATTCCCAGCACAACTGTGTGGGAAGCGTTGGTCCCTGCCCCTCCCCGGCCCACATGCAGCAAGGGCTGCCTGCCGCCACTGGCCAGGCCCAAGTGGCCCGGGCTGGAAAGGGTTAAAAACTGCAGCGCTGAAGCTGACTTCAGTCCTTTGCCACTGCTGCCGCTGCCTGCAGCAGTCCCCTCCCTGACATTTGCCCCTTCTGCCCGAAAGAAACCTAATAGAGTGGTACCCTGTGCTTACCCTGGGTCCCAAGGGGTAGAATGACAGCCTCCAGACTGACCAAGGTTCTCAAGTCACCAGAACAACTCTGAGCCATTGGTTAAGATGATTTTCACCACTTGAGTGTGTCCTCCTTGGGCCTAGCACCTTCAAATAGGTGACACAGAAACTAACAAAGGTAGCCCCACGCGTCTTCCCTCTGCTGTACCCAAGGACTGGCCTGTTTCGGTTTGGAGACCTCTAGAGCCGCTCTCTATTCCTTTAGGGCAGCTGCTCCTTCACACTGCCGCTGGGGCTCCCAACAGCAAGATGCCAGCCCGCTCTGTGCCACCCCGGTGAAGCTGGTTTGAAGCTGGAGCTGGCATCTCTCCTGGCCCGGGGGTCTGGGTTTCCAGCCCACCCGAGTCTCCATGCTTTGCCCTGTGCCCGGCTCTGCCTCAAACTCTGACGTGCCCAGCAGGCTCTGCCTCGTCCCTTGCCCAGCAGGAATGCCATGTGGCAGCCTCCACAGAGGGGCCAGGCTGGGCAGGGAAAACCCATCTGGGGGGAAGCCAGCTGTGACTAACTCTCCTTCCTGCTTTCCAGGCCGACCAGCTGACTGAGGAGCAGATCGCAGGTGAGTTTGCCGGCTCTGTGTCCCCATCATCTTGCCTGAGCAAAGCCTGTGTCCCCCGCCGGATCTTAGCCCAAGGACTAAGCTAATGGAGGAATGTGTGTGTGTCCCTGTGTCACCCCGTGTGATGCCTGTGCCTGTGATCAATGTGCCCCCGCCTCCCAGCAGCGCCGTGGTCCTAAGATGGCCCTCGGACCTCTGCTGAGTGGCAAAGGCTGTGTCCCTCCGCTGGCTCCTGGTCATTCGGAGCCTTGAGATCAGTGGGCACAGGACAGCCTACCTAGCTCTCTGCCACCTGCATCCAGATAGGCTTAGAAGGTGAGCCCCTGCCTCCCTGTGGGCCCGCGGAGCTCCTGTCCCACTTTAGGAGCTGCCCAGGAGACGGCTGTCACCCCCGCCTCCGCACGTGCCTGGCTTCGCGTTCCCTTTTGTACATGCTTGCTCGCGCTGTTCTGCCGCCAGTGCTCCTCTCCCAGCCCTGCGTGGGCAGCTCTTCCCCCCTCGGGGCTCAGCTCTGTGTCCCCTTGGCCAGGCCTTCCTGGCCCCTTAATCAGTTCACCTGTCACGTTGCTGTGTTTCTGTCCTCGTGGCCTTTCTCGCATCTGCGGGTGCTTCCTGTCTTTGCCTGTTGTATCACCTGTCACTAGAAGTGAGTCCCTTGAGCTCAGGACTTGGTCTTGTCGGTTCCTGCCATGGCCTCAGTATCTGAACATAGGCAGTGGGTGCTTCGTAAATTCTGCCAGCTAAGCAATGAACAGAGAAGTGACTGTGACCTCCCAGGGGGTCCATCTCATTCATTTTTGTAGACTCTGCCCCGAGAGTCCCCACCCTCAGGAACTGCTGTGTAACTGCCGCTCACCCCATTCAGAGCTGCCTGGGAGATCAGAGGCCGACTCCTTGCTTCTCCCTGGCCCTGCCAGCTACCCAGACCCCATCTCAGGTGTCACCGTCCGCCAGCTGTGCGACGGACTGAGAGCCAGCCTCTCAGGTGGAGGAGGCGGGAATGGGCTCGTCACTGCTGTCCCACGACAGTCATACTTGCAGCCTCTTAGCTTTGGCCCAGGGCAGGTGGAGCCCAAGGAAGAAAGCAGAGAACTGTCGTTTCCCGACCGTATCACCTGGGTCTTCCACTCTGCTGGGTGGCACAGGGAGCTGGCAGCACCCCCAGGAGGCCGGGGGTCACAGCTGCCCGGCGGTGTGTCCCTCCCAACCCATCTGCCACCCACCTCCCAGCGCTGCCCTCCTGTACCACACACACTACTTTTCACCCTGTCCCCATTAGCAAACTGTCCGCCACCTCACCCCAGCCCACACCCCTGGGAATAGGCTGCCAGGCATCTGTTCTCTGAGGGCTTGGGGGTAGAAGAGCACCAGGTGCAAAAATGGGCCCAGTGGGAGGGCAGGAGCCGCGTTTCTCCCGCCCCTGATGCGTCCCCAGCTGCAGCCTTCCCACTCAGCACCACTGGCTGCTCAGCCTCCTGGCTCGGCAGCCGTCCGTTCCCCGCCCCACGCCATGCTGTGCTGCCGACCACCCCCACGTCCCCACCCCGCAGGCTGAGCACCTCGGCGCCCGCAGCGCCCACAGTAGCAGTTCATTATCCACATTTCCTTCTCTTGCTGGCCAGCGGCCTCCGGCAGCCACTGCTCCCCCTCCCCTTCCCTCCGGCCCGGTGACCTTGGCTCGCAAGCTTCAGATGAAGAATTTGCTTGGCTGTCATCCACTCCTTGACTTTGGTCCATTTCATCATTTGAGGAAGACGCTAAAGCCAGAACCAAAAAAAAAGTGTACAGTTACCTAAGGACAGCCGTAAAACCACTTTCTCCCCAGTGTCCGAACCGAACTGGGTTGGCTGAAGAAAGGAGCGCACTGAGGAGAGGCCCGGGCTTGAGGTCTGGCCCGCACCCTGAGCTGGGGCCGACTCGCTCCAGGGGTCTCAGGCTCTCCCTGTGGCCTCCTGACCCAGACTGTTCCCTTTCTTCCCCCAGAGTTCAAGGAGGCCTTCTCCCTCTTCGACAAGGATGGAGACGGCACCATCACCACCAAGGAGCTGGGGACAGTGATGAGATCCCTGGGACAGAACCCCACTGAGGCAGAGCTGCAGGACATGATCAATGAGGTGGACGCAGATGGTGAGCGCCAGGCGTCTCCCTGGGGACGGACGGGTCAGTGTACCCTCTCTGGGGTCTCTGGGCTCATCTCCCAGGGCCCAGGTCAAGAGCTTCTCCTCCCTCCCTGCCAGGGAACGGGACCATTGACTTCCCGGAGTTCCTGACCATGATGGCCAGAAAGATGAAGGACACAGACAGCGAGGAGGAGATCCGAGAGGCATTCCGTGTCTTCGACAAGGTAAGCAGCCCTCTCTCAGGATCCTGCCCACCTGCTCCCCACCCTCCCGGGCCAGGGCAGCAAAATGACAGCCTTCGTCCCCATCCTGCAGGATGGAAACGGCTACATTAGTGCCGCAGAGCTGCGCCACGTGATGACGAACCTGGGGGAGAAGCTGACTGACGAGGAAGTGGATGAGATGATCAGAGAGGCTGACATCGACGGCGACGGCCAGGTCAATTACGAAGGTGAGTGTCGCTGGCCCAGCCCCTCGTGCCGGGAGGGCCGCCGGGCTCCACGCTGCTCACCCGCCTTCTCCGTCTCTCTGCAGAGTTTGTACAGATGATGACTGCGAAGTGAAGGCCCGGGCAGCTGGTGATGCCCGTTTTCCTGATCTCCTCTCGCACTCTTCTCTCTTCAACACTCCCCTGCGTACCCCGGTTCTAGCAAACACCAGTTGATTGACTGAGAATCTGATAAAGCAACAAAAGATTTGTCCCACGCTGCATGATGGCTCTTTCTCCTTCCTCCCGTCTCCCTCACGGCCCTCGGTTCCCTTTCGCCCTTCCTTCCACAAGTTCCAGGCCCTGTGCATTCATAAGATGAACCCTGCCCCTCGGGGAGCCTCTGCCCTCCTCCTGCAGCCTGGGCAGCTCTCCTCCACTGCGGTCTGTTTCGTCTGTCCTCTTATGTGGGTTGCTGGGGTGGCTGCTGGCCCTGTCCCAGCCCCGCGGGGGTGCCGCGCCCCCAGGCAAGGAGCATGCCCGTCACTCCTGCATGCAGCCAGCCCTGTGATTCCGTGTGCAGATCCCGGCAGCCCCGGGCAGGGGCCAGGAGGGGCGTGCAGAAGCACAGAGGGGTTGAGGAATTGTGGCATTGACTGGAGGGGATGAGAAGGCCTTGGAAGCTGGCACGATTTCCCCATTGGAGGGGCCGGCTTGAAGGGGGATGGACAGAGTGGACGGCACTCAGGTCCCGCTGGCTGCTGTTCTGGAACCATCTGACTGGCTTTCTGAGGCGGGGCTGGGCAGGGGCTGCTCACTGGCCACTGTGCAGGTCGCCCTCGCCCATGTCTCGCGGCGATCTCGGCTGTTCTGTAAATTACCTGGTGCTAACATCCCATGCCGCTCCCCTACGGCCCACCACCCGGGCCTTCTAGGTGTGGGTGTGGGGATGGTCGCTCTGTAATGTGCTGGTTACCCTAATTCTATTTTTTTTTCCTTTATGTCCCTCAAAACTTTGATTTTTGTTCCAAACCATGCCAGGCCAGCCAAAGGGTGGGGAGAGGGAAGATGAGCCCCACCATACCCTCACAAGAACAAACCTGCAATAAAACACTCGTGTTGGCCCGCTGCACTCTGCATGCAGCCAGGGCGGCCTCTGCCTCCTGCTGCCTATGCGCTCGCCGCTGACCTGGCCCTGGCCGCCTCGCTCAGCCCTGCCCCCGCCCTGCCTGCCCCCGCCCCAACCCCAGCGGAGAGCATGATCCGCAGCTCGCTTCTGACTCGCCTCTGGGACAAGTCAGTCAACGCGGACATCAGTCTGGGTTCCTTTCTGTTCTTTTCATCTGGCTCCCCCACCCCAGGTCAATCAAGTGGCTTTCCCGGCACCTGCCCAGCTTTGGGACTCTTCTCTGCCCTCTGGCACCAGCCTTGGAGGGAGGGAGGGAGGGAGGGACAGGGCCCAGGGGGAGACCCGGCCAGGAGCTGAGGGCAAGGGCGGGTAGGCGTGAGGCTGTGGACACCCAGAATGTTTGGGTTTTGTTTTTTTTAAACCGGGCAATATTGTGTTCAGTTCAAGCTGTGAAGAAAAATATATATCAATGTTTTCCAATAAAATACAGTGACTACCTGACGTGACTCCCGCCGTCTTGACTCCGACCCTGGGCGAACCCTGGCATGGACCTCACTCAGGTGGGCTGCAGACAAGCCTTCCCTGTGCCGGTCTGAGGCTGCCTCAGATCCTGCAGTGAGCAGTCACCTCTGCATCAGTCGCTGAGCCCAGTGACACTGTGGGGTCATCTGGGCAGGACAGGCCGTGGGCTGCGAGTGCCAGCCGCAGGTCAGCATGGTGGCACAGTGGCTGGGAGAGCAGCCAGCTGCAGCCTGTGCACAGAGGCCGAAGGATGTGTGGGTCACACACGACAAACTGGGCAGGCACCACGGCAGCCGTTGCTCTGCAGAAGTACCTCGGGGACTGCATTCGGCTGGGGGCCAGAGGCTGAGGCCCCTACCTGCAGGGCAGGCTAGGTACCGCAGGCAGAGGGAGCAGCATGCAGGGCCGCAGAGGACACAGCCAGCGAGGAGGCCGAGAGAGCTCACAGGGTGCCTGGCGAGAGGTGGTGGCCTTGACTGTTGGTCACTCACGAGCCTAAGTGGCCTTGTTGGGCTCTGATCACCCAGGAGGCTGTGGACCTGGGGTTGGTCTGAGGATCTGAAGCAAAAGCCACAAACAATTTCAGCCACCTCTCCAGAGCCTGCATCTGTGTTCCCTTTGCTGCCACCTGCGTAGGGTGTGGCGTGTGTGATGTACTAGACAGAGTGTAATAGTTAACAACAGGAGTCTGGGACCCAACCCTCCATGGCTTCAGACGGTGACATCCTGGACCTCTGTGACTCTCCCAGGGTGGGCAGCCGGATGATCCCACAGAGCCTTGTGGGGGCATCAGCCATTGTTTATCAGGTGCACTCTGCTTCACGGGCCATCTGAACTGCGTCGGGACCTCAGTGGAACCTTAAAGCAGCCATCTGGCTGGGTCACATGAGTTCCACTGGTGCTAACTGGGAGACTGAGGCTCAGAGCAGGAGCAAAGTCACTCCTCCAAGATCATACAGTATAAACTCGAGCCAGCAAACTTCAGAGTAAATGGTAGTTTTTTAAACATTGACTTCAGACAGGCTGCAAACAGCCAGCTGGGATGGGCCGAGGCTGTAGCAGCAAGGGCAGCTGACGTGGGAGTGGCATTCTGCGCAGCCTGGTTACCTGTGGGAAGTTCTAGTCTAGAAACTGATTTTGGGTTTTTGTTTTTGAGACAAGGTCTATGTAGCTCAGGCTGGCCGCAAACTCAAGGCAATCCACCTGCCTCAGCTTCCTGAGTGCTGGGGTCACACAGGTGCACCACAATGCCCAGCTGCTCAGGCAAATGACAGGAAGCAGGCTTTGGTGTCCACAGCAGGTGCTGCCCTCCCAGCTGGACCACTCACCAGCGTGAATGAGTCACTAAGCCTCAAGGGCCACCTCCGCCACTTCTGACCAGATAATTCTAGAGTGGTGATTTCATTTCTCCAAGCCTCAGTTTACCAGTCTGCAAAATGGAACAGAATAGTCTGTAAAAGGAAGATCATAAAAATAACCACCTTGGTGGGTGGTGCTCAGGCCATTTAGTTCAGACCTGGGCCCCTACGGAAATTCAGCGCCAGCGGGTACCCACGGTGTGCGTGCTCTGGCCCAGGCACACAGCGGGAGGTAAATTATTACGCAGCACCCACAGGAGAGGATGGCAGCCAGGCGAGGGCACCTCCCACACCCCCTGCACTTCTCGGAGCAGTGAGCTGGACCTCAGAACTGGCTCCCGCTCGCTCAGGTCCCCAGCTCCAGGCTTCTAACCACTGAACCTCTGGCACCCGCTCCTCCGCGCCCTTCATTCCCCGCTCCCACCCCCCGGACCTGTGTTTTGGAAGACTCTGACTCCCAGACACGCTTCCTGATTAAGCAATCATCACTTCCTTTTCCATTCTTTATTAATCAAAGACAAACGGAAGGCGCTCAGCTTCTAATGGCCCCGGGGCAGCAGTGAGGCCGTGGACTGCAGCTCAAACGCAGCCTTGCTGGCTCGCGATCGCCTCCAATGGGGAGCTGCCAGCTCTGTCAGAGCAGCTCAAAGCCTGTCCCGAGAGGGTGACCAGACAGAGGGGCCCGCTGAGTGAGGCCCAGGCTCCCCTCACTACCCCAGAGGGTAGCAGGCCTGCTAGTGCAACCGAGGTGGGCCGCTTCGAAGTGCCACTCCCACTATGACCAGCAGGTGGGGCCGTGGAGACAAAAGGCCCCAGAGAACAGCAACTCCCAGGACCCTGGGGGGATGAATGTGTGCGTGGGGTGAGGGTAAAGCCCCACCTGTGGGTTAGCCCCTACTAGGGAGACAGAAACAATAGGGATCCGCCCCCAACATTTCACTTCCTCACCCCTGCCCCAGACTAGGGTAGGCAGCCCCTGCCGGTCCGCACATCTCTTTGCAGCTTGCGGGCTTCGTGTTCCAGCCGCTCTTTGCAGCACATACTGATGTGATTATCCAGTTGTCCCACTGGTTCACGAGCCAAGTAGGACGCTGTGACCGTCACTGCTACATCCTCAAGAGACTCCGCAGTCTCAGCCCACGGCAGGCCCCAGGGAAAGTGTGACAAGTGAATGAACACATGAAAGACCACAGAAATAAACTTCCACACAGTCGGAACCGGAAGCGCGGCCGAGATGCCCCTCTTTCCTCCACCGCTTTCTTCCAAACTCGTGTCTGGCTCAGCCATCCCCTCCCCCAAGGAGCCCCCCCATTTCCCCCTGGGCTCCCCAACGGCCCCTCCCAGCCTCACCCACCCTGGAGACAGGACTGCCTTCTCCACTGGACAGTGAGTTCCAGGAGGGCAGGGCCAGGGTCGTCCCTGTGGCTGCCATGTCCCCAGCATCAGAGACGAGACCTGCTGACCAAGTGAGGGCACACACTGTGCCGGGACCGGGGTGGGGGGTTGGCCTGTGGCCTCCAAGTGGCAGGCGGGGAAGTGACCGTTCAGACAGTGCCTCCAGCCTGCGCTGTGACAGTGACGGGCAGCAAGGATGAGCTCACGTGCTGTGGGGCCTGGACATCATCGGGCAAGGAGTTTCCAACCCGCCCAGGTGCCGTGGGAAGGCAGGGGGGAGCTGTCTAAATCTGCCAACCTGGCAGACTGTGTGACATCCAGATCAGAGGGCCTCACCCTGACCCTCGCCCCAAAGATGGGACCGACAGAAGCTCCAGGGCATCAGGTACTGAGCCCTGCGCTGGCATTTATGAGCCCCGAGGTCATGGAAGAAACTGCCTCACCTTAGGAGTGACTGAAGAGGTGAGTCTCTCCTCATCTCCTCATCACTGTCCTTTGGACCTTTTCGAGCTGAGGTCAGGACCCATTCTGTTTCCAGACTGGTTTGGTTTGGTTGTTTATTTTTCCAGTACCAGGAATCGAACTCAGGACCTTGTGCTTGCCAGGCAGGCACAGCACCACTGAGCTAAACCCCCCTGCCCTGATTTTTTTTTGACACAGGGTCTGATTATGTAGTTCAGACTGGCTTTGAACTCTTTATGCAAACCAGACAGACCTAGAACTCCTGGCAATCCTCCTGCCTCAGCCTCCTGGGTGGTGAAATTACAGGCATGTGCTACCACACCCAGCATTTTTTATTTTTTATTTTTTTAGTATGTAACTGGACTTTTTTATTGTTAAATTCAACCAAGATACTATTACTCAATTATGACTGCTATAAAAGTTTCTAAACACTCCTTTTTTTCAGTATTATATGCAGGGTTTTTTTGTGGTAAGATATTCATTATATAAGAGTTACTATTTTAACACTTTACACTTTGCTGCCAGTTACAAGTCCTGTGGCATTTGGTACATTCATGCTGTCAGCAACCATGACCACTCCAGTTCCAGAACCATTTCATTACCCCCAAAGAAAACTCCTACCTATTAACTGGTAACCTGTTTAACTGGTCACCTCCCCTGTGGTGCTGGGGATTGAACCTAGGGCCTTGCACATGCTAGGCAAGCACTCTGCCCCTGAGCTACTACCCCAGATCCTTTTTTTTTGTTTTGTTTTGTTTTGTTTTGAAACAGGGTCTCACTATGTAGTTGACGGACCTGGAACTCACTATGAGTTGAGACCAGGCTGGTCTCTAACTCACAGAGATCCTCCTGCCTCAGCCTCCCGAGTGCTGGGATAACAGGCATGCGCCACCACGCCCGGCCCCCAGATCCTTTTTATTTTCTATTTTCAGATGAGGCAGAGGCTCGCTCAATTATCCTTGAACTTCAATACTCCTGCCTCATCTTTGTGAGTAGCTGGGATTACAGGTTTGTACCACTCTGTCTGGCTTTGACCTGTGTTTAACTCTCCCAAACATCCCTTGTTTTTCTTTTTCTTTTTGTTGTTTCTTGTGTGTGTGTATGTGTGTGTTCAGTTGAGACAAGGTCTCACTCTGTAGTTCAGGCTGGCCTTGCACTCACTGCAATCCTCCTGCCTCAGCCTCCTGAGTGCTGGGATCACAGGCGTGCGCCACCACGGCTAGCTACCCCTTGTTTTTCTTGACTGATTTGAAACACAGTGATGGAAAATAAATAAATAAAAGTCAAAACAATGATGCCACACTTGCTTCATTTTGTTTTCAGATCGTGTTTGCCCAGATAATAATGGCAACAACAACCATGGCAATAATAGTAATGCCTAGTGCAGCCCTTCTTCCAGGCCCTGTGCTCAAATCAATATTCAGAGGCAATCTCTCATCCCATCCTCACAGCTAGTCTGAAAACTCAGCACCTGATTACAGTTGGAAGGAGAGCAAGGCACAGGGCTGGCGGTGGGGGTCCCAGCAGCAAGCTGGGCCCTGCAGTAGATTAGACCAACTGGCTCCACTTCCTCTCTGCTGTGTGACCCAGGGCAATCATTGCCCTCTCTGGGCCTCCACTGTAGCTCACTGCTAGAAGCTCTGATCCCTGGCTGCCAAGTGGCTGAAGGAACCTGGCACATAAGAAGCACTTGCTTGTCCCCAGTTTGCTGCTGAGCTCCCATGGATCGCTGCTCTACCCCTCCCCCAGGGGCAGCTTTATTGTTTTAGCCCAGGGCTGAGCGAGAAGGGGGAACTGAGGCAGGCAGCGTGGGGTGGGAGGGGGCAGCCAACTCACTTCCATCCCCGGCTCACTCCCTGGAGTCCCAGGCCTGAGAAGGTGGGGCTGACTGAAATCACCCTGCAGGGGCCGGAGCAGGACGGGTTTCTCTGTGACCCCATCCCTAGGTGGAGGGGGCACCTGCTGAGTATTTGTCGAATGAATGAGTGAAGGACTCCAAGGACAGGACGGTGAGGTCAGGCCCTGTAAGGGAGCAAGAAATAGCCCAGCCCCAGGGGACAGACACAGGCCTGGGGTCTGCGTTCTCGGCTGGGCCCTTGTCCCTTCAGCTACCATCTTTTTCCCAGCCCGCCTCGCCGACAGCTCGCACGGCACAGTCCACCAGCCCACGGCATCTCTTGGCTCCCAGGCACGTGTCCGCCGGTGTCGCCTACGACACAACAGCCTCTCCTTCCTGTCTTCTCCCCTTGGGGTGCAGGGCCCCCAAGAATGGTAGAGAATTAGGGGCTAGGGATTTAGCTCAGGTGCGCCTGCGCCTGCCTTGCAAGCACAAGGTCCTGAGTTCTGATCCCTGGTTCAGGGAAAAAACAAGAATAATAAAGAACAAGGAGCAGAGAGCTTTCTGAGAATCCCTGGCTTGGGTGAGGGCAGGGCTTCTCCTGGGGACCCCTGTGAAAGCGGGCAGCTAGGACCCCCTTGATGAAGAAGGATAGGAGCAGGAACCCTAACCCCAGTGGACCTGAGTGCCCAGAAGCCGCTGGGAACCTTGCCACCTTCTAAATATTTGGACAGTGAGATGGATGGAGAGCCCAGGGCCAGGGCTGGCCGGCCAGGCTGCGGGCTATTTTGAGACAACTGTTCTTTCGTGCTTCGGGGTAATGTTCTCTCCTCCCACAGACTGCATGGCCACCCTGAAGGAGGGGAAACAGCAGCTCATCACCCCCAGAATTCGGGGGCCAAAGTTCTGGCTTCCACAGCCTTGGCCCTGGTTTTCTGGCTTCTGCACCAGGAAGACAGGCGGAGGTCACAGGACCAGCTTCGATGTCAGCAGAGAGAGCAGGCGACTGAGGCCTCGGCTTTGGGCCGCGTTGCTGTTCCCACGGTGTTGGCAGGAGGAAAGGGCGCCACCTGTCCCTTACTCCAGGCGGACAGGGGCACCCAGTTCCCCTCTTTCCCCTCCAGAGCAGCAGGGGCCTGGGGGTCCCTCCTCCTGGAGGCTGGCTGGGACCGGAGTGTCACCGAGTCCCCTCGGGCTGGCCCGGGACACAGACAGCAGAACCAGTGCCTGAGTCGCTGGAAGACGGCCTTGCGGAAGAGGATGAAGACCCAGGGGTCCAGGATGGGGTTGAAGGCGTTAAAGCGGAAAGCAAGGAGGTCTCCCATCTCACTGCTGTCGGGGGCGATGGCCTGTGTGAAGCCGCGGATCTGCGGGTGCGGAGGGCATGGAGAAGGGGCCATGAGTCCCCAGCTCCCCACCCTGGCCCCTCATCTCCCTCTTGCTCACCGCGGGGACAAGAGGGAGGCACTTCAGATGGGGGAGGAAGTCAGATAAGATGAAAACTAAGTCAGTAATGCACGCTGGAGCAGCGGGAGGGAAAGCCCCAGGAACACACCCACAGTGGGGTGATGGGGCCACGGATGTGGGTGCCCTCGCCCTTTGCACTTAGAAGGACCCGGGGGCTCACAGATGCTCGACCCCGAGGGCTGAAACTGCACCCAGAGCCAAGGCGCCATCTGCGTGCACCTGAGTCAGCACAACCCTCCCAGAGGCTTAATTAAGGACCCCCAAATCCAGCCCAGCCCCTTGCATTTTACAGAAAGAGAAACTGAGGCCCAGAATAAAGATGAGGCGATCCGGTGTCACAGACCCTGGTGCTGCTCCAGAGGAAAAGGGATCCTCAAAGAGCCCTGAACAAGTGCAGGGTGGGGCCGGGCTGGGAGAACCTGGAGGACAGGACCCAGGATGGGTAATTGGGCTCTAGAGGCCTTGGCGCTGGGTGATCACGGGCCAGAGATGCTGCCCCTCATCTGTACAAAGCTGGCCAGCCAGGACTCGGTGCATTTCCTGCCCAGCGTTGCAGCATGGCTGTGAAAGGTTGTGCGAGGGTTATCTGAGGAGGTATTTGCAAGCCACAAAGCATCGGGTGGACAGAAAACAAGCATTCTGCGATGGTGGGTCCTGCTGTCACAGGCTCCGGGGAAGAGGGGACTGCCTGATCACGGAGGGGCTAGGGTTATGGAGGCAACAGTGGTCGAGTCGGGAGGGAGCAAATGCTCCCCTTGTCTCTGACAAGTTCGGAGTTGTGTGGCCCGGGCCGAGCCTCAGTCGGACCTCTTTCAAGACTTAGTTTCCCCATCTGTGAAAGGGGCTTGTCCAACGGCGGCGGGCAGAGCTGGGCGCTGCTCTGCTCCTCTCCCCACCCCCGGCCCCAGGGCAGACTCACCGTGAGCGGCAGGGAGCACACGGTCATGATGACCGTCATGAGGGCCAGCAGAATCAGGTGGTCCACCTCGTCCTCACGCGACCCGGAGCTGGGGACCACCGAGCCCTGGTGGCGCTTCTGCTGGCGGTACATGCGGCAGAGGCTGAGGGCGACGGAGCCGTTGCACAGGACGATGGCACTCACCAGCAAGGCCACGAGGCTGGCGTAGGCCAGGGAGAAGGCGCAGCCGCTGGGCTCGGCCGAGCGCAGGCGGATGAAGCACCAGCTGCCCGGGCAGTACTGCTGGTGC
>NW_022900931.1:63103742-63104558 GCF_012274545.1 Fukomys damarensis
CCTGGCACCTGGCACTCAGGATGCCCAGGGCCAGCCCGTTGCCCACCACGCCCGCCACGAACATCAGGGTGCTGGTGGCCGGTCCCACGGAGCCCCGCACGTAGGTGAGGTTCCGGCAGGAATCTGCCATGGCCTAAGGCAGTGCGGTGCGGAGCTCCGAGGGAGGGACCCCGCGACGCCGCTGCAGGCCCAGTCCTTACGGCAACACCTGGCACTCAGGATGCCCAGGGCCAGCCCGTTGCCCACCACGCCCGCCACGAACATCAGGGTGCTGGTGGCCGGTCCCACGGAGCCCCGCACGTAGGTGAGGTTCCGGCAGGAATCTGCCATGGCCTAAGGCAGTGCGGTGCGGAGCTCCGAGGGAGGGACCCCGCGACGCCGCTGCAGGCCCAGTCCTTACGGCAACAGGGTCCGGCAGGCACCCGGCTTCTCCGCCTGTGCTCCCCTCCGCCAGTCTGTCTGTCTGTCTGTCTGTCCGCGCTCCTCTGTCTCTTCCTCTGGGGTGTCTGTGCCTCTCTCCCTCTCTGCCTCGTCCCTTCCTCTCTGGGCCTCCCGGCTCTTTCCTTCCGTCTCTCTGTCTCTGGCTGTCTCTGCGCCCGCCCGTCCTCACTCCAGCCCGCTCTCTGCTCCTGCTCTGCACTCTGGGCCAGCGCTTGCAGCCTCTCCTCCCGGCTCCTGGCCCTAGCGCGGATCTCCAAGTCTGAAGTCTGTGTAGGTCTCTGTGTCAGCTTCTCCGCCCTCCCCTCCCCGCTCCCCCTCCCTCCTCCCTCCCTCTGCATCTCGCCTGCTCGCCCAGGGTTCTTCATTTCCTCTCTG
>NW_022900931.1:63104614-63113886 GCF_012274545.1 Fukomys damarensis
CTCCCTGCCCTCGCCTTCATCAGCCCCCTGGGGCTCGCTGCCTCCCTCCCACCCTGCACCCTGTCCCTGCATCCAAGGCCTGTGCCTACTCCCCTCTGCTCCTCTCTTAGTCCCCCAACAGCCACCTGCTCCCTCCCGTACTGAGGTCTGGGTCCTTCTTCCTGGCATCTCCCTTGGTGGCTCGGGGTGGGTGTCAGAAGCCGGCACCCGGCTTCAGAGCCTACCAGGGAACCAGGATGCCACCGGTGTCACGGGACTGGCAGCTGGGGTTGTCTCAGGGGTGGCCTTGGGGATCTGTTCTGGGCTCCAGGCCCTGGGTTGGGACATGGCCCTCGGGATTGAGAAATGACCGGGAAATTCCTCCCTGATGCAGTGTTTTCCAGACACAACTGAGATTTCTGGTCCCTGGACACAACTCACTCCTTCCAGAGGCTGAGGAAGGAGGTGGCCTGGCCAGACTCTGTCCCCGGGATCCCAGCTCGTGAACGCAGCGTCCTGAGGAGGAACGGGTCTGGTGTCCAGTCGTAGGGCCAGGCCTGGAGGACTTCACTGGCCCCTCATGAGAGAGCGCCCTTGGACCTCCTGATTCTCATCCAGGCCCCAGGCCAAGCTCTGATGACCTTGACCTCCAGGAATAATGTTTTGGCCGCAGGTGGGTGGCCGGCCATCCAGGCTCCAGAGCCCTGCCACATGGATGCCTTCCATCGTTCCCAAATGCAGCCCAGGCACCACCTCCCAGGTCAGTGTGGTCCAGTCCGCAGGTGCCAGCGGTCAGCGAGTCCACAGCTCCTGGGGAGCCTTGGGGACCGTGGGGGCCAAATAGGACCTCAGAGACCCCCAGACTCCTTGCAGCTGGAGTACAGATTCCAGGCTCATGATGTTGCACCATTTGACTTTGTGTCTTTCCCGTGTGTGTGTGTGTGTGTGTGTGTGTGTGTGTGTGTGTGTTACTGTGGATTGAACTCAGGGCCTTCACATTGAGCTACATCCCCAGGCTTTTTAAAATTTTTTATTTTGGCGGGGAGGGCTTGCTAAGTCAGTAAATTGCCCAGGCTGGGCTCAAACTTAGGGTCCTCCCAGAGTACAGGACTGTGCCCACTTGATCACCCTCTTCCTGTGGGATGGTCCAGTTTTCTCCTCTGTACAATGCATCACACCAGCGTGGCATCTTTGTAGCCAGGGAAGAGCCTATGAGATCTCTCACGTTCAAGGCCAGGAGTGCTGCCCCGGACCCAAGGGCTGGACCGAGGACAGCTACGGCCTCGCTCTCTCTGTCCCTGCCCTCATGACCACAGCCCCTTGCTCTTCCCCACAGCTGCCTATCACCCGTGCCCAGCTGGTACCCCGGCTTCCGGCAGGATGGATGCCCTGGCTCCAGCCAGACCAGGGATCCCCGGGAGACCACACAGCCCCACTCGGGTTGCCTGTATGTGGGTCCCAGGCTTCCTGGCCATGCGGTCCAGCCACGCGCTCCGGTTCCCAGGCAGAGCAGGGAGAACTCAGGAAGTTATATCATATTAATGAGGGATGACGCTTGGCAGGCTTGCGTCCTGTCTCAGCACCAGGGGAGCTGGGGGAGGTGGGGAGCTCTGGTTCCCAGAGCTGTCTTCTTCTGGCCTCTTGTCCCCAACAAGATCAGGAAGTTCCCCCTGCTCCCATGCCCAGAAGGAACTGGGACAAGCCCTGCTTTCCTCTAGCCCTCGGTTTCCCCTCTTGTGACACTTGGGAACACAGCAACCTGGGTCAGCAGCTCATGGGTGACAGCCTCCTTCCTAGTGAGGGGACCAAGGGTCCAGGCTGTTGTCAGGCCTGCATGTATGTGCCTGTGCGCATTCCCCAGGCAGGGCTGACCCACAGCCCAGCAAGCGCATAGCAGGAGCCACTGGGGTTCAGCTCCGCACTAGGGGAGGGGCATCTTGGGGGGCCAGGGAGCCTGAGGAGGAACTGCCCGGGTGTTCGGGTGTGCAGGGTGACTCAGCAGCTCTCTCCTCTCTCCACCCACTGTGAGACCAGAACTCAGCCTCCCAAAGGGACCCAGGGCAGCGCAGAAGAGGAAGGACAGCCCTGAGACCACAGGGAGTAGACTGACTCAGGGACGACACAGCACTGGAGGTGGAGGTGGGGACCCAGGAGAGGGCAGGTGCCAGGGCTGAGCTTCTGTGTGCAACTTGGGAGCCTGCAGGATTTATGTGAGGTTTGTTCTTAGTTTTGTTTTGTTTTGCTTTTGTAACGAGCATCTAACTCAGGACTTTGCGCTTGCGAGGCAAGCACTGTGTCACTGAGCTAGATCCCTGGCCCTTATTTATTTTGTTTTCCCCTGTGCTGGGGATGGAACCCAGGGCCTCATGCATGCTAGGCAAGTGCTGTACTACTGAACCGACTCTTTTTGAGATGATTCTTCCTGAATTGCTCAGGCTGACCTTGAATTTGTGGTTCTCCTGCCTCAGCCTCCTGAAGCAAGCTGAGATAACAGCTGAGCACTACCATGCCCTAAGAGAGTATTTGTTAGCATGATGATTGTGGGTTTATGTGTATGCGTGTGTCAGTGGGTGGTGTCTGTGTGGCTTTTATGAGTGCATCTTAGCGGGCTGATTTCTTTGTTTTGGGGGGGGATTCTTTTTCTTTCCCTCTTTTTTTTTAGTACTAGGGATCGAACTCGGAACCTTGCTCTTGCAAGGCAGGCAGCAGAACCACTGAGCTAAATCCCTGGCCCCTTTTTCTTTAATTTTTACTGGTACATGTTTTCCCAGTACTCTGGAGGCTGAGGCAGGAGGATCTTCACAACTTCAAGGTTAGCCTAAACTACATAACAAGACCCTATTTTGAAGAACCAGAAACGGTACATAATGTTTACACTCATTTTAGGAGCTATGTACACCTACCTACTTATCATACATTAATTCTTTTTATTCTTTATCCCTTCTTCTTCTTTCTCCTTCCTTCCTTCTCAGTCCCCTTCCCATTTGCAAAAGATTGATCTCCTTGTTTCTTATTATCTATCTTTTATTTTGTTTTTAAAATTATTTATACCTCAGATTCGTCATATAAGAGACATTATATAATATTTAAACTCGTGTCTGATTTATTTCACTTAACATTATGGTGTCAAAGTGCAACTGTCTCCCTACAAATGACTCAAATTTATTCTTTTTTGTGGGGGGGGGGTTGAGACAGGGCCTCACTATGTAAGTTAAGACTGACCTGGAGCTCACTATGGAGCCCAGGCTGGTCTCGAACTCACAGCGATCCTCCTGCCTCAGCCTCCGGAGTGCTGGGATTACAGTCAAATTTATTCTTTATAGCAGAGTAATACTCCATTAAGAATAAATCCCAGGCTGGGGATTTAGCTCAGTGGTTCCAACACCTGCCTCACAAGCACAAGGTCCCGAGTTCAATCCCAGGTACATAATAAATAATAATAATAATAATAATAATAATAATAATAAATCCCATTGTCTTTATCCATTCCTCTGCTGATGGACATATAGCCCTCCTCCAAAGTTAGCTGTTATGTGTTGTGCTGCTAAAAACTTGGTATGCATGAATCAGTGTGATGTGATGTTTTCGACTCTCTTGGGAAGATACTTAGAAGGGGGAATACCTGGGTCGAATGCAATTTCTACTTTTAGGGTTTTTGTTTTTGTTTTTGAGACAGGATCTCTGTCTCACTATGCAGTTCAGGCAGGACTTGAACTCATGAAAACCCTCCTGCCTCAGCCCCCCAAGTGCTGGGCTCACAGGTGTGTGCCACCATACCTGGCTAGTTTTAGTTTTTGAGGATTCTCCATACTGACCTCCATAGTGGTTTCACTAGCTCGCTGTCCCACTAACCAGGTAGAAGGGTTCCTTTTTCCCCTTACAATCTTGGGGGGCCGGCTGGTGTCAGTATTTTGTGTGTGTGTGTGTGATTGTGTGAACAGACAGAACTATGTGTGTGTGGACACGGCCACATCTGTGCCACTGTGTTCCGTGCATGTTTGGAGCTGTGTGTGTGTGTGTGTGTGTCTCCCTGTGTGAGAACGTGTATGACACAAGTCCTGAGTGTCTGCAGCCATGGCTACGTCCTCTGGGGGCTATGTGGCTGGAGAGGTTTTTTTCTCGAAGGGCATAGCCGGGTCTATTTGTGTACCAGTGTGTGTCTTTTCGGTGTGTGCTCATGCATTTTTTTGTGGCTGTGTCTATCTGTGGCCTGTGTGTATTTGGATGTGGAGAGTTCGATGGGAAGAGAATGAATTTTGGTTTTGGGGGGGTTTCTTAGTTTTGATTTTAGCTTTTTGAGACAGGGTTTCACTGTGTAGTCCAGGCTGGGCTCAAATTTGTGGCATATACAAACCATATACCCTGAATGCACCTGATGTCGTCTGATCTCAGAAGCTAAGCAGAGTGGGGCCTGATGAGTGCTTAGACAGGAGAACTCATGGCAATCGGCCTGCCTCGGCCTTCCAAGTGCTGGGATTATAGGTGTGTGACACCAGGCCCAGCAAGAATGGAATTTGAAGCTGTCTCCACCATTCATTACTTGTCTTGTGACCACAAGAAAAAGACTTCCCTGACAAACTCTTTTTTTTTTGGTACCGGGGATTGAACTTGTGTCCTTGCGCTTGCAAGGCAGGCCACCAAACTGCTGAGCTAAATCCCCAGCCCTGACAAACTCTTCACTGATTGTCTTCACCAAAGGACCACCTTGACCTTGTTGGAGTGTTGTATGAAAATCAGGGAAATTCACCCTGCTTGAGTCTCAGAAATTCTCCCACTCCTGATGTTATTATTCATTCAACAAACTTGACAGTTTCCTGTGTGCCAATGTCCAGGGACAGAGGGGCCATGAGGGCACTTTGCAGTGGGGGAGTGAGTGTAAATCCACACAGCATGGAGACCTGGGCAGGGGGGACCTCAGCTGAGGCATCCTCCACTCAGCCAGGACTGCTATCCGGGTGAGTGTCCTCAAGAGAGCAAAGCCGCCCGGGCATGGTGGAGCATGCCTGTAATCCCAGCACTCGGGAGGCTGAGGCAGGAGGATCGCTGTGAGTTCGCCTGGGCTACATAATGAGTTCCAGGTTAGTCTCGACTACATAGCGAGACCTTGTCTCAAAAAACCAGAGAGAGAGAGAGAGAGAGAGAGCCCAAAGCTGTTGGGTGTGGTAGCACAGGCCTATATGGAAGGCAAAGGCAGGAGGATCTTAAATTCAAGCCCAGACTGTACACCTAAGTGACTAAGCAAGACCTTGTCTATAGACAGGGAAAGGTTGGGGCCTGCCTAGGTACGAAGCTGTGACAAGCCTCTCCCACATCCACCTGCCACCTGCACAAGCTGAGTCTGGATGTGCCACAGACCCGAGTCTGCCACTTGCCCTGGGCTGGACCCTCTCCTGCCTCCTGGTCCTGGCCCAGGAGAAGGCACGACTCAACTCGTACCCTACACAGTCATGCCACCAGCTGCCCAAGCTCCGCCAGGCCTGCAGGCTGTCTGTGCCTCTCACCATGCCTGCTGTGCCTGCCGCTGTGAGAAGCGGGCCCGTGTCTATGCAGCCTGTGGCAGGGCCCACACCTGTCATCAGAGGCTGTTCTCCTCTGCCTACCGCCCTGCACCCCAAATGGGTCCTCGCCACCCTCCCTGCCTGCCCCTGATGCAGGGATCTGCATTTTCCCCTCCCTGCCCTCCCTTTGCCTGGGCTGTGCCCCCACCTGGGGAGACCTCACTTCCCCTCCTCCAAGGCCCAGCATCCAAACCTCTCCTGACAGCCTCCGTTGCACCCTGTGGCGCCAATCCCCAAAGCCACCTAGCCGTGCGCTAACTCCTTCTCCATGCCTGATTTGCACGTCTGCAAAATGGAGATAAACGGTGTCTTTGGGGGCCGTGGTGAGGATGCAGTGAGACGGGCACTGTGAAAGAGACCCCTAGTGGACCGTGGCTGAGATTCTCAGCCAGGCCCATCACCGCTTCGAACACACAAGGTTAGGGTACAGGGCACCAGGACGTAACAAGAAGACAGCCCGGGGTGGGGCAGCCAGAGCTTGCGGGTGGGGAAGTGGGAAGGGAGACCAGTACTCTCCAGGCAGCCACTCCGCTTCTGCTTGGCCTGGCTCTGACCCCAGCTTAGGCCTGGCCCTAGAGCTGACCTCACAGATGGGGTGGCAGGAAAGAGCAGCGGGTGACCAGACCTGGTACTGTGGCCCAGTTGTAAGGCTAATAGGATTAACTGGATCTGTACACATAGCAGCTGGTTACCCAGGGACCTGCCCTGTCTCTTCTGTCTTCTGGCTTCCCCCTCCTCCCACCTCCCGCTTCCTCCTGGTCCCTTCTGTGCCCGGATCCCTGTGCCCTTGCTCCTGGACGCCAGCCCCAGCCAACCTCTCCCATTTCCACACAGCTGCCCAGACCCGAAAGATGGTGGAGGGAGGGTTCGGCTTGTACAGCTCCCAGACTCCAGGCTGGAAGACTCCATGCAGTGCAGGCTCCTGAAACCCTACACAATTCTGTCTCCAGCCTTCGCGTGCCAGGTTCTAGCAGCACATTCGGGAACCTTTCTGACTCCGTCCCTCCCTAGCATCCTTCCTCCCTCCTCTCCCACCCCAGCTCATCCTTGGCTCTCTCCCGGTCCCCCTGCTCCCCCGGGGCTCCCACAGACATGATGCAACCAGGCTGAGCTGGCAGAGAGGTGGGAGGCAGGAGGGAGATGTAATTACAGCCGCTCCTGCCCCAATCCTACAGGAAGCTAAGTGGGGGCCCAGGGGACCCCAATCCACTACGAATAATGGAGCATTTGCCAGGCTCATGGAAGGCGCCCAGGGAAGAGACACCAGCGAGCCACCTTTAGCAGCATCCAAGGGTCCAGCTTCCATCAGCGCCAAGCTGATGACAAAGGGGGTGGAAGGCCAGGGACTGAGGGGGCAGCAAAACCAGTGGCTCTCGAGCCCTCGGGTAAAGTGATTAAGCCGAGCTCACAGCCCTCTCAGTCTGACTTTTCCCCAGTTTCTCTTCCTTTGTTTTTTCTTTCTTTTTTGTACCAGGGATCAAACTTGTGTCCTTGTGTTTGTGAGGCTGGCAGCAGCACCACTAAGTTAAATCCCCGCCACCCTTTCCTTTCTTTTTATTCTTCTTTCCAGTGTGGGGGATCAAACTCAGAACCGTGTGCTTGCCAGGCAAGGGCAGAGCCACTGAGCTACATTCCCTGGCCCTTCTTTTCTTTTCTTTAAGATAGGTTCTCTCAATGTAGTTCAGCTGGCCTTGAGCTCACTTTGTAGCCCAGGCTGACTTTGAACTCATGGTGATCCTCCTGCCTCAGCCTCCAGAGTGCTGGGGCTACAGGCGTGTGTCACCACGCCCAGCTCCCCAGTTTTAATGGAAACACACTTCATTGAAGCCACTACACAGCCTTCATGATAAATGGCAACAACTGGCCCCCACCTTCTTTAACAGGGAGACAGTGGGGTGTGGTAGGGACTTCAGCAAGCTGGAAAGCCAGGGTCAATCACATAGTCTATGGTCATGTTGTGGGCCAGTGGACCTTACAAATCCAGAGAGCTGAAAACGTGGGCTTTCATTCAAAATACTTGTTTTCCAAATTAGGAACAGAGTCAGGAATGTCTTTAAACATCATGTAGGCTAAAAGTAGAAAGCCAAAAAGTACAACAGCTGTTGCAAGCCACCAGTGTGTGTGCCGGGAAACAGAGAGCAGGGACAAGGACTGTTACAAGTCACTTCCTCTGTCCTTAAAATTTAAGAAAAAAAAGATTTCTTCGGTGGGGGGGCACTACTGGGAATTGAACAAACCCAGGGCCTTCACACTGAGCTACACCCTCAGCCTTTTCTTATCTTTTTTTTTTTTTTAATTGAGGTTACTTTCTTTTTTTATGAGGGTTTTTTTTTTTTTTTGTACCGGGAATTGAACTCAGGTCCTTGTGCTTGCAAGGCAGGTGGCGGCACCACTGAGCCAAACCCCTGGCCCTCACTGTCTTAATCTTTTGAGACAGTGTCTTATTAAGTTGCCCAGGACTCCTCTAGGCAAGCTCTCTGTGTCTCAGGCTTGCAAGTTTTCTTACCACCACATCCCGGTCTAGATGTGTCTTCCTCCAGGAAGTCCTCCCTGTCCCCCAAGCCGGGTCAGTATCGCTATCTAGGGACAAGGTCTGCCACTGCCAGGAGGGCAGGACTAAGGCTAACTAGGCCTCAGCCACGCGTCCAGCATCGCCCAGCACAGCGCTGGTCACAGAGCAGTTACTCAGGGCTGAACAGAGGAAAAGGTCGGGGCCTGAAGACAGCAGCCTTGGAGGGGCTGGCTGTGAAAGGTGCTGCTGGAGTCAGGGCCTTCCGGGAGGGGCAGGACCAGCCAGGGACGCCTGTGTCCACGCTGCCCACCCCACTCTCTCCAGCCCCGTGTCCTATCTGTAAGATGAGTATCATGAAGTGTTCTCTGGGGCCGTCGGGACAATTGTTAAATAAATTCAGGAGCAGATGGCGGGGCCCTCCGTGAAGGACAGTTTCTTCTGAGGTTGTGGCAGAGTTGTACACTCTTGGCATCCACGCGGCCCACGTTCCACACACACTCAGAAGCAAGAAGAAGGAACACAGGTTCCCTCGAGGTGATCCCAAGCTCAGCGTGTGCCTCAGTTTCCCCGGAAGCACAGGCACCACCACAGTCACCAAATTTATTGGACTTGTACTTTGGCGGGGGAGGGTAAGCTGTCGGGAGGGCTCACAGGAGTACGCAAAAGAGACGCTTGTCTCGGAAAGGATTCTCAGTGGCGGGTACCGGCGTCACCAGCGGGTCATCTTTGGCGTGCGTCTCACAGAAAGCCAGGAGCTCGGCTGCCGCCTGCGACACCTGCAGGCCAGCAGGTGGATGTGTCGCAGCGCTGGTCCAGCGGCTCCGCCCTCGGAGGGTCCCCAAACCCCGCCCCTTGCTCTGGCCCCTCCCACTCTCGAACGGCCCCGCCCCCAAAGCGGGCCTGATTCTGATAGTGCAAAACAGCGAAGCCTCAGTTGCTGTCTGGTCAAAATCATCTCCTATGCAGGGACTGCAACCCACTCCTGAGTACAATGATGCACATTTTTTTCTTTCTTTTTTTTTTGGTACCAGGGATCGAACTCAGGACCTTGCATCTGGGAGGCAGGTGGCAGCACCACTGAGCTACATCCCTGGCTCTTGATTCACATTTCTTATCAGTCACTGTCCTTTTCTATTCAAGGCTAAGTAGCAGATCTTTTCTAGGCAGGAGCTCTCTTAATCTTTTGACCAAGGCTGTTTTCACAGGATGAATAAGAGGATGGT
>NW_022900931.1:63116861-63118316 GCF_012274545.1 Fukomys damarensis
CCCGCCCCTTGCTCTGGCCCCTCCCACTCTCGAACGGCCGCCCCCCCAAAGCGGGCCTGGGCAGACCCCCACCCCACTCCTCGCCGCCCTGGCACCTTCATGCGGTCGATGTTCACTTCCAGCTTCAGCTGTTCCACTGTCTTTCGGGCCTCTGCGATCTTGGCCATGTTGTTACATGGCTGATACCCCGCCCCTTGCTCTGGCCCCTCCCACTCTCGAACGGCCCCGCCCCCAAAGCGGGCCTGGGCAGACCCCCACCCCACTCCTCGCCGCCCTGGCACCTTCATGCGGTCGATGTTCACTTCCAGCTTCAGCTGTTCCACTGTCTTTCGGGCCTCTGCGATCTTGGCCATGTTGTTGGACATGGCTGAAGCAGAGTAGAGGTTAAACACCAGGCGGAGTGAGGGGCACTTTGCGCCAGGACACGTCTGTGTCCTAAGGTGGGGTTGGTGCGCCATGGGGCCCACTCACAGGGGCGTGGGGAGAAGGACGTGGGAATGGGGGGCCCAGAGACGAGTACAGCAGGGAATGGAGACCCCTTGTGGGGACCAGCAGAGAGTGGAAGGCTGCCCAGATGGGTACCGAGAGGCAGGTGGGGGAGGAACGCAGAGGGCCGGGGAGAAAGCAGAAACGCACAGATGGGAGGCGGAGAGGCCGATGGAGGGGGGCCAGAAGGATGGGGCCACAGGTGCTGGATCAAGATCTAGGGATCCAGGTGTCCTCACCCCCCGGGGATGGAGCAGGAGCCAGGAAGGGGGGGCCCTCCCCAGGCCAATTAGCGGTGGCTCCAGGGAGAGCTGAGAATTAAGATCGCGGCGGGAGGGGCGCAGAGGGGGCCTCATTAGGGCCTTGGCAGCAGCTGCCCCTCTGCCACCCTCGGGGAGCCCCCCCACCCCAGCCCTGGCTACCTCAAAGGCTCCTCTGCTCATTAGCAGCCAGGAGAGAGGGCTGGGGGAGCCCAACCAGCCGGCAGGAGAGGGGCAAGAAGGACGGAGGGACAGAGCAAGGCGCAACAGAGGGGCAGGAGAGACGGGCACAGGCACAGGGGAGGTAGAAACTGGGGCCATGGAGAGCGAGGTGGCAGGATGGAGGGATGAAGGAAGAAAATAAAGAGAGGAGCCGACGGAGGGACAGAGGAAGGTGCAGAGTGACGCAGAGGAGAGAGGCACAGAGGAGACAGGGACAGCGGAGGGAGATGGACAGAGACGGAGGGGCTGCGGGAGAGATGGGTGGAGAAAGGAGGCCGGGGAGCGGATGGAGGGACGGGAGAGACGAGCTGATGGAGACAGCAGCAGTCGTCCATTCATTCCCGGGCAGACCGACGGCGGCCCTGGAACCGGGTGTCCGCACCAGAAACAGAGCCAGAGCCTCCTACCTGTTGCTGCTCGCCGCTGGGATGGCTGTGGCGAGGCTGAGAGAAGCGCACCGGTCCCCTGCCCGGCCGCCCCGCCCCCT
>NW_022900931.1:63118554-63120002 GCF_012274545.1 Fukomys damarensis
GCGCCCCCTCCCCTGGGGCGCAGCCCCTCAGGACCCGCCTCCTCCCGCAGCTGCCACCCTCGCCAACCCTGATCTCTCTGGGTCCTCTCTAAGTCTGTGTGTCCCTCTTTGTCTCTCGCCTGTGTTTTCGTCGCTCCTCTTTTCTTCGGGTGTCTCACACTCGCAGGAAGACAGTCCCTCTAGGGACCACTTTTGTTCCACGGTCCCCTCCCCTGGGGCGCAGCCCCTCAGGACCCGCCTCCTCCCGCAGCTGCCACCCTCGCCAACCCTGATCTCTCTGGGTCCTCTCTAAGTCTGTGTGTCCCTCTTTGTCTCTCGCCTGTGTTTTCGTCGCTCCTCTTTTCTTCGGGTGTCTCACACTCGCAGGAAGACAGTCCCTCTAGGGACCACTTTTGTTCCACGGTCACACAAGCCCCTCCTGTGGGTCCACACGGCCTCTCACTCCATTACAGATACTCTCCCCTGTCAGTGCGGTCACACTCGCCACCTAGGGTTAGCCATCACGATGGCCCGGTCAGCAGCACACACTCATGCTCCAGGGCCCCCACACAGGCACGTGGGAGTGCCACACTTGCACGCACAACCTGTGTCGACCCAACCTCACGAGTTCTTTCCAAATGCCACACACAGTCCACCATCTCTCACCGAATACTACGTCCATTTCTCACATTGACACCTCTCCCGCAGTCTGACACACACTTCGTGTCGCACCCTGTCCGGTGCACGTGGACAGACGCATGCCTTCTTGTACAGTGCCTCAGTCATACACACGATGGCCCAGCGTCTCAATCCCTCACTGTCTGAGCTTCACACACACCGCTGAGCTGCAGTCGCTGTCACCCGTGGCTGTCACCCTCGTTTGCCTTCTCGCGCGTCCTCAGCCATCTCCAGTACTGCACACACTCTGTTCAGTGGCCTACAACCGGCCGTCACACCCTGCGCCAGTCTCCCAGCATCGCGCCGACCTCAGTGTCACGCGTGGTTTCCACACCGTCTCGCCGTTTCCATCTGCCACACCCAGGACCCCTCCGTGCTGGTGCTGCCTGCTCACGCTGGCACTTGGTGGACCCCAGCCCAGCTCACCCTGCCCCGTGGCACACAGGGTGTCACACTCGGTCTCTCCCTCCAAATAGTCTCTCACTCTCAGTGGCACAGAGTCCCCAAAGGCATCGCTCCCAGACCCAATGGCACGTGATCCCCACCACCACACAGGGTCCCTGCAGTGTCCCCGCGTCACAGGCACTCCTGACCTCCAGTGTCACACGTGGTCACCGACCGTGCACTCGCACACGCAGTCCCTCTCGGTCCCGTCTGGTCACTCAGCCCTCTGGGCCACACGTCCACACGGCCGCCCCGCCTAGCACAGCACCTCCAGGTGTCCCTCGCGACCCCGCGGGCCCGTCGCCCTGTTTCAGTCCCACGGCTGGCAGCCCTCGGGCTTCTCCCGA
>NW_022900931.1:63120012-63120663 GCF_012274545.1 Fukomys damarensis
GAGACTCGGGGGCCAGGCGCCCCCAACGGGCCCCGCGGGACATGGAAGCGGAGACTGGGGTCAGAGAAAGACGTCGGAGGGAGAGGGGGACCTCGGGAGGTGGACGGGCCTGGGGCCAGAGGTAGAGGATGGAAGATGGACAGAGAAATTCCGAGAGCTGAGAGATGCGGGGACAGACACAGCTAGGGACACAGATGGGGAGAGGACTGCAGAGAGGAACAGGGACAGGAGAGGCGGGACCCAGAGGGCACCGGAGGAAGACCCCGAGATGGATGCGTGCGGACACAACCCGCCCTCCATCCCGGCCCGGTCTCCGGGGTTCCGGGGGCGTGGTTTCGGGCGCGCTCCTGGCTGTCCTGTGGGCGTGGTCTCTGGTGGGCGTGTCTAGGGCGGGGCTTCTGTTCTTTTCCGATCCCGGCCGTCAGCGCTCTGGGAAAAAGGTGGAGGCGGGGGAGGAGTAGAAGCATCTACTGCAGCCAGCTCAGCCCAACTCGGATTTTAACCCCCGGACGGGAAGCAGGATTGGCGAGGAGGGGACACTGGCTCCTGGTAGCCTTTTGATACCGGTGTGGGAGCCGAGCTCCCATCCCCCTTCCCCGCGGGAGCAGTAGGGCCAGGTTGGGGAGGGGAGCGGGGCCCACATCTGGAAAG
>NW_022900931.1:63120705-63125368 GCF_012274545.1 Fukomys damarensis
GGAGGGGCCTGGGGCGTGTGCCGAGCCCGGCGCCTCCCGCAGCTGGTTTCCATCAGCAGATCTGGCCGGTCAGCCCGCGAGGAGGAAACCCGGCTCACAGCCGGGAAAGACGGTGAACGACCCAGCCACCCTTCCCTCCCTACCTCGGACAAAGGGCAGAGGCGGGGGAGGGGACAGACGGACCTCTGCCGCCTTTCCAGCCCGGGACAGCCTTCGTTCCCGCCTTCTGCTGCACTGGAATCGCTCCAGTCTCGTGACAGCCTAGTCCCCATCATATTATTGTCCCCCTTATTTGGAGGAGGAAATTGAGATTCTGGACTAGGATTCATGGAATGATTAATGAAAGGCAGCATCGAATTCTAGGACCAGTCGCCTACTGAATGTGGGTATTTTAAAGTGTCAAAAACTCAGGCCCTAATTCCATCTGCCACACCCTCAATGGATGGTAATTTTTTTCTTTTTTCTTTTTTTTTTTTGTGGGGGTTTTTATGTGGATTTTTTATTTCTTTTCTTTTTTTTTCTTTTTTTTTTTTGGCGGGGGTGGTGTCATCCTTGACTCCCCTTGGCTCACTCTCCACAACTAATCTAGCAACAAATTCCAATGTGGCTATCTCAAATTTTCCTCAGAAGCAGACACTTCCTCCACTCTGCCCACCTTGGTCCACCTGGGGTATTACACTGGCCTCCTTGTTTGGCTCTGGGCTTTTATGGGTGCCCCTCTCAGCCTGATCCCCTAGAGCAGCCAGAAAGACTCTTTAAAACTAAGGCCTCTTGCCAGGTGTGGTGGCTCATGCCACCACTTGGGAGGTGCACTTGGAAGGCTGAGGCAGGAGGATCACTGTGAATTTGAGACCAGCCTGGGCTACACAGTGAATTCCAGGGAAGTCTCAACTACATAGTGAGACCCTGTCTCAAAAAACAAACAAACAAACAAACAAAAGTCTGGCAGTTCCTCAAAAGGTTAAACACAGAGCTACCATATGACAAAGCAATCCCACCCATAGGGTATATACTCAAGGGAAATGGAAAATATACTAACACAAAAACATGGACACAAACAACCACAGCAGCTTCATCTACGACAGCTTCAAAGTGGAAACAGCTCAGGGTCGAGCAGCCGATGAAAGGACAAAGTAAATGCAGGCTATCTAGGCAAGAGAATAGCATTTCACAAGAGAAATAAACCCAGTGCTGATACACGCCATCACACTGCGTTATCCGGGGGGAAGAAGCCAGTCACAAAAGGCCACGTATCTTATGAGTCTGTTTATATGTGGATGTCCAGGACTGGCAAATCTGTACAAGACAAAAAATACATTTGTGATTGCCAGGGACTAGGGAGGCTGGGGGTTGATGGCTAAAGAATGTAGATTTCTTCGGGATGATAAAATGTTCTTGGATTGATTGTGGTGATAGTTGTACAAATCTGTAAAAATACTAAAAAGCATTGAATTGTAGACTTTACATGGGTGAATTTATGGTATATGAATTATACTCAATAGAGCTGTTAACTATGCATTCCTCCCACCAAAACAAACCCAAAATAGTCCCTCTTTTGCTCAGAATTCTCCCATGACTCTCACCTTATTTGGAGTAAAAACCAGGGTCATGCGCATGGTGATCCCTCCCACCTCTCTGGTCTTACCCCCCAACTCATGCTCCAGCAACATGGCCACTGTGATGTTCTGCCAGCGGGCCTGGCATATTCTGGCCTCAGGGCCTTTGCACTGTCTAGTCCTTCCAGGTGGGATGTTCTTCCCTATGAAACCCACAAGTCTTACTCCTCCACCTACTTCAGTCCTCTTTCAAATGTGACCTTCTCCAGGCACCAGGCACAGTGGCACACTCCTGTGATACCAGCACTCGGGAGGCTGAGTTAGGAGAATTGCTGTAAGTTCTGCACTATTTAGCCAGCCTGGGCTAAATAGTGAGATCATGTCTCAAAAAAATAAAAAAATAAATTAAAAAAAATTTTCAAGTTGCCTTCTCGCCAGGGATGTAGCTCAGTGGCACCCTGTCTGCCTGGCAAGTAAGTGCAAGGTCCCGAGTTTGATCCCCAGTACCATAAAACAGAAAAACCCACCTTCTCAAATGGTCCATTTCTGACCACTCACGTAAACTCTCTACTCCTAATCTGTTTCTCATAGCTCTGCTTAGTTTTCACCCACACTCACTACCTTTTAACAAGTTGTAGAATATATTATGTCAGTACCGAACCCCAGCTTCCTTCTCTATTGCCAGTACCTTGTTTCCCTTCAGAGATAATTACATAGTAAATAAGCTTCATCAAGCACTGGTTAAAAACATGGACTTTGGAGATAATGCCTGAATTTTATTTATTTATTTATTTGAAAGTCTCACTATGTATGTAGTTCAGGCTGGCCTCAAACTTGCAGCAATTCTCCTGCCTCAGCCTCCTTAGTGCCAGATTTAAAGGCATGCACCACCTAGCCCAGCTCACTGCTCAAATTTAAATTCTGACTTCACCACTTATAAATTTCAGGAAAGAAACTTATAAGGGCCTACTAGCACAAGCCTGTAATCCCAGCACTCGGGAGGCTGAGGCAGGAGGACTGCTACAAATTCAAGGTCAGCCTGCACTACATAGTGAGACCCTGTCTCAAAAAAAAAAGAAAAAAAAAAAGTGTTTCAGGAAAGTTCCTTAAACCTTTGTGCCTGTTTTTCCATGTGTAAAGTGGGCATAGTAATAGTGGCTTGTTGGGTTGTCAGATTTAAGTGAGTCAATACATGCAAAGTGGTAAGAATGGAATCTAATATTCTTAAGTTCTCAATGTCAGCTGCTAGTTTTTTGTTTTGTTTTGTTTTGTTTTGTTTTTTACTAGGGATCGAACTCCAGCCCTTGCATTTTTGAGGCAGGCAGCAGCACCACTAAACCAAATCCCCAGCCCTGCTGCTAGGTTTTTTGTTCGTTATAGTACTGGTGACTAAATCCAGGGCCTCATGCATGGTAGGCAAGCACTCTACCGCTGAACTAATCGCCTAACTTTTTCTCATATTGAGACAGAGTCTTTCTTGGTAAATTTCCCAGGCTAGCCTTGAACTTGCAATTTCCTGCCTCAGCCTCCTACAGTACTGGGATTATAGGTGTGCACCACCGCAGTTAACTGTTATTTTTGGTGAGTCATCCATATGTACCTCAAGCGTGTGGACCACTAGGTGGCCTGTGTGGCCCTGTGGACAAGTCTGCTTTCGGGTTCAGTGACCTCTTGTATGAAGGAGACATGGATCCTGACAAGCAAAGGCTTATCCTGGCAAACTACAAAAACCAAACATCCTCAGGATGGAAGCAAGGGCCTCGCATGTGCTAGGAATGTGCTGTACCACTGAGCTACATCCCAGCCCCAAAGTAGCCTTTTCTTTTCAATAGCAAAACATCCTCTACTCTGTTCCCTGCTGTACTCCCAGAACTTGGCTGGGTGCTGGCAACACAGGAGACAAAAAAAAAAAAAAGCAAGCCTGGTCCTGCTCCTTCAGAATTCAGAGACAATGAGGTGGCTCCACCCAGACACACAAGCAATCAATACCCTCGCTCTGATTCAACTCCCCTTTGCTGTGTGACCAGGGCAGGCGTGGCTTCTAAGTCTCCATTTATCCATCTATGAAATAGAAAAACAGGTACCTGGAGGCAGGAGGACCACTGTGAGTTCAAGGCCAGCCTGGACTACACAGTGAGATCGTGTCTCAAACAAAAAACATACCTCATAAATTACTGTCAGCTGGACATGGTGGTGCACACCCGTTATCCCAGCACTCTGGTGGCTGAGGCAGGAGAATCGCCAAGAGTTCAAGGCCAGCCTGGTCAGCCTAAACTGCACAGGGAAACCCTTTCTCAAAAACAGGTGTAGCTCAGTGGTAGATGGCATGGTTAGTAGGTTTGGTCCAATGCATAAGGAGGGAAGGAAAGAAGGGAGGGAAGAAAGGAGAGTGAGGGATGAAGGAAGAAAAGAAAAAGAAGGCAAAAAGGAAAAAATCAGTTCGGGCAGTGTTCATGGAGGTGGGGTGGTGTCAGGTTTTTAAATGACTCACTATAATGATGAAGTAATTCTATTTCTAGGGGAGACCCTAGACTATGTGCTGGTCTGTGCACCAACAGGCAAACCTGAGGACAAGGTTCCAACCAGCGAGAGGCCTGGAGCACTGAACGCCTGGCACAAGGCCACAATCTGATCTTCTACGCAGCTCCAGTAACACAGGGAAGAGCAGTGTCCTCTACGGTTAGGTGACATGGACACATGTGTAGGTGAATACAAATTAGCAAAACTGACACCAAAAAAATAGAAAGGCTAAAAAGTGCTATAACCCTGAATTTAAATCCTCCCCATAAACCAGGTACAGTGATGCACAGCTGAATCCCTAGCTACTCCAGAGGCTGAGGCAGGAGGATCCTGAGTTCAAGGTGACACCAGGCAATTTAGTGAGACTCTGTCTCCAAAGAGAAAACCACGAAGGGGCCAGGGGTTTAGCTCAGTGGTGCTGCTGCCCTGCAAGGTGCAAGTCCAACCCACTGCACTGAAAAAGGAAAAAAGAAAACCGCAAAAAGAAATCTCCAGATACAGATGATTTCACACAAAATGCTGCATTCAAATAGTCAAAACTACTTAAATGTATATGTTGCATGTGATATCTATATAATTATATATAT
>NW_022900931.1:63125433-63126595 GCF_012274545.1 Fukomys damarensis
TATATATTTAGATTCATATGGCTCAGTAGGAAGACACTGAGTACTGGAAAAAAAAAAAAAAGAATGGTTAGAATACGATGTTGATGTTGAAACGCAAACCAGGACCTGCCATCTGGTTCTGGGCACTGCTGTATCCAAAGTAAACAGAAGCTGCTCCAGAAATGTTAGCTCAAAGGAAAAGCACATTTCTACCATTTCTGCATAGAAGGAGAGGCCACCAAATATGTAACTTTGCGCATTTATTTACAAAGAGGTTAGAGAAACACACAGAATCTGGCTCCCCTGTGCACCGGGGAGTCACCATCGTCATAATAAATACAGTAATTCTTAAAAAGAAAAAAAAAACTGGATTGGAACAGCTGAGGGTCACCTGCATTCCCCACTCTCTCACAAGAGTGGGGCACGAGATGGAAACCATCTTCCTTCCCCTCTTTTACCTCCCAATCCTCCCTCTGTCCAGGGATAGAGGTGAAAGTCCTTTCCAGCTGTTGCCAACTCCTACTTGACCCTCAAAACCCCCAAGTCCGTGCTCCTTCCCTTCCTAGGGCACTCTGCAGGCACCGTGTGAGTCAGACGCAGAGTCTCTTACCGGGGTGCCAAGGGGGGATAGCCTAGGGGTCCAGGGACATGGAGAGGGGGCACTTTGTGAATGACAGGGAGCCATATCTGGGCAGGGACAGGAGTGATGAGAGGACTCGGCGACAAAGTGAAGGGCAACAGACTAAGCTTCTACACTAAAACGGGGAAATTAAAAACGAATCACCCCTTTGCATACATGGACACCCATGGTACAGATGAGGAAAGTGAGACCCACACAAGGGGAACTTCCTTGCTTGAGAGCTGGGAAGCCAGGGTTTCTCCCCTATTGTACCCTGGGGTGGAGCAGAGCCCTTCCAGGGAGCGAGGAGAGTCTTTGGAAGCAGAGAACGCGGTGGTCTTTGGAAGGTGGGTGTGGAAGGGTCAGCGATCAGGAGTGTGGAGGTGCAGAGGCCATGAAGGGGGAGCCCACGCAAAGCCCCAGACTCACACTGTAGTCATGACCTTTAGAGAACCAGAACGGAAACGCAAGATCTTCTTCTTCAGCGCATGGGAAGCCTTGATCTTCACGAAGACTTTGGCGGGGCCCGCGGGGGCCCCTCCGCCCGCACCGCCCCCAGGCCCT
>NW_022900931.1:63128277-63134961 GCF_012274545.1 Fukomys damarensis
CCCCGCCGAGCCCGCTGCCGTCGGGTACGGGGCGGAGTAGGAACGCGGCACCGCCGCTCGAGCGCCCACCAACTCCGGAGTGCAGGGACTGGCGTCTCCTAGGAGAGAGCGGAAAAGGAAGAGGGAGGGGGGCCTTTCAAAGTCCTTTCTCATCCAGCCAGGGAGGAGCAGGCTGCCTCCCTCCCCACCTTACTTCAGCACCAGCCTGGCAGCACCTGTTCCCTCGTACAAAACGCTGCAGGATTTGGCCCGCCTCTGTCTCCAAACCTCAAGTTTGTCTCGTGACGATCTCTAGCTACACTGCCCTAGATGCACAGGACAGTCAAGCTCAGCCTCTGGACCTCTGCACGTGTCACGTCTGCTCCCTGGGATGTCCTTCTCCCACAGTATGTTCTTAGCCCACTCTCGCTTCAGGGAGCCACTCGGATGTCACAGCCTCTGTGAGACCACCCCCTGCCATATTTTCTTCAAGTGCTATTTCCTCTCCAAACTCGAAGGGAGACTCCCTCTTCCTTTTCCCTGGTTTATTTCCTGTCATAGTGTGTATCAGTATCTAGTACTTTCGATATCTTACTTATCTTGTTTGTTATGTTCCTGCAAGGAGAAGATCCGTTCCATGAGGGCATTGCTGTGCCCCTCACTCCTAGGGCAGTGTACGAGCGCACACAGTAGGGACTCAGAGACCTACTGTGTAAATGACTAACAGCAGTTTACCCAGTGACCACCTCTTCCCAATTCCGGTGCCTGAGGGCAGAGGCCCAGTAAGTGCTGTACTCAAAGCATCCCTACTGTTACCCACTTGAACAGGCTCACAAACGGAGGCCCCGAGAGAAGAGATGTTCAAAAGTCACACGAAGAGGGAAGGTCCCAGCCAGAATTGGAGTCCAGGGCTGACTCAGAAGTGTCCCATCCTCTGTCATCCCATCCTCTGTCCTCTCCCTGGCCTCAGGGCCCCAACCCCATCCACCTTACCTAGGGACTTGGGCCTCTCGCTGGCATAGATGCCCCGGGGCTCAGAGGGGCCCAGGCGTCCATAGGAGCCAGATCCGGAGAAGCCACTGTCCCCACAGAACGTCGAGGGTGGTGAATCTGGGCCTCCTGTGGAATTGGGGTCTTCATAGAATCCTGGATTCCAGGGAGAAGCTGAGAAACCATCAGGGTTGGGGCAGGGAGAGACTGGGGACAGCGGAAACAAGTGTGGGTCCCAGGAAGGCCCTCCCCTCACCCGTGCTCACCTGAGCTGCGCCCACTCTCCTGGTCCAGGCCCCCCGACTCCAGGCTCAGGTCTCCCAGCTGCTGGCCCAGGTCCCAAATGAGCCCGGGCAGGGCCTCCTGAGGACGTGGAAGGCAGGGTGGTCACAAGGTCCTCAAGCCTCTGCCCCTCTTTCCTCTTAAAAAGCCCCGTCTTTTTCCCTCCCATAAGCTGACCCCCATGCGCACTCACATGGAGTCTTTTAGTCCAACTTCAGTTCTCACGGAAAAGACACTTGAGAGGTAAAAGTTGTGGCCAGACCCAGCAGATCCCTTAGCCTTGGATCTGCCACCTCCCAGTCTTTAAACTTCCTTCCTTGTGTTTGTTTTGTTCTGTTCAGACAGGGTCTCCTTCCATGCAGTTCAGGCTGGGCTTGAACTCCCTAGGTAGCCCAGGCTGGCCTTGAACTCTTGGTTTGTTGTTTGGTTGGTTTTTTTGGTACTGGGGATTGAATTCGGGACCTTTTGCTTGCAAGGCAGGTGGTGGAACCACTGAGCTTAGATCCCTGGCCCTTGAACTGTCCTTGGTATCCTCCTGCCTCAGCCTCCTGTACCTTGGGATTACAGGTGTGTAGCTGTCCTAGATGCTTCCATTTCCCCTCTTTGTCCCTGATCACTGGTGGAAAGTCCTTCTGTAAGTCTTCCTTCAGTGTCCCCTGCAGCAGGTGGTTGGTTTCCTTCATAGGGATGAAACAGACCAAGCCTACAACTCTGAGTCTGCCTTCTGGGCACCACAGCAATTATCCCCAGCTCTTCCTGGCCAGGTGCCTTGTGCCGTAGGGACCATCTCCCTCCCACCCTGACTCCTTTCCCACCAAGATGCCCAGTGTGCCTCATCCCCATGAGTAACTGTGACCTTTTAGGGGACGGGGGCCGAAGCAGAAGAGACAGAGGTGCCAGACACTTGGCCTTCACCTCCTCAGGGAAGTCAGGGCAGAGCTGGGGAGGCTGCGGTCATCTGTGTGAGGCCAGAGGTATCAGGCCTGGGCTGGCGGTTGACCCTGAGACAAAAGCAGCTTGTCTGCCTGGGCGGGAGGAGGAGGGGCAGGGAGGGCAGGCACCCAGCCTGCCTATTTAGGGCAGAAAGACTGGCTGGCTCCCACAGCCTCTTCCCAGCCTCTGACTCCTCAGGGCCCTGTCTCCCCGCCAACAGAAGCCCCCATCTGGACCTGTTTATGTGAGAAAGGTTAACAAATCATCCAGTCTGGGCTCCACCCTGGGTAGTCAGTCGAGAAGCTAACAGAACCCAAAGAACAGCTGAATTGTGTAGCATCAAGGGTGGCTTAAAAGAAATCACAGGCAAGCAGGGCATAGTGGGGCATGCCTGTGATCCCAGGATGAAGCCGGAGGATCACAAGTTGGAATCCAGCCTGAACAACTTGGGGAGACCCTGTCTCAAAATCAAAACAATTGAAAAGGGGCAAGGGATGTGGCTCAGAGCTAAGGCCCAGTTTCATACCCAGTTCTGGGGGGAAAAAAATTTCAGGCAGCCCATAGCTGTCCCATGTCATGCTGTGAATCTATACCTTGTCCCCAGGCTCAAACCATGCTGGCCTCCTTGCGGAACCTGGGACAGGTCTGTGTTCTCCCACCGGGGGAGCAGCTCCCCACACACCCCGCTGCTCACACCCTGGCTCCTAGAGCACCACTCCAGAAGCGCTCCCCTGGCATTCTGCCACCACCCTGCCTCCTTCTACAGAGCAACAATGACCTCTTGACTTGAAATTATATATCGGGGTCCCTAGGAGAGTAGAAATTTGTGTGTTTTGTTTATGGCTGCATCCCCAGGCACAGCTCAGTGCCTGGCATAAGGAGATGCTCCAGACATCCCTGGTGAAAGAATGAAGGTTTACAGTGGGCTAGTACACAGCCATGAAGATGCAGTAAGGCAAATGCCTGTGACCCCAGCACTCCAGAGGCTGAGGCAAGAGGATTGCTGCAAGTTCAAGGCCAGCCTGAGCTACATACATAGAGAGAGAGAGAGAGAGAGAGAGACAGAGAGAGAGAGAGAACAATGCAAATGGCTGTGCAGAACCATACATACAACACTGGTAGAAAGAGAAAGTGCAGAATGTGTAACGTGCAAGCCAATGAGTCAGAACTACAGTCATGTGTCACTTAATAATGGGGACACAATTGGAGGAATGCATCATTAGATGATTTCATCCATGTGCAGACAGTACAAGCCCGGCATGGCGGTGCACGCCTGTAATCCTAGCACTGTGAGTCTGAGGCCAGTCTGTACTACACAGCTAGACCCTGTTGCAAAAAATCATAAGAATGTACTTAAAGACACCTATAGTGTCACTAGGTGACGTGATCTTCTAGGACTCTTTTTCCGTACAAGTCCACGGCTGACAGGAATGTCAGTGCCAGACACAGCTATACTGGGGGGCCTTGTGAAATCTCAAACTGGGTCCCACTTGTGGAGTTTCTGACCCCCAACTGGAGTTGGGCCCAAACTTTTACATCTGTATCAAGTCCCATGGGATAGGAGAAGCCTTTGAGAACCATAGACATAGTCTCTGGGACCTCACTCAAAAAAGTGGAATTTGTAGAAAAGCAAAGCTTTTTCAAAAGCTCTGCATTTCTTTCCTGGCACATACTTTCTCTGCAAGTAGATGCATTGTAAGAGATTTAAAAGGACTCAAGCCAAGGTGCCAAGGGCAGGGACTCCAGGAGAGAGGCTAAACATAGGGGATCCATCAGGGTGTGGAAGCCAGGTGTGGTGGTGCACACCTGTAATCCCAGCACTCGGGGGGCTGAAGCAGAAGGATCGCTGTGAGTTCAAGACCAGCCTGAGCTACATAGTGAGTTCCAGGTCAATCTGAGCTACATAGTGAGACCCTGTCTCCAAAAAAGGGAGTGTGTGGAGAGTGGATGGTAGAAAGCACTGTTTCAAGAGGCCTGCTTGGCACCACATTGCCAGGGTTCAAATTCAGCTCTGCCACTTCCCCGCTCTGAGGCCCTGGGTGGATGGTTTTGCCTCTCTGGGCCTCAACTTCCTCATCTGTAACATGGGTATCATAGAACCTGTTCCTGGGCTTGTTGTGAGGATTGAATCACTTTAAAAAGCGCAGTGGCATTGAACTGGAACCCCAGCTGTTTGGAAAACTGAGACAGGAGAATTGCAAGGTCCAGCGTAGCCCTGGCAATTTAGTAAGACCCTGTCTCAAAATAAAAAGGTCTGAGGTATAGCTCATTGGTATAGCATTTGCCCAGCATATGCAAGGGCCAGGGTTCAATCCCCAACACTTCACATGCACACCAGTTCCTTTTAAGCACTTAATAATTGCTACCTTGCATTACTACATTAAAAAGAATAATTAAAAATATTATATGCATAATTAAAATTAAATGTAAGATGATGGATTTGGGGATTAGTTGTGCAGGTGTCATTTCAGTTCTTTCGATACAGGGAGAGGAGTTGGGGGAGGAGGCAGATTAGTCTAGAATCCTCTTCCCCAGTATCTAGGCCCCCCAAATTCTCCCTAGTCTGTACCCCCAGTTTTGCAAGCCTGACCTCATTCCTTCCAGCTGCCAATGGATGAATCTTTAAAAGACCAGAGGTTCTTGGCCCAAATCTTGTATCTTGCCTCCCCATAATACTCCTCTTCAAAAGGATTTTATTTTATCTTTTGCAAGCCCTTCTGCAAGCAGGCTTTGGAGCTCAGACAGGCTTCACAAGAGTGCAGTTTGGGCCTGGGTAGCTGGAAACCCCTTTACCCAAACCACCCCACACCTTTGTTCCTCTCCTTACATTCCACTAGTTGGTGTCCAATGCCCTTTTATCTCTGTTAGGAAGTCCTTCTGCAAGTCTAACTGTAGTCCTGCTTGCTGAAAGGTACCTTTTTCCTTCCTAGGAGCAAAAGGGCCTGGAGACTCCTGCCCCCAGGATCCAGGGCTCTTTCTGCAACACCCTTTGTCTTTTCCTGGCATCTTCAACATTCCCATTAGAAAGTCAAGTCTAGTTTCAGTCTTTCTTGCTTCAAAGAGAGTGCATTCTTGGATTTGGGATGGGGGTGCTCAGTGTCAGAAGACAGGGGCTCAGGGATCAGAGGAGAAGACCCTTACCCCCTCTTTAGAAGGACCCAGAAACCCCCAACACTAGGAGAGTTTATATTTAGCGTTTCTCTGCTCCTCCCTCCCTGTCGCTGTGTCCTTGCTCCCCTCCGGGTTACCACCTCCTCCCCAGGCTGGGACGAGTTTGCCTGGTGACTATGGGGGACAGGTCTCTTGCTACCACTTCCTACCAAGATGGGGGTGCTGAGGAATGGGGAAATGGAAGGGGGCACGGCCAGCGGTCTCTTGCTTCCTGCCGGTCGGGATGAGGTGGAGTGGGGTAGCACGGAAGGCCCCCACAGTCGGGCGCTAACTTCGGGAGGGGACAGGGCCTCCCACAGCTGTTTCTGCTTGCGAGAAGAATGTGCAGGGTCTCACTCCCGGCCGGGGGAGGGGCTGGGCGTCCGCGCTGTCTGGCTGCAGTCCTCCACCCTACTTCCCATCTGGGGAGGGGGCAGCCGAGGTCAGCAGCAGGAGAGCCCCCTCCCCCTATCCTCGGCTCAGGTTTCCCCAAACGGGAAACTCTGACCACACACAGGCCGGGGATGGCCGTGCGAGGGGAGCCAGGGTTTGGGGATGGGGGGGAGGGGAGAGAAACTGGGACGTGGGGCAGGAAGACCGAGAGGCAGAGCCGGGAGAGGGAAGCCTGAAAGTCACGGAGATGCGGCGGCAGGGACAGAGGGAGGGAAGCCAGGAAGGGCCAGAGACCCTAGGAACGATGGAGGTAGGGAGAGAGGGCTTCTTGAATTTGGAGACCTCTGCTCATTTCAGTTAGACTTCCAGGGAGCCCAGAAGTCGGGCCACGGTGTGCCCTAACCTGCCTGCTCTTGGGTTAAGAGGGCCGGGACCAGGAAGGAGAGAGGAGAAATGTCACCAGTCGGTCAAGCTGCTGGTGGGGCCCTCGGGGACCACTGCTTCCTCTCAGCGGTGGTCCGTCCCCAGGAGACCCTGAGATCCCCTCCTCCCACCCCGCCCCCTGCCCTCTCGCAGACCTCCAAGCGCACTCGGACTCAGGGAAGATGGAACCCCGCTGCGGGGCCCAGAGGGGCGCAGGTTTGGATCGCGGCTGTGTGACCTTGGGTGAGTCACTTCCTCTCTCTGAGCCTCAATTTCTTTCTCTGTGAAATGGGGAGCTATCGCCTTCTATCTCCCAAGCCGCAAGAAGACTGCGTGCAAAGTACCCGGACAGGAGCCTGACACATACTCGGTGTCCAGAGGGTTTTCCCTGGGTAAGGGAGCAGAGGATGGAGCCCATGTATCTCGGGGGCCCCAGCAGAGCCATGGTACCCCTCCCCCGATCGGGGGGCGGGGTGGCCAGGACCTGCCCGCCGCCCGGACTCCAGCGTCTCAGCCCTCCCCCCCTCCGTGGCC
>NW_022900931.1:63135494-63156614 GCF_012274545.1 Fukomys damarensis
ACGGCCACCCCTCTCCCGTTCCCACCTCCCGCCCCAGCAGCCCGCCTGCCCGCCCGCCGGGCTGTCACCGTCTCATCTGCATAGGCGCCCGCCCATTGGGCCGCCCACCCGCGCCTTATCTACATGGACACGCCCCCAGCGACACAGCAACCGCCGCCTATTCGCGCGTTCGCTGCCCTACGAAGATGTTCGGCTGTGCCCCCGCACCGCCCAACACGACGCATGCTCGAAACTACCTACTCACTCCGCTTTAGGGCCGTCTCGCCACGCCCCACCCCCGTGCGCCGGCTTTGGGGCCCTGGCAACGCCCCCTACGCGTCACAATGAAAGAAGTGGGTTATTGCTCCAATACCATTGGTCCATACCTCCCGGGTCCGGCAGCTGGTTCCGCCCCGCTGCGGGCAAACTCTGGCTACCATTGGACTGTCCGGGAGAGAAGGGACGGGTGGTCTATAAATAGAGAATGGGTCCACGTGACAGTTTGGCAACTGCTCCCACCTCCCCTCCCAATCCTTTAGCTTCTGTGGCTGTGCAGAGGGAGGGTAGGATTAGAGGGTGGAGTCCTGATCGCCCCTCCTCTTGCAGGAAGCCTTCCCAGAGCCTCAGCTGTAAAGCAACACACATCTTCGGATAAAAGTGTTCTTCTAAAGCCAGCTCCACCGGCATGAGACTTGCTTAGAAGGACCCCCCCACACACACACTTGGTTTAATGTTCTGCAATTGCTGTCTTGAAATTCTTATCTTTTGAACAAGGAATCCGCACATTTTCATTTTGCATTGGGCAGGCAGATTACGTTAGGCAGTCTTGCTTTTGAGAGGCTTCTATCAGTTGTATCCCAAATTCTGGAATTCAAAGCCCCTTTATGGGTAGATTCTACGATCTGACCAGAACAGAATCTAAGCTGCTTTTGTCTCCCAGGTGCTGTAAGGCTGTGCGCTCCACCAGTCTTCGGCTCCAGGGCCCTTTGTCCTGTGCTCTGAAAGGCTTTGTGCTCAGCCTTCTGGGACGCTCTGTTCCCCCGCGTCTTGTGGTCCTCGGCTTCCGAGCCGGACAGCTGTTTCCAGGCTTGCTCCACCGTCAGGGCCAGCGCCCCCTCAGGCGGCCAGCTTGTGTCACTACGCGTCGCCTCCCTGCAACCTTCAGGATCCAGCTCCAATGCGTACGCCCATTTCTGAGACAGAAAAAGCCAGGGCCCAGAAAGTCATATGAAAACGGCCCTCTTTTGTGGTGGGAGTGGGGTGGGGTAAAAGGCCGTGGTACCTAGAGAGCCAAAGACTCACCCAGACCGCCTGGCTTGTGACTGCTCAAGGGTCACGGCGTTGGCACTTTTCAGCTGTGTAAACGTACTTAGCCTTTTCATCTGTACCTCACAGGTTTTCCCTCCTGAAGGTACTTGTCAAGTACTTGCTGCAGTGTCTTCCATGGATGAAGAGCCACAGAAGGGTTTGACAGATACGTTGAGAAACCCAAGTGAACCCAAGGAGAAAAAGAGTTGGAAGTTCATAGAGACAAACTTTATTCACTCATCTTCTTACTGCCTTAATGTTCCAGCAGCTGGGAATGGATGGTAGGGTTCTGCAGAGCTGGCAGCAAGATTTTCTAAGTGGTCGGTGTCTGGGTGAAGTCAGAATTGGTTTTCACCCCTCCCACTTGAATGATTTGCTGAGTACAATGTTCAGTGTGGAGCTGATTCAGGATGAGAAAAAGAGAACAAGGGAATAAAACCAAGATCCGAAGTCAGAGGGGAGCCAGAGGAGGGAGTCCGAAAAGGAGGGGAAGAGACACCTTGGTTGGTGGAGTCTGAAGAGCTTAGCAGTTCTTCGGATTTCCTTTTTGCCTTCTAGGTGTTTTGTATTGATGATGGTGGTGCTGCTGCTGCTGCTGCCGCTGCCGCTGAAAGATTTCCAGGTGTAAAGATGCAGCTCTTGCTGCCAACCGTGGCGCAGACTCGCCCTGCAAGCTCCATGCCCAGTTTCACCAGCTAACTGGGAAGGACTGGCTCGCCGTGTCCCCTGATGTTCTCAGCCACGGTGGTCACCTCTCAGAGGTGTGACTCACAAAAGATGTAGGTGTCAAGGTAGTGCTTTCGTTTTGGTTTGGTTTTTGGTGCTGGGCATTGAACCCAGAGCCTCCTACATGCTAAACAAATGTCCCTGAGCCTTTTCCCCTGGGCCACATGCCTTTTTTTTTTTTAGGCGATGGAGATAGAACCCAGGGCCTCACACATGCTGGTCAAACATGCCACCACAGCTCTACACCTCTAGCCTCAGAGATTTTGGGGGGTATGCTGGACAACAGTGCCTTAGATACGAACATCGCCCAAACTTGACCAGAAGCTTACTTAAATGTACTTAATTTAAGGTATCTCCAGATCTTATCAGAGTAGGTAAAACATCCAACTGACGTTTGAAGTGAGGGACCTCAAATTATGAGATTTTGATTCTTCTAAAGCAGTGTGTCAAGTGGGAGGTGGAGTAGACGGGGAAGTAAATCAAGGTCTGGCTTTGGCATCATGTGGCCTTCTCTCTGTGTCCTCCACGTGACCACTTTCTTACAGGCACCGAGGCGTGTTATGTTAGGGGCCCATCCTCCTCCAGGGTGACCTCACCTCAACAGATCAGCTCTGCAATGACCCTGCTTCCAAAAGAGGTCACAACCTGAGGTCCGGGAACTAGGACTTCAACATATCTTTTGGGAAGGGGGGAAAATTGTACTCATGAGAGTCCACAATCTGCCTGAGCCGCCTTTCAGTCTTGAAGAAAGGAAAGTTAATAATGGTGTAAATGCATTCTGTGGATATGTACCTTCAAGGACAAGTTCATGAGCCAGACATGATGGCACACACCTGGAATCCCAACACCTGGGGAGGCTGAGGCAGGACGATAGCAAATTCAAGTCCAGGATGGGCAACTTAGTGAGAATTTGACTAAAACAAAAAAAACAAAAAACCACAGATCTGGTGATGTAGTTTAGAGGGAAGGTTTCAATCTTCATCTTCACTAAGGAAAAAAATTAGTCTTGTATTTGATGGCCAGTAAGATGAGTTTTTGTCTCTAATAACTTGAATTGTAGCACCCAAAGTTTGCATAGTGTGGACATGATTTTATCTTCCATGGCACCCTCATGATATTGAGCATCCTTGAATTCTGTGAGGCATTTTGATATTAACATTATGTTTTTCTGGGGGGGTCACACCTGCAATCTCAGAACTCTGGGAAGCTGAGGCAGAAAAATTGTCATGAGTTTGGGGCCAGCCTGAACTACAGAGACCCTGTCTCAAGTAAATTAATTAAATTAAATTTTTAGCCAGGCATAGTGGTGCACACCTGTAATCCCAGCACTCAAGAGGCGGAGACAGGAGGATCACTGTGAGTTCGAGACCAGCCTGAGCTACATAGTGAGTTGCAGGTCAGTCTCAACTACATAGTGGGACCCTGTCTCAAAAAAACAAACAAAAAATAATTAATTAATTAAATTAAAATTTTTAAACCATGTCCGTAATTCCTAGTCTCAGGATGTTAAAACTAGAGGCCAACATGGGAGCAGTGTGTCAAGGACCCAGCCTGAGCAGCTTCTCCACACATTTTCCAGCCAGCAGCTGCCGTTGGAGATGGAGCCACCCCTGTGCTGTCCACATCCTGGACTCTAACCCACTCTAGAGGGACAGGCATGGACCTAAGACCTTTTCCAACAGGATTGGCTCTGACAGCGCTTGAGGCTTCCAGTCGGTCAGGACGTTCTCAACGCTGTCTCAATTCAAAGAGCTGTAGCTCCATAACCCACCAGCAGGTGGACAGTCCCCTGTGAAAGGGTAAATGCCTGGGAATTCCAGTCCTAGCTGCAATTGGCGGCTAAATTCTGCTTTTACAAGACTCTGGTGAGTCTTTAATTACAGCGCGTAAGCCCGTGCCCGATTTAAAGAGAATGTGTTCAGGTACATGCTGAGATCTCTTGCTCTCAGCCATGGAGGCCAAAGTCAAGGTGGCGATGGGAGCTGGAGAGCTGGAGGGCTGGGCTGGAGAGTGGAAGAGGGAACGTGTGTTCCCTCAGGGCCCACATGAAGCTTGAGAAATGGGCTCAGACACCATCACCCCAACCTCTCAGGCTCAGCATCCCAGCCCTGTCCAAGGATGGGTCCATCTCAGCATCCAGCAGTGAGTGCCATGAGGGCAGGACCTGGACATCTTGGTGGTCACTGTGTCCCCAGCAGCACCCAGCACAGTGTGACACATGATAAATGAACAAGCATATCCAGTGTGTAGAGAAGTCGTCACAGCAACAGAAGAGAAAAACATTGGGCTGGGCTGTAGCTCAGGGGTAGGGCACTTATCTAGCAGGTGTGAGGCTCTGGGTTGCATCCCCAGCAGCACAAAAAACAAAAACACTACCAAATACTACATATCAGGTTTCTCTTACGGGTCAGAATTGTGCTGAATTGTTATTATTAACCGTGATTCGTCATAAAAAATAATCAGAATTTGGATGGTGCAGTGGCGCATGCCTGTAATCCAGTTACTTGGGAGGCCAAGGCAGGAGGATTGCAAGTTCAAGCCCCACCTGGGCAATTCTGTAAGACCCTGTCTCAAATTTAGGGAGGGGGGCACTGTGTAGAGGCTCTGTTCCATCCTCAGTACTGAAGAAAAAAATCAGTAGAAACCATAGCTTGAATTTTGCTGTTTTCCCAGGATAGTGCTACTAGGCTCCCAAGACTCTCAGCAGTAGCAGGAGTGGAGCTCAACCAACTGTGAGATCACAAGGAGAAACAACAGCAACTCCGCAGTGTATGGCACCCCATGGTGCTAAGCAGCATTTGGTAGGTTAGGTGGGTTACATGCATTTCTGACTCGTGATGGGTTTACCTGGACATCGCCCTGCTGGATGGACCTCGGAACCTGCCTTCCTCTAAGCCCCGCACCCCCAGTCCTGTCTTCTGTCCCATCCTCCCTCCAGCCACCCCTCCTTTACTCCTTCCTCTCTCCTCCTTCTACTCTCACGGGTCTGTCCTCCTTTCCCAAGCCCCCGTCCCCAGCTCCCTCCCACTGCTGGCCTATCCCAGCCCTGCCTCTTCGCAGGCAGCTTCCTGCCGGTGAGTTCCGTCTCTTGAACACTGACTACTGACAGGAGTGTGGTGCAGTCAGAGAGCTGGGCCGCGGGGCCAGAGGCGAGTCCATTTTAATCAATGGGGAGACAGGGAGGGAACTTGGGGAATAAGAAAAAAACTCCCCTACAGCCCCCGAACAGTTCATCGCTGGGATGTCGCGGAGGCCACAGGCTCAGAGGAGGCTGATGCGCTCAGCCAGGCCCTGCATCTCGTGGTCCTGCGGCAAACAGGCCCCAGCGAGCTCCCTGTGGGTGGGCAGTCCAGGGCTGGGCAGCGGATGCTCTGCCACAAACTGCTCCCAGCGCGCATCGTCACTCTCGTGGGTGATGTACCGCTCGCCCATCTTCCCCTCCAGCTCTCGGAGGTCCAGCCACGTCTGGTACTCCTGGGCCGGGAGAACTGTGGTTAGCTGGGGGTCTACACAGAAGGCAGACAACAGGGGCCAGAGAAGCACAGATGTGTTCTGTTCTGCCAGTGAACTGGTGGGTACGAATGAAAGTGAAGCCACACCCTTGGCAACCTGTCCAGCCAATAGGTAACTAGCCCCACCCCTCCCACACACCAGCCAATAGGAGGCTCGGCCATGTTCCTCAACCAAGGAACATCCTTAGGTGGCTGGCCAATAAGAGGTTTACCTCCCCCCTTCCTCCCGCCCAGCCAGCGTGTCAGTCCCGCCATCTGTCACCTGCAACCAGAGGTGGCTGAGAGACTTGTCCACGCTATAGCGCTTACGCATCTTGACTTGTAGCAGGTTGTTGATGAGGTCAATGGCTGTACAGAAGAGAGGCAGTTCAAGCCCTTCCGAGTGAGTGTCTGGCTGCCTCTTCCAGCCGGCCACCCAGCCCACTGCCCACCCTCCAAACCTGTTTCTGCACTAGCCGGGAGCTTGGTCTGCACTGTGCCACACACCTGCCTACTGATTTTCTCATGAAATTGCAACTTTGCCTCCACGTAGTCATACTGGTTCCTATTTGTCCTCACAGATTCTCTACTTTAGGTTCCCCCTTCCTATATCACCTTCAAATTCTCTCCACCCGGTACTGGTGATTGAACCCAGGACCTTTACACTGAGCCATGTGATTGCCCCCCCCCTTTTTCCTTTTTAGGCAGGGCCTCACTAAGTGGCTAAATTACCCAGGCTGGGCTTGAACTTGCAATCCTCTTTCCTTAGCCTCTCAGAGTTCTGGGATTACAGATCTGCCACCTAGCTTACTTCACAGTTATTGTCACACACATGCACATACAGGGACACCTACACTATCCCCCCCTTTTTTTTTTTGGTATCACGGATTGAACTTGGGACCTTGTGCTTGCAAGGCAGGCAGCAGCATCACCACCTGCACTATCCTTCATTTAATATTTCTGTTTAAGCCAAGTCATTTATATCCAAGATTTACTGTTAAGTGGACAAGCTGGAGAACAGCACACATAGTATGCTGCAAAAGGGGGAAATAAAAGAATACACAGAATATAGTCTATAGAAAAAATATATATATATATACTAACCATAGAATTCTACAACTAGAATTGTGGAAGGAATTAAGTTCGTGAACCAAAGTACACTGTGAAGAAAGACAAAAATAAAAGAATACAAAATCTCTCCTGGGAGAGAAACAGGAGAGTGCTAATGCCATTGTCCGGAAAGAACAGCAGACAAAATGAACACAAATTTTCACCATGGGTGTGTAGCAGCTATAATCCCAATACTCAGGAGGCTGAGGCAGGTGATTACGAATTGAAGGCCATCTGAGAAATTTTGCGATTTAGCAAGACCCATTCTCCAAAAAAACCAGAGCCCCACACAGACACCAAAACCCACAGATGCTCAAGTTCACTTCATAAAAAGAAAAGGCAGAGTGTCTGCACAGAACCTACACCCACCCTCCCATACACCTTCAGTGGCCTCTAGATTAATTATAATACTAACAATGTAAATGCTGTGTAAATAGTCATTGTGCTGTACGGTTTAGGAAATGACAAAGAAAAAATTAAAAAGTCTGTATGTGTTCAGTACAAATGCAATCGTTTCCCTGAATATTTGCAGTCTGAATTGGCTGAACCTGTGAAAGGGGGCCCCGTGAATACAGAGGGTAACTGTTTAGACCTTGTGCACACTGGCACCCTGCCCAGGTCAACACCCTTAGGCACCACACACACCTACCAATGCTTACTTGCAGTTGTAGTGCACACTCAATGCACTTGTACTGAGCAAATTCTGAGGATGCCAACAGTAATCCAGGACTTCCACACCCAGCCTCAAAGCTCCTGGCCTCAGGACTTAATCTTCTAGGCCCATCCTCAAGGCAACAGGCTTGAGACCCAGTGCCACAGTTCTGCGATGACTGATGCTGAGACCTCAAGGTCTACCCCGGCTCCCCTCTCCTCTCTCGTCCCTGTTGCTCTTGGTCCCAGGCCTCAGGACTTGGCCCTTTCCTGGGCCTCTCAGAGAGCCTCCATGGCCACGCCCCTCAGCGGGCTCCTGTGTCCATGGCCTCTGCCTAGGCTCCAGCCACTGCCTAGGAGGATCTTTCTCTTGCCCGGACCCCCCTAGCCCTCAGGCTTCCTGGGGTCCCATCCCTCTCTAAGCCCTACCCTAGCAGGCCATTCTCACCCAGTTCCCCAGGGCTTTGCATGTCTAAACACTTCTGTGGCACTTCCTTTAGGACCCTCAGAACCTGCTCCAGACCTGAGCCTCCAGGCCCTACAGGTCTCCGAGTCTCAGCCCACCAAGCCCCTCCCGTGGCCCTGACCACCACTAGACCCCATCCCTGCGGTGCCTGCAGTTCCAGGGTCCACTTTGTGGCCCCGCCCACCGCCGCTGACCTCCAGCAGAGATGTGGCTCCAGGGGCTGGCAGGGTACATGAAGGCTGCGTTCTGGATCTGGTCGCTGATGTCCTCATCCTCGTTGAAGGGAAACGTGCCGCTGAGGCTGACGTACATAATCACACCCACCGACCACATATCCAGAGAGCGATTGTATCCCTGGTTGAGCAGCACCTCGGGTGCTAGGTAGGCGGGTGTGCCCACTACGGAGCGCCGGAAGGACTTCTCGCCGATGATGCGCGCGAAGCCAAAGTCACACAGCTTCACCTGCGGAGGGTGGGAAGCAGAGGATCTGAGGGGTGACAAAGCCACAGACCTCCAATGTGTCCACACCCACCCCAACACCAGACACTCGAATGGTGGTTCAATTCTAAGCTCCCTGGCTCACTAGCTGAGTGACCCCAGGTATGAGATTTCTCCTCATGTCTCAAAGGGCCATCATTTTGGGAGGCTGAGACAGGAGTTCAAGTTTGAAGCCAACCTGGGCTACAAGGTGAGTTCAAGGCCAGTGTGACCTATAAAGTGAGATTCTGTCTCAAACAAAAAGCCATGGTGAAGATAGAGTTAATCCATACCCAGCCTGCAGAGGGCGCTCAATAAAAGCACCCTGCTGCTGTCTCTCTGCCCCTAGGAGGTGTCTCTGCTGCCTCTTGCCTCTGTGTCCCCATAGGTACCACCAAGGTCTTAACAGTCTGCTCCTTAGAAGGCACTTGTAGGCTTGAAAGAGGCCAGGTGTTAGGAGCAGATGGTCTCAGGAGAGGGACCCAGCTCTCCCAGGCCTTGGTTTTTCATCTGTGTTGGGGATTTCCAGGGATTAAACAGGGCCAGATGTGGAAAGTGGTCTCCAGCAGACGGTAACTTAATCGGCCTGACCTTCCCTCAGTGTCAGTGGTTTAGATCACCCTGGGGCTGTGGAGTCACCAAGACCTGGGTTCAAGGCCCTGCTTGCTACCTGTGTGTCTGTACTTTCTCATCCCTGGCCCAAGCCCTCCCTTGGCTCAGGATAGAGCCATAAATCCTTAAAGTTTAAACCCTCTGCCACCTTCACAACCAGCTACACCCAACCACCCCAGGCTGGCTTTGTGAGGCAGCCACACCGCCCTGTCCTCAGATATTTTTTTTTGTACTGGGGATGAAATTCAGGACCTTATGCTTGCCAGGCAGGTGCGGTGCCACAAGCTAAATCCTTGGCCCTTGTCCTCAGATCTTAATCCACCCTTTTCTACAGTTTTTTGTTTGTTTTGGTAGTAAACAGGGATCAAACCCAGGGCCTTTTTACTGAGCTACACTTCTAGCTCTATTATCTTATTTATTTATTCATTTATTCATTCATTTATTTATTTATGGTACCAGGGATTGAACTGGGGTCCTTGCACTTGTAAGGCAAGCGGCAGAAGCACTGAGCTAAATCCCCGGCCCATATTTTTTAAATTTTGAGACAAGATCTCACTGTCTCTTTTTTACAGATCTTACAACCAAGTATCCCTCGGCAATAAAAGAAACAAACTATTACCAAGTGCTATAATAGGGAGGAATCCTACAAACATCATATTACAAGAAAGAAGCCCAGTCATGGTGGACCATATATCACATAATCATATGACTCCAGAGGAGGCAGATCCAGAGTTAAAAAAAAGAGATTGGTAGCTGGGTGTGGTGGCACACGCCTGTAATCCCAGCGCTTGGGACACTGAGGCAGGAAGTTGTGAATTCAAGGCCAGCCTGGCCTACATAGTGATTTCCAGGTCAGTCTCAACTACATAGTGAGAGCCTGTCACAGAGAGAGGGGGAGAGAGAGAGAGAGAGAGAGAGAGAGAGAGAGAGAGAGAGAGGCTGGTGTCTAGAGGGCTGGGCATGGAGAGATGGAGGGATAATGGGGAATATATCATGGGGTTACTTTTTTTTTTTGGTACTGGGGCTCAAACTCATGACTTTGTGTCTATGAAACAGGCAAGGTGTCCCTGAGCTAAATTCCCAGCTCAACATGGGGTTACTTTTTTTGGGGGGGGATTACCGGGGATTGAACTCTGGTCCTTGCGCTTGCAAGGCAGGCCACCAAACCGCTGAGCTAAATCCCCGGCCCAACATGGGGTTACTTTTGAAGTGAAAAAAATGTTCTAGCCCAGTTTGAACAATTTAGCGCAAGACGCTGTCTTAAAATAATGTGAGTTATATTACAATAAACCTGCTTTTGTTTAAAAAAAAATAGTATGGTTCTTTCCAATACAGGGCTTTTGCAGAGGCTGTTCCCTCTGCCTAGAATATTTGACACCCCCCAAATTACTATTCTTTCTTCAGAGAAGCTTTTCTGACTTTTCAAGAAGGGTATACATCTTTGGTTACAGGAGTTCGCAGAACCATACTATAGAACACATCACAGGTCTAACGGCATTTGTAGGAGGATCTAACCAACGTAAATTCTTTCTTCTAATGAGCTGCCTTCTCCAATACAGTGGCCTCTGGGCCACATGTGGTGGCTGAACACTTGTGAAAGGTGCCAATGGGGCTGAAATACTGATGTTTTATTTAATTTTAACCTGATCATTGATTCAGTTCCTAGAAATTTAAAAAATATTATCAGGACAACTTAGGTAGATCAACCTATTTTCCCAATCTTATGAAATTTAAATGCAAACCAAGTATTTCTTTATTCTTTTTTCTGGCAGTGGTGGAGAGCAAATTCAGGGCCTTGCACATGTTAAGCAAGTCCTCTACCTCAGTCCATCGCTAGCTCCTAAATCAAGTATTTCCAATGAAAATGTAGCATCTGAATTGAGGTTTGCTGTAAGTATGAAATATGTACCAGATTCAGACGGCTTAATATGAAAAGAACATCAAATATTTCATTCGTATTTCACATCAATTTCATATTGAATAAAGTGTTATATGCTGGGATAAAGTATATTACTAAGGTTAAGTTCACCTGTTTGCTTTTACTTTTCATAAGGTGGCTACTTAAAAATGGCAAATGTTCTATTACAGTTGTGCTACATTTATACTGCATCTCACTGTTCTAAGCAGGGTTGCTCAAGCTTGGCACTACTGACATTCAGGGCAGATAACCCACTATGGGGGGATGTGTGGGCACTGTAGAATGTTTAGCCAGCAACCGTCCTTGGCCATAGTTATGACAACGAAAATGGCCTCCAACACTGACAAATGTCAGGCCTTTGGGGGGCAAACCCCCTTTACCTGAAAAAACCCCTGCTATAAATGGATGCTTCTTGGGCACAGAGGTAATTTGCAAAACACAGATAATAAAGCAAAAACTTCACAGGGAAGTGGAAAAAATAAGGACCTGCAACTGATCCTAAAATATTAGATACCTGATAAATTATAGCTGTTATAATCATCTTCCTGCCTAGTATGGGACTCTCATCTAGCCAGACTTGGAAAAAAAAAATTTCCTCATTAGGCCCACAGTTGTTTCCCAATATTTATTCTGTTTCTTTCTCTATAAAAATGCTGAGAGCCGGGTGTGGTGGTGCACGCCTGTAATCCCAGCACTCAGGAGGCTGAAGCAGGAGGATCACTGTGAGTTCGAGACCAGCCTGGGCTCCATAGTGAGTTCCAGGTCAGTCTCAACTACATAGTGAGACCCTGTCTCAAAAAAAAAAAAAAAATGCCGAGGGCCATGTGGCCACCCACAATAGACTACACACATTTCCCAGCCACCTTAGTGGTCACCCGTGATCATGTGATCAAGGCCTGGTCAATAAAATGTGAGAAATTCCAGTCCCCTAGAAAGGAAAGAGGCATGTCCATTTCTTCCAACTCTGAGGTCCTCCTCTATCCTAGCTAAAAAAGAGACATAGCGGGGGCCCCTGGACCACGGAGGCCAGCACCACCACAGAGGGGCCAGGACATGACAGAAGGAAGCCTGGTCCCCAACACCACAAAGCTGCTTTTCCAGCCTCAGAAGGCTTACACCAGACTCCACAAGAGAAAGAAACAAGCCTCTATTTAAGTCACTGTCATCTGAGCTCTCCAGATCACACATCAGCGGCGACATCTACACCCTGATTATTATACTTCCCACCCACCACCACGTTGGCTGCGCTGCCCCGGATCAGAAGCGGGTAGTGACTGACCTGGGGAAAGGGGTCAGCGGATGCCAGCAACACATTTTCTGGCTTCAAGTCACAGTGCACGATGTTCTTGAAGTGCAGGTGTCTCAAAGCAACGAGGATCTGACAAGAGGAGGCGGGGTCAGTGACCAAATTCAAGAGGTAGCCCCCGAGTCCACCCTTAGCTCCAGCCCTCCACACCCCAGCCGTGCTTTTCTCAGCAGCCCTAAAGATGCCCAGGCTCAGGGGAGGAACTGGGGATCCCACAGAATTTCAGAACCCCTGACCATGCACACCCAAGAGTAAAGAGTTCAATGCAGAATTCTAGAAAGGTTGGGCTACAGTGAGGGGCTAGGAGGACCTGAGACCCCTGTATGCAGGAGACTCCTAAAGTGCTGTGAATTGAGCAGGGCCTTTCCAGAAGGTTCTATTGTATGACTCCGCTTTTTAAAAAGTATTTTCATTAAAAAAAAGAGTGTGAGGCTGGGGATTTAGCTCAGTGGTTCTGCCACCTGCCTCACAAGCACAAAGATCTGAGTTCAATCCCTGGTACAAAAAAAAAAAAAGTGTACTACAGCTGGTGTAGGGGGTTGCGTGCCTGTGATCCCAGCATTCTGGAAGGCTGAGTCAGGAGGACTCCAAATTCAAACCAAGCCTGGGCAATTTACTGACTTAGAAAGAACTTGTCTTAAGAAAAAAGTGGGAGGAGGAGGGTGGGATGTAGCTTAGTGTGAAAGACCTAAGGTCAATTCTCAGAACCACACACTCACACGCACAAAAATCTTGTTAGTTTTCTTTAATTCTGTCTTAACTCAATACCCCAAAAGTCCAGTCATGTAAACACGCACGTATAAGCTACATATCAGAACTTAAATTTTTGTTTCTTTGGTTTTCACTACTCTGCTTTCCAAGAATGAAATACAACTTGAAAGCCACTGCTGAGGTCCTCATTCTCCAGAGCTATTTTTTCATGTGACACTGGGGTGGAAAGATGTATGTGTATTTATCTCCTCCAGATTTTTCTGACAGCTGATTTGATTTTTACCTAACTAAGGCAGTGAACAAAGAAGGGTAGATTGAAAGTGAGACAGGTCCAGGTTCAAATCTCGGCCAGGCAACTTCGCGACTGTGACCTAAGGTAAGCGATCAGTGCTCGTTTGGAAACAGGGTGACAATGACACCTACCTCAAAGGGTAGTGAGGCCTAAGTAAGGTTGGAAAGGAAAGAGCTCAGCACAGGGATGAACAGGCAAAGACCCAGAGGGCAGAAATCTGTAGAAGAGAGAAAGAGACAGAGAGAGGAAGCAAAAAGAGTTGAGGAAAATGGAAGACCGGAAAGAGAAGCTATCTTGGTTACCCTTTCCTCACCTGAAGTCTGCAGTGCCTGCCTCAGTGGGTTCCTGTCCCCACCCCCAAGCCAGTCTGTGCCCAGGCACTCAGCCTGGGACAGGAAGAACGCTGGGCAACAGAGCTCAGCAACAGACTCCTTGCAACTAACAGAGAAGGTGTCTTAGAATAAGGTGGGCCCCAACCAACGGGAAGGGTTTTCTAGGAAGGATGTGAAGCCCAGAAACTGGTTACACAAGGGAACATTTAACGTTGTAGACGTTAAAACCGCTTATGACACTGGGTGTGTGGTGTATGCCTACGAGCCCAGCTACTCAGCAGTCTGAGGCAAGAGGATTGCAAAACCACCCTGGAAACGTAGTGAGACCCTGTTTCAGAGTAATTTTTCCCCCTCTGGTACTGCAGATTAAACTCAAGACCTTGCACTTGCCAGGCAGGCGTGGCACCACTGAGCTACATCCATAGCTCAAAATAAAATTTTTTAAAAGCTTTAATCCCTGGTACAAAAAAAAAGCAATTGTTTTAAACTGGGGATGTATGGCCTGGGATTCAGCTCAGTGGTGCTGCACCTGCCTCGCAAGCACAAGGTCCTGAGTTCCATTCCTGGTACTAAAAAAAAAAAATGCTGGGTTTATATCTCAGTGGCAGAGCATGTAAATAGTATGTGCAGAGCTCTACCAAAAAAAAAAAAGTGAATCTCTATGTCTTCAGCAGCTGGGGAATTTGATGATTTTTTGTTGTTTCTGTTGTTTGTTTTTTTGGTGGTACTGGGGATTGAACCAAGGCTTTGCACTAAACTACATACCAGCCCTTTTATATTTTTCGAGACAGGGTCTCACTAAGTTACAGAGTTGCCCAAGCTGGGCGCTAACCTGTGATCCCCCTGCCTCAGCCTCCCTCCATGCTGGGACTGCAGGTGTGGCAGGCTGCCTTGAGTCCTACCCAGCATCTGTCTGGTGGCCCAGTTACTTGGGCTCTGCAGGGGGACCCCAGCAGGGCGCACCTGGGTGATGAGGAACTTGGTGAGGCGCTCGGGCAGCCGGCCCTTCTCGCTGGACAGGATCATCTCCAGCATGTCCCCGTGCAGCTTCTCCATCACCACAAACACCTTCTCGGGAGTCTCGAACATGCACTCCAGGTTCACGATCCCCGGGTGCCGCAGACTCTGGAGGGAGGGGAGGAGTCACGATCTAGGTGGCCCGTGAACTCAGCCCCGAGGTCGGCCATGGAAGCAGGTGGACGGCAGGTGAGGAGGTTGTCCTGGGGGTGGCACTGGGGACTGAGCAGACTCCCACGGCAGCGCGGCCCGCCCCGCCCCCGCATCCTGGGGTCCCCAGGAAGCTTCCCATCATGGCCTTGGCACCAGGAAGGCCAGGGTCATGGCAGGGCGAGGGAGCAGGGAGCTTAGGGAAACAGGAAGCTCTGTACATCGGCATCCTTGCTTTTCCTTCTTATTTCTGTCGACAGCTCTTCACTCTGCGCCCCCTCCCCTTCCCCACAGGCCTGTCTTGGCCTAACCCCAGTTCTCCTGCCCAAATTCCTCCCAGCCTCCCCTCACTCCAGTTCCAGATTCGTTCCAGCCCTTTCCACCCACCCTCCAGATGGCCGCCCAAGGGATTTTTCCTAAAGAACACACCTGATCCGGTCCCTCGTTTGCTCAGCCCCGGCTCCCTTATTTTTTCCTTTTGAAATTTTAAAAATGTTGATGGGTCTGAGAATGGCATCCAGGGCCTCACCCATGCTAGGCAAGAGCTCTGTGCCTACGCTAGTCTCAGTCCTTAGAATCCTTCTAAGGCCCCCCAGAACTTTCGGAGAAGCCCATGGCCTCTCCTGCTCCGCCTTCCTGGACCCCAGGTCCAGGGCCTCAGCACTGGCCAGCCTTCTGCTCAGACCCCTTCCCACCCTAGACAGCACGGTCCCTCCTCGAGTAAGTCTGCCCTGAGGACTGAAGACTAAGCTGCTCTGCCTGAAAGGAGGAAGAGGAAGGAAACGTCCCACTTGGGCGGGGCAGGGACCCGGCCAGGGAGCCTGGCGTCACCTGGAGAATGGCAACCTCATTGCGGAGCTGACTCTCTTGCTTGGTAGGGAAGCGCAGTTTATCAATGACCTTAACCGCCACGTCTCTGCCGGTCTTCCGGTGCTTTCCTGGATGACGGAAGTGGGAGAGGTAAGGGGTCCGGGAGCAGGGTCTCCCAATCTGGGAAGAGGGGCTCCACTGGGGTTAGGCCCAGGTGACGGAAGGGCCACCGTCGTGCCTCTGAGGGATTCCTACTATGTGAGTGTGGGGTGGATGGGCTGGGAGAAAAAGTGGAAGGAAGGTCAAAGACCGGGCTCTGGCCAGGCGCGAGGCACACCCCGCAGTGGAAGGCTGAGGCAGAAGGACTGCCAGAAGTTTGAAGTCACCCTAGGCAACGCAGTAAGTTCAAGGCCACCTGGAATACGTCCTGAAACCCTATCTCAAAACATAAAGAAAAGCAAAAACAAACAAAAAACAAGCACAGGCTTGGTGGCGCACACCTGTGATCCCAGCACTCCAGAGACCGAGTCAAGAGGATTGCCACGAGTTCAAGGCCAGCCTGGGCTACATAACAAGACCCTGACTAAAAAATAATAATAATAAATAAATAAATAAAAATTAAAAAACAAAAAACAGCCGGGCGTGGTGGCGCACGCCTGTAATCCCAGCACTTGGGAGGCTGAAGCAGGAGGATCACTGTGAGTTCCAGACCAGCCTGGGCTACATAGTGAGTTCCAGGTCAGACTCAACTACATAGTGAGACTCTGTCTCAAAAAAACCCCCACAAAAAACAAAAAACAAAACAAAACAAAAAACGTAGAGCTCTAGAGAAGCCAATAGATAACATGGAAAGCTAGATTTATAACCAATCAGAAGCTGAGAGGATGTGGCTCTCTGGCCAATCAAAGCACAGAATATCCACTCCTTATTAGCACTAATTTCTTCCCATGGGAAAAGGGGAGCCCGCAACCACGTGTAGCCAGGTCATAGCTTTCTAAGCCAATCAGAATAGGAAGTGAGCGAGCAGCCAATCAGAAAGGAAGGTAGCACTGAAAAGGCTCCACCCAGCCTTTGGGTTGGCCCAGCAGCCTCCTTACCTCCGTAGACTACTCCAAACTGTCCTGAGCCCAGCACCTCATCTGGGAAGATCTGGTAGACTGTAGCAATGTCCTGCAGGGTGGGGACAGGAGGGTCACCGGTGCAAATGGGGCCAGGGAGGGGAGATGGGGAAGATGTGGAAGCGGGCAGGAGTCTCACCACGTTCTCTTGGATCTGACTGTTGGACACAGAGATGCTCAAGGAAGCTTGTCCTGGGGAGAGGGAGAGACAGAGACTCAGGACCGTCCCACTCAGCCCTGCACAGGCTGCCTCGGAGCCAGACCACCGGTTCCGATCGGGTGACACAAAACAGCAACTCGTCCGCTCTAACCTCAGTTTCCTCACCTAAAAAGCGCCACTGGGAGGAGTAAGGAGATGTGCTCAAAAGGCATGGTGGCACCTGCGATCCCAGCACTCGGAGGCCGAGGCAGGAGGATGGCAAGTTGGGACCCTGTCTCAAAATAAAAATAGTTTTGGACCAAGGATTTAGCTCAGTGGTACTGCCACCTGCCTCACAAGCACAAGGACCAAAGTTCGATCCCTGGTACCAAAAATAAACAAACAAATAAATAAAAATAGGATTTTTAGGGGTTGGTGTTTTAGCTCAGTGGTTCTGCTGCCTGCCTCACAAGCACAAGGACCTGAGTTCGATCCCCAGTACCAAAAAAAAAACCAAAAAACAAAACAAACAAAAAATAGGTTTTTTGGGTTTTTTTTTTAAAGCAGTGGCAAAGTTTATTCAAGAAAGTAAAAGTGACGAGTGGGAGAGAAACTGGCTCTGTGGAGTAAGCTTGGAACAAGTAAATAAAAAAAGGGTGGGAGCAAAGATAAAAGTACACACTGCGTCTGGGAAACATAGCGTGGGCTATCATGGAAAGCTACGATAGCCAAAAATACAAGTTTTATGCAAGGGTCTTTCTTTTTTTGGTTGTTTTGAGACAGGGTCTCACAATATGGCTCAGGCTGGCCTCCAACTCGCAGTGATCCTTCTGCCTCAACCTCCCAAGTGCTGGGGCTACAAGCGTGAGCCATTTATGTCTAGCAAAAGTACAAATCTGAAAAAGGGTAGAGGATGTAGCTCATTGGGAAGTCCAGGGTTCAATCCCTAGTATCCCTCCACTCCCCAAAGAGAGGTTGGGCAAACCATCTGCTGCGCATCCTACCCGTGATCTCTACCGCAGATCCCATTTCACAGAGAAAAAAACCGAGGCTTGGAGGCAAAGTCCAAACAGATTCCAGCAACCTCTCCTGAACTTTGCCCCTGCAAACCTAGCCAGAGCCAGATCTTTCCAAAGTCCTGATCCTTCCTCTCCTTACCTCCCCGCTGCCCAATCCCGGTCCCTGCTCCCCAGCCTTTTCTCTGGTCTCTGTGCCCAGTCCTGCCCCTTCCTATTCGCCCTTCTCTGGGAAAACAGCGGGGTCTTCCAGAAGCACAAACCTTACCCCGTTCTTCTCCTTCTCACAGCCCTACCATGGCTCCCCAGTGCCCTCAGGAGGGAGCCTGGGCCCCTTAAGCAGCCTAAAAACATGGCCCAGCCCCTCATTTACCTCTGACTTCAGCCTCTATGAAGTTGTGTTTCCCACCATGCCGCCTCCCTGCTAGGCCTCACATAAAGCAAGTTCTGTCCCAGCCTTGGCCTCTGCACGTCCTGACCCTGGGCCAGGAATGCTAAATCCTTATCCTTCAGTCTTGACTCAAATGTTGCTCCTGGGGCCACGTGAGATTACGCCAGCAAACGCTCAGAACCAAGGGCCTTCACACTGAGCTGCCTCCCCAGTGTTTTTTGTTTTGTTTTTTTCTGGTACTGGGAATCGAACCCAGGACCTTGGGCTTGCCAGGCAGGGGCGGTACTGCTGAGCTACATCCCTGGCCCCTTCCCAGTCATTTTTTAAATATTTATTTTGAGACAGACTCTGTTTAAAAAATTTTTTTTTTGCTAAATTGCCCAGGTTGGGCTCAAAGCTTCGATCCTCCTGCCTCAGCCTCCCAGGGTCAGCAGTTTACAGCAGGCCACACCACCCTCAGCACACACTTGTTCATATGGGACAGTGGTTAATGTTGTTACCCACATTGGGTGACCAGCGGCAGGGGTTGGAACCTGACATTCTGTGACCATCTGTTGTCTCCACCCGATGTGTTTTCCCCTCCGGCTCTCAGGGCACACATGGCCTCCTCCAAGAAGCCCTCCCGGACACCCAAGTTGGGACAGACAGGTCTGGCTCCCTGCTTCCCTGCCGCAGTCCTGCCTAGGCTGGGTTACTGCTGTCTGGGCACAGAGACTGCTAGATTATCAGACGCGTTCTGGGCACAGAGAAGATGCTCAATAAATGTCTGGGGAAGCTCTGAGAGGGAAGGTGCTCCCAGGGCTACACAGCAGGTAGGAGGCTCACCAGACACTTGAACCCTTCCATGCTGAGTAGGAGCCTCATTCCCAACCCCACCCACCACGGCCTCTCATCCTGGGCTCTTCCCTGTCCCGGGACAGCCTCACAGGGACACAGGGTGGGGACATACTGTGTGGTACGTGGCCTGGGGCGCTGGGGGCATCCTGGAGGATGACGGGCATCAGGGCCTGGCGGATGGCCATCTCCCAACCCCGAGCAGCCTCGGCACCCTGCCCGCTCGGCCCGCCTGGGGCCCCTCCAGGTGTCTCGCCCACGAAGTAGGTGGCGTTGGCAGTGATGATCTCGAAGCAGTGTGGGTTGGTGCCTGGTGGCACAAGGCTGAAGTTCTGAGCGGGCTCCACCGAGAGGATTTCTGACAGTGGAATTTCCTGGTGGGATATGGAAGCAGTGTGGGTGAGGACAGGACTCCAGGCAGGCCCTGAGGCTCCTCTGTCTCTCATGGGTTGCACAAGAGCCAGGGCCAATAACAGGCCTGGTGTGCAGGGAGCGGTCAGGTGCTCAAGCAGAGAGCTGGTGGTAAGAAGGTCAGCAAACAAGGAGTAGAGGGAGCAGCATGTGCAAAGGCCCTGTGGTCAAAGGAGGTGCCGTATCCTCATCACATGCTATGGTACCTAACACATAGTAAGTGCTAACAAATGCCTGATAAATGAAGACAATAAAGCCAGACAGGACCCTGTGGGTCCCAAGGAGAAGCCTGGGCTTTGTCTAAAGGACCCCAGGGAATTACTACTGAAGAGTTTTGAGCAGATGAAGAACATCCTGGGGGTGACCACAGAAGGTAGATGGGATAGGAAGAAATGGAGACAGGAGACCAGAAAAGAGGCTGGTAGGAGGGAAGGTGCAGGGACCTCAGTGGGAGCTGGGGAGGGAGAGCATTAAAAGACAAAGAAAGGAAAGAGGAAGTTAGGCATGGTGGTGCTTGCCTGGAATCTCAGCACTCTGAGAGGCTGAAGCAGGAGGATTGCGAGTTCAAACTGAACCTAGGTAACCTGTCAATTGAGCAAGGCCTTGTCTCCAAACAAAAATGGAGAAATAAATAAAAACAAAGAGGAGGAAGAAAGATAGGCAATAAGCCAGGTTGTGATGTGCAGATGGGGAAGGGGCACAGCCTGACCAAGATGGGAAGAGAGAGAAAGAACCAGCCCTGAAAGTCCAAGGAAGACATTCCAGGCAGGGAGCCAGGCTCACAGGGCAGTGGGAGCCACAGGAGACTGTGACACACACACGCACACATCCATCATTATTATCTTTTTTTAGACAGGGTATCACTATGTAACACAGGCTGGCCTCAAACTCACGAGGATCCTCCTGCTTCAGCCCCACGGGGCATGGCGCTGCATGCCCGTAATCCCAGCACTTGGGAGGCTGAGGCAGGAGGATTAGCAAATTAGAGCCTTGCCTGGGCAATTCAGTGAGACCCTGTCTCAAACACAAAAAATAAAATAAAATAAAAAGGGCCACGGGTGTGGCTCAGTGGCAGACTACTTACTTGCCTGGGATCACAAAGAAACCAAAAAGACTCTGGCAGCTACATGGGAAAAAAACTGGCTGCCAATGCCCGCTGGGGAGACTGCTGCAGGCCGCCAGGTAGAGACCGGCTGGAGCACAGTGCCCACCTGGAAGCAGCGATGAATAAACGGGCCGTGAATTCGTTCCAAAGCAGGAATAAGAATAGGCTGATCGCACCGAGAGCAGCACACGTGCCCAGCCTTAAACTAACTGCTTTATGTCGCTATCTCTGATCTCACACCAGCCCTGGAGTTTTTGCTTTTTCGGTACTGGGGATTGAACCCAGAGCCTTTGCCCTGAGCTACACCCTCAGCCCTTTATTTTTATTTATCATTTTGTAACAAGGTTTTGCCAGATGGCTAAATTAAAAGATGTGCTGGGCTCATCTTTGTGATCCTCTCTGCCTCAGGCCCCCACGGTCCTGAGATGAAAGGCGAATGTCCCACACCCAGCCGAGGTGAGGACTATTATTTGACGCATTTATTTTCCAGCTGACAGATGAGGCATAGGTGTGTTCCCAGCAGTTGGAGGCAGAAGTGGGGATGAAGCTGGGGCCGGAAGACCCACCTTGTAGTATCTGTTGGTCGTGTTGTTCTGGAACAGCGTGAGGCACTTGCAGTCCAGGCGCCAGTAGTGCCGCTTCCTCTGAGGGAGACACATTTGGAACAGTGAGGGCAACGCAGGTGTCCTGGGGTAGAGCTGGGTCCAGGCTCTCCTCTGCCAAGCTCCGCCCCAATGCTGGCTCCGCCCC
>NW_022900931.1:63156751-63191186 GCF_012274545.1 Fukomys damarensis
CCCCCCGCCCGCCCCTCCCCAAACACCCCCGCCCCTCCCAGCTCGGACTCCACCCACCAGCCCCGCCTTAGATCCCCTGTCTAATTTGAGGTCAGCCTCCAGCCTGGAGCTTTCCCGCCCCACACCTGGCTCCTGCTAGCCTAAACCCAGCACTGCCACTGCAACCCTTCCTCCAACCTTTGAGTCTCTCACTTCACCCCACCTGGCCCCATTATATCTCCGCACAGCCAGCCAATTCTACTTAATTAATATAGGTCTGACCCCCATATCCTCTAGCTTTAGTCCCAAACTGTAACTCGGGATCTCACCACCACCATCCCTTTTTTTTTGTTGTTGTTGTTTGTTTTCTTTTCTTTTCTCTTTTGTTTTCTGAGACAAGGTCTCATTCTGTAGATCAGCCTGGCCTTGGACTCACTATGGAGCCCAGGTTGGCTTTGAACTCGAGGCAGTCTTGCCTCAGCCTCCCAAGTTCGAGTGCTGAGAATATAGACGTGCGCCACCATACCGGGCTTTCACCCCTTCTAGGATATGCCCTTAGGCCCGCCTCTTTGCTCACTCCTGGGGGGTCCCTCGTCCCATACTTAAAAATCTACCCCTCTACTTCTAGCCCTGCCTGTGGCCCCGCCCACTTAGACTATCTGCCCCGCCCCTTGCTCTAGACCCCGCCCCCGGGCTCCAGCCCGCTCGCTTACCAGGGTATCCTTGTTGCTGTAATGAACCACCCAACCTTCACGCAGTGTGGTGCTGGATTTCCGTGTTGTGTGTCGCACTGACTGCACCACCCTCATCAAGGGAATGTAGCCCAGGGAGCTGCAGAGGGAAGAAGTGGTGACAAGTCAGGCGGAAAATGGTCCTGCCTGGAGCCACAAGGGGCACCTCTGGGTTCAAGCCCCTGTACAGGAAAAATCCTCAGTGGCAAGGAGGTGTCACTTTCCAGGTTTCCCAAGAAGGGGACTCTGGAGTGGGTGTCTTCCACAAAGAGCTGGGTTCCTAGCCAGGCGTGAAGGTGCACACCTGTAATCCCAGAACTCTGAGAGGCTGAGGTGGGAGAATTGCAAGTTTGAGCCTAGCCTGGGCAATTTAGGGAGGCTCTGCCCCAAAATAAAAAATAAAAAAGGCTGGAGATGTACATTAGTGTGAAGGCCATCGGTCAATCCCCAGTACAAAAACAAAAAAGTTTAAAATTTAATAAAAGGCCATAGTGGTGCATGCCTATAACTCTGACACTCAGGAGGCTGGGGCAGGAAGATCTCAAGGTGGGAGGCCAGCCTGGGCTACATAAATTTGAGGGCTGCCTGAGGTAGACAGTGAAACCCTTTCTCAAAAGAAAGAAATGAAAAGAAAAAATTGATGCTTTTATTTTTTAATTTCTAATTTTAAATTATTTATTTAGACTTTTTGAGAAAGGGTCTTATTATGTAGTCCAGGCTGGCTTTGAGCTCTCTTTGTAGCCTGAGCTAGCTTTGGACTTGCAGCCATCCTCCTGCCTCAGCCTTCCCAGTGCTGGGACTGTAGGTATGCACCGCCATGCCTGGCTGCGGTGCTGATAAAGGTTGGCCTCAACAGCGGGAAAATTTACAACTATAAAATGAAGCCAGCCTATTGTAGCAATGGGGGATGGCCTTTCCCAGGGCTTCTTGGGGGATCTCATGGGTACCTCTGAGCCTTGCCTCCCTCGCCCTCCTCCTCCTCGCTGGCGTGAAGGGCATTTTCCGAGTGGGAGCCTGGGATGACACCGGAGTCGTCTGACTCATCCATGAGGAGGGCGGTCTTGTCGGAATCACTGAAATCGGTGGCCTCCTCCATCGGCACATCTGGGGGACAGGGGCATCAGAAGCACCTCCCCCAGCTTCTGCCCCGTCCCTTCCCTCTCAGGCCCTCTGTACCTCTTACCTCCATTGATGAGGGTCTCCCCAAGACAGTCATTAGGGACGCGGGTGGCGCAGCGTTTGTGGCAATTAAACTTGCAGTCTGGAAGGAGGACAGGGAACAAGGGACGGTAGGCAGAAGAGGGGTTGCTTCAATTAGAGCAGTCTGGGTTTGTCGCTGTTGCTTTTCATTGGTACGAGTAACATTTTGGCTGGGATAATTCCTGCTTGTGGGGGTTGTTCTTGCAGTATAGGGTGTTCAGCAGCATCCTAGATGCCAGCAGCACCATCCTGTTATGACAATGTTTCCAACCAATGCCAAAATTGCCCTTGGTTGGAAACCAGTGATCTAGAGCTTCATGATTCTAAGCACTAGAACATTGTACAGCAAAGATTCTAGAGTAAGCTGAAAATCTTCAGGGAGGGGTTACTAGGGATCAAACCCACGTACATCCTACCACTGAGCTACGTCCCCAGCCCTTTTTAAAATTATTTTATTTTGAAACAGGGTCTCACTAAGCTAACTTGAACTTGCAATCCTCTTGTCTTCAGCCTCTCAGAGTGCTATGATTACAGGTGTGCATCACCACACCTGGCTAAAAACCATTTTTGTTTGTTTTGGTTTTTGAAATAAGGTCTCACTATGTACATAGTTCAGGCTGGTCTTGAATTCCCTATGTAGCCAAGGCTTGCCTTGAGTTCATACTGATTCCCCTGCCTCAGCCTTCTGAGTGCTGAAATTACAGGTGCACAACACCATGCCTGGCTCTGAAAACTTTTTTTTTTTTTTTGGTACCAGGGATCGAACTCGGGTCCTTGTGCTTGCGAGGCAGGCGGCAGAACCACTGATAAATCCCTGTTTTTTGTTTGTTTTGGTTTTTGAAATAAGGTCTCACTATGTACATAGTTCAGGCTGGTCTTGAATTCCCTATGTAGCCAAGGCTTGCCTTGAGTTCATACTGATTCCCCTGCCTCAGCCTTCTGAGTGCTGAAATTACAGGTGCACAACACCATGCCTGGCTCTGAAAACTTTTTTTTTTTTTTTGGTACCAGGGATCGAACTCGGGTCCTTGTGCTTGCGAGGCAGGCGGCAGAACCACTGAGCTAAATCCCTGGTCTGAAAACTTATAATTTGAAGGATCTGTGATTCTAGATTTCCAAGGCCTAAGTTTGAAATCCAGTCTTCTAGAACACTATCAATCTATGATTCTAGATGGGGGGGGTTACTGGGGATTGAACTCAGGACCTTGTGCTTGCAAGGCAGGCAGTGGCACCACTGGGCTAAATCTCCAACCCCGATTCTAGATTTCTAATGCTTCATGTCCAGCTTTTTAGGATTTGATATTTAAATTCTAAAATGTGGCAGTTCTACAGTTCTGTGATTCTAAACTTCTATGCCTCTAGAATCTGATGATTCTAAATTCTAGGAGGCTATGCAACTAGATTTTTATAACCTTGTGGTTCTTTAGCTCTAGCCTTCAAAGATCTTAGAATTTGTTTCATGTCCTGGGGGTCCACATTTCTAGGAATCTAGGATTCAATGCTTCAAAGTCACAGGCCTCTAAACTTGTAAGGCTCTCCAGTGTAAGGCTTCTGGGTTTACATTATTCTCAAATTCTAATATTCTATCTCCTTTAAAAAATAAAACGGGGCCAGGGATTTAGCTCAGTGGTGCCACCACCTGCTTCGTAAGTGCAAGGTCCTGAGTTCAATCCCTGGAACCAAAATAAAATAAAATGCAATGAAATAGAGTCCTACTATTCTAAAAATCTATAGTAGCTCTAAGATTATGATTCACAGTTCTGTGGTTAAGCTGAATTCCATGGTTCCACAATTTTAGAATCCTCAGTTTATAATGATCTCTGATTCTAGAATGCTCCTCCACTTCTATACCTTAGGAATTCCCATGCCAGGTGTGTATGGCTCTAGATTTCCAAGGTTCTAGGTTTCCAGAATCGCCAAGGTTCTGGAACACCAGGATTCAAGGCAGAGCCTCGCCTTCTGAGGCTCTGTGCTCCTAAGGATCAGAATCCTGGGCTTCTCCAGCTCTTCCACAAGCCCAGAGGGGGCCCAGGGGAGGTTCAGACCCCCAGCTCCCACCAGCTGGCCCGCGAACCTTTGCACTGCAGGCCCTGGCGGAAGAGGCCCTTGAGGAGCTTCTTGCAAGCCTGGCAAACGGTGGGCCGTGTGTAGCTGTGGATGAGGAAGGTGTGCGGCACCTTGACCTTGGAGAGCAACATCTTGTCCAGCTCAATGGGGCGGCCCGTGTAGAATGAGGTGGAAGAGGAGGAGGATGACGACGAGGAGGGCGGACGGCGAGGCAGGAGCTCTGTGGTGCTGCGGCTCTGCGCAGGCAGAAGGGAAAGTTGAGCGCGTCGCTCCAGGCCTGGGCCCCGTGAGCCCCCGCCACGGACCTGCTCCCTGCCCAGGCCCTTACCAGCTCCTCAGCCGTGCAGGGCAGGGACTCAGAGCTGCCGAGGCGCACTGAGTGGCCACTGGCCAGAGACGTGGAGGACAGGCGCCGCTTGCGGGCCCCACTGCAGTTGTTAGGGATGCTGAAGGCACAGCGCTTGTGGTAGTTCAGCCCACAGCCTGCGGGGGGCGCCAGACGGTCAGAGACACAGCCCAGGCCTTCTTAGGCCTCCCCACCCTGCTGAAGCGTTCTCCGTAAAGCTCCCCACCAGGTCCTGCCTCATCATCCACAGCCCACTTCTCTCCAAAGGGAAGTCACTGATCCCAGGTCCTGTCCCTCATTGCTGCAGACACTGCATGAGGCTTTGCCCTTACCCTGTCCCTTCGCTGTCCAGCGCCAACCAGGGTCACCTCGAGGTCATCTCCACAGCTCCGCGCCAGCCCCACCTCTCTCCCTAGACATCAGCACTCCACACCGGGCCCTGCTCCCGCTTCCATCTCTGCCCTCACCCTCCTGACCTCCTGTCACTGAAACACACCCCAACCCCCGCCTGCTATTCGGTGATCGCAGTCCTAGCACGAAGTCGTGCTCCAGGTTGACTGGGGTGGACACTGATGGCCAGCTTTGTGTGTCAACTTGACGAGGCTAACATCCACTGCCACGCCAGCATTCCTGGGGGCTGCTGTGAAGGTGTTTTGCGGATGAGATTAAAATCTGCAATCAGCGGGCTGTGGCGAGGAGGACTGACCGAGTTAATCGCATTCAATCAACTGAGAGGCTTCCAAGAGGAATCCTCCCTGTGAATGGAGTCCTGTGTCTGGGAACTACTGCCTGCCTTCCTGGCTGACGTACTGCCCTGTGGATTCCGGATTTGGGAGCTGCCTGGCCCACCCCACACCCATAAACCAATTTCTTCAGATAAATATCTTCATAATTCTCTTCCACCGGTTCAGTCTCTGTACTTGACACCACACTGACACAACCAGCCCTTTTTCTGGTTCCCCATTACTTCTCCTACAAGCTCTCTCTGGGCTCCCTTCTCTGATTCCCACCTTGTAGGCTGCAGCTGACCTGAGCCCCGCCCCTTCCTGAAGCTCCGCCCCCGGCCTTCACCTCGGCCTCCAAGCCCCACCTCCTAGGCTCCACCCCTAGACCAGAACCCGCCCCGTCGCGCACCTCCACCATCTCGCCCCCGCCCCCTCACCGTCGCACTTGAGGCCTTGGCGCACCAGGCCAAACAGCATCTCCCCGCAGTGGTCGCAGAAGGCAGGTGCGCGGTAGGAGTGCACGGTGAGCGCGTGTGGCCGGATCTGGAAGTCCTCGAAGGTGGCGGAGGCTGCAAGCAGCAGGGGGAGATGCTGTTGCACACCTGCGTTCCCGGGTTTCTCACAGGCCTCCCATGTGCAAGCTGTGCTCTGTCCACCCTCCCTCCCCACACTATGTTGTGCCTACGCTCAAATTCCAGCTCTACCAATGGGCAAAACACCAACGTGCCTTCCCTTCCCCAGGCTGGGGCAGAGAGGAACGCAGGTGTAACTGTTTCATAGAGGGCTTCATTTCTGCCAGATGACAACAGTTCCTTCCAGAGGTCGGTGGCACTGTGATGTGTACTTTTAACACAACTGTTACTCTGAAAAGGCTCGTGATGCCAAGTTCTATGTTACCTACATTTTACCACAACTACAACTTTAAAGTCCCAAACTGGGGCTGTAGTTCAGTGGTGCAGCGCTTGACTAGCATGTGTGAGAGCCTGAGTTCCATCCCAGAACCGCAAAGACGAAAAAAGGAATAAATCCCAATCAAACAAAAAGATGCCTGGGTTCAACCTCGGAGTCTCTGATCTAACTGGTATAGGGCAGGTCCTGAACACCAACTCAAAAGCTCTGGGTGCCTCAGTTCACTGTCCTCAGCCCTAGGACACCCCACAGGGCAAAAGAGACAAAAGTCCCCACCTCAGGAAACAGAATGACAAGCAAAGCAAAGTATTCTTATTGAACAGTCACAGCTGGGTGTGGTGGCACACGCCTTACAGTCCCAGCACTTAGGAGGCTGAAGCAGGAGGATCAACACAAATTGGAGGACAACCTGGGCTGCATAGTTTGAACTACACAGCGAGACCCTGTCTCAAAAACAAAACAAAACAAAACAGTCACTCAGCCTAGCAGTTACTGTGCCAGACACTGCTCTAAGTACTATTAAATGTTTTCTCAGCTCTCCTAAAAGCCGTGTGGACTATATCTTGTGATTACCCCCATTTATTGCAAGAGAAAATTACAGCACAGACAGGCTAAGCAGCTGGCTCTTACATCACACAACTAGTCACAGAACTTGAATTTGAACCCAGGCCCTAGAATTCATGCCAGCAGTACCATACTGTCTTTCTGAAAATTACAAGAGACAGAGCCGGGGATTTAGCTTAGTGGTGCCGCTGCCTGCTTTACAAGTGCAAGGACCTGAGTTCAATCCCTGGTACCAAAAAAGAAAAGAAAATCACAAGTGACAAAATATACTGAAGCCAGGTGCCGTGCTATGTACCTGTAATCCCAGGTACTGATGAGCCTGAGGCAGGAAGGTCACAAGTTCAAGGCCAGCCTGGACAACGTAGCAAGACACTGTCTCAGAATAAAAAGGGCTGGGGGTATAGCTCTGTGGTAGAGCACTTGACTGGCATGAGCAAAACCCTGAGTTCAACCTGCAGTACTGAGAGAAAAAAAGAACAAGAAATGGCTGGGAAACTGAGCACGTGACATTACAGCAAAGACCCGAGGGTGGAAAGGGTCCATGCTGTGCAGCTAGCTAGGAAAGAACATGCCCAGCATCATAACACAACTTCCTCTTAGGTGACGCATGCCTGCAATCTCCGCACTTGGGGAGGCTGAGGTGGGGCTGTTGCTGTGAGCTCAAAGCCAACCTGGGCTACACAGTTAGCTCAAGGCAAGCCTCAACTACACAGTGAGGCACCGTCTCAAAACAAAACAAAACGATCAGCAACCTAGGATCTCCTCATAGCTTCTTTAAGGGTTAAATGGATTAAATGTGGAAAGCTCTTAAAACAGTGCCCTTACATGGAAAGTGTCCAGTAAATATTTGCTCTCTTTTTGTTTGTTTTGTTGTTGTTTCCGTGGTGCTGGGGATTGAATCAGGGCCCGGGACGGGCTAAAGGATCTTCCTACCACTGAGTTACACCCCCAGCCCCAAGCTCTCATTTATTTTAAGTTTCATTCTTGGACTATGGCGTCTCACATTCCACCCCCCCCATTTATTTCAGTTCAGTGTTAAGCTATTGCTCTTGCCATTATGCAACAGAGAGGGACTCTGTCCTGTGTGCCGAGGACTGTTTACATACTCCGGTTATGCTAAGCACTGTTGACACACTCAGGTTAAAGCCAGGGACAAGACAGTCTTGGGAAGATGGATAAGAAACACAAACATGTCAGGAAATTTCAGAAAACGCCTAGTGCTTTTAGAACAATCAATCAGCGTGATAACAGAATGCACGGAGAAAGCGATAACCCTCCATGGGATGGGTGATCGGGAAGGCCAGGAGGAGGAAACGACATTTGAACTGAGATCCAAATGGCCAGCAGAGTGCAAAGGGCTGAGGAGGGACGGAGCTTGTGTGTGAAAGGGACAGAGGGCAGCCGGACGGCTGGGATCTGACCTATCTGTGGTCTAAGCTGGATGGGATGGTGGCTTGAACCGGTGGGAGGGGCAGGAGGTAGATTCAGGGTGTGTTAATGAGAGGACTAGCAGGTGTGCGCAGGGATGGAGTGAGCAGGTGAAAGGAGAGCAATGAAGGCTGCACACCTGGGTGAACGGCAGTGCGATTCATTCACCCAGATGGAGACAGAAGAGGGAACCAAGGGCTGTGCCTTCAGCTGCAGGGGGGCTCCGTGGCGGAGCACTTGCCTAGCCTGTGCAAGCCCTGGGGTTGCACCCCAGCACTGTGAGAGCTCTGTCCCGTTAGGGCCACATCTCAGATTCCTATCAGATACCAAGTACTTTGCAACGGTCAGGTGCCAAGTGCTTCACAACTACACAAATAAGATTTAGGCTGAAAGGGGACCACGATGAGGACATTCAAGAGCTACCATCTTAGAAGAGGGTTTGTGATACCCGAATGTCACTCAAGGTGTAAATGGAAACCTCTCTGTCATTCACCCGCTGGAGCCTGTTTACTGTGCGCTGCAGTGTGCAGAGGGCGGGGGGACATGGCCATCAGGAGGCAGACACCCCACCCTTGGGAAGGGCTCCTCTCCCACTGAAAGCTTGCCTGTCTATGAAATGGCTAAGGCAAGTGCGTTAGGTTCTGGCTAAACTCTGGATTTTAGAGTCTGCCGGGAGCTTTTAAAACTATAGAGGATGAGGCTGGGGATGTAGCTCAGTGGCGCCACATCTGCCGTTTGATCCCCAGCACCAAAAGACAAAACAAAACAAAAAACTACAGAGGATGGGGTCTCATCTCATCTCCCAGACTCTGACTTCACTGAGTATTTCTGTGGGAGGAGGCACAAGCATCAAGACATCTGTAACTTTCTTTTTTTTTAATACTAGAGATCGAACCCAGGGCTTGAACCCTGTGCTCTCTCCCCAGCCATTTTTATCTTTTATTTTGACACAGGGTCTCACTAAATTGCCCAGGCTGGGCTCAAGCTTGTGATCCTCCTGCCTCAGCCCCCCCAAAGTGCTGGGATTACAAACCTGGCCACCATGGCCTGCTACATTTGTTAACTTTATATTCAAGTATAACTAAAAAGTACAACATATGTCCAGAAAATGGCACATAGCAGAAGTGCACAGCCTGATAAATTTCCACACTGTACAAACATGTTATCAGCATCCAAACTGGTGTAAATCAGTCTCTAAAGGCCCCTCACAGCAGGGCACGGTGCCACAGGCCTGTACCCTAGCAGCACATGCAAGGAGGCTGAGGCAGGAGAATCATGAGTTCCAGCCCAGCCTGGCCAACTTGGTGACTTAGTAAGACCCTGTCTCAAAGTAAAAAGTCAAACAGGGCTGGGGATGTAGCTCAGCACAAAGGACTTGGGTTCAACCCCCAATGCCGCAAAAATAATCCCCTCAGCCCTCCACCCAGTCTCCATTTTGGCCAAAAGACCCATTCTGCTAACACCACAGAATAATTACACCTGTCTTGGTGCTTCTATATGCCATCTTACAGTGCGGAGGCTGGCGTCTAGACCTCTCTCTCAGCATTATGTCCAGGAGATGCATTCACGTTGCTGTGGCCCATTCGTGCCCAGCGCTGGCATTCACAGTGCCACAGTGGGAACGGCCCCATACGGCTATCCCCTGGGCGATCTACTTCGCTCAGCTGAAACGCATCCCACCTCCTCCAGAGGCCCCCGCCCCGTCCAGGCCCCGCCCCGTCCAGGGCCCCGCCCCTAGGCTGGCCTCCCCCCCCCCGCCCCGTCCAGGCCCCGCCCCGTCCAGGGCCCCGCCCCTAGGCTGGCCTCCGCCTCTCACCCGACAGTACCACCTCCACCAGATCGCCCTCCTGGATGTCCCCAGCGGAGCGCACCAGCTGCAGGAGGTTGGCCGACGTGGGATCATGTTTGAAGAGCAGGATTTTGTCGTAAAGGCCATAGAAGCCACACTCCGGGAACTGAGGGGCGAGAGAGGGAGAGGGTGTCGGAAAAGCTCAGAGCTGCTTTTAGTACAGGGCTGGAACACACCCTCCCAAGAGCAGGGGTGGCTGTTTCCCCCATAGCCCCTTGCTTCTTGCCTGCCTCTCCCAACCCAGCTCGAGCAGAGCCGGAGGCCGGGGCCCTAGGTGTGCCGGGAGGGAGCCTCGGCCTGAGTCTGGTGGCTGCAAGGGGCGGCTCGGGCGCGCTGGGGTGGGGGATGGGGTTGGTGGCTCCAGGAGCTGGATTCCTCGAATTTTCCAGGGCTGGGTGCGGGGGGGGGCGCTGAGTGAGCACCCCTCCCTACTCGGCCACTACCCCCACCCCAGCTTCCTTCCTGGATCTATTGTAGCTACCTGGCTTGAGGCCCAGCACTGGTGCAGAGTTAGCTGGAAGGAGGGAATTTAGGACTCCTGGAGGAGGGGTGGGCTGGGTCTCAGAGATCTGGAGGTAGGGAGATTTGCCCCTCACTCCATGCTAAAAGGACCCAGGTGTCCGGACCCGGGTGGAGGGGCAGGAAATGAAACCTGGTAGAACAGAAAGTGAAACTGCTCAGGTGGGGCAGCGGCAAGGCAGACAGGCAGAGGCTCTAAAGCACCTGGACTAGGAGGGCAGAAAAATAAAAATGGGCTGAGGTCAGGCAGGCTGGCTGGGTATGTCAGCTGTTGGACAAACAATTTCACCCAGGGGGCGACGATATGCCCTCGTCCCAGCCTGATTTTCACGGAGAGGTTGAGTGGGGGTGGAAGTCACGCCTGATAGGTTTGGGGTGTTGGTGAGCAAAGTTCTCTGTTCTCCCTCAGCAGAAAATCAGTAAAGCCTTAACTTTGGTCACCTGAGAGGTCTTGCTCTGAACTTGTTTCCTCCTCCGTTAAATGGGGGAGTTGAACCAATTCCCAACTTCTCTCTGAAGCCCACAGGATTCATTTCCAGAGGTCAGAGAAAATTCTGGGATTTGGGTATTTTGAGGTTCCAACATGCTCACATAGAATTACTGTAGCGTCCAACATATTATCATTATACAAACCTAGATAAGCAGTAATCTAATATTTTTATGTTGTAGGAGCCTAACAAATTAGAATTCTGATATTTGAGTATCTTTGTATTAAAGGAGTTCAACCCAGCATCCACAAAATTCTAACATTTTAATGCTCTAGGATTCCTACAGCCTAGGAATCTAAACTTCCAACATTTTAAGGAGTTAGGGTTCTAGCATTTGCACACTAACATCAGAGGAATTCAATTAGCTAAGAGGCATATTTCAACTACCTAGGATTCAACAATTCTAACATGTTCGGTCTGGTATTCAAACACAGAAGTTTACAATTCTAACTTTAAACATGCATTCAGTTCAAGCATTCAGTTGCCACCTGCCACGATCCCAGGGACCCCTATCCTGGCAACTCTGACAGGGTGGTGAGGGCACTGTGATGATGAGGAGAGGGTGTAGAGTCCCCAGAGCTTCTGGGGGTGCATAAGAGGGTAGAAGAGGGCAGGGACTGCGGTGTGATACCTCACTTGCCCCTGGCAGCTTGTGCACGAGCCCACACCCACGAGTCACCCGATCACCCTGGCCAGTCCGGCTTCAGTTTCTACTGTTTCCACCAAATGGGAGGCCCAGGATGGGCCTGGAGGGGAGGTTCCCCCCATATCTGCTGTCCTTACCCGCCCCTCCCTCCCTACTCTACACCTAGCAGGCACCTCCCTTCCTCCCTTCCAGGCTGCAGAAACCAACAACATGCAAGGACATGTAATTTGGGGAGGCCTCTGCAGCACCCCACCCCTACAGGGCCTCCCTCAAATGGGTAGTGGGGTGAGGAGAAATTGGGGCCAGTGCCCCCAAGGAGCCCAGGTCCCCTCTCTCCCCTCCCGCAGGTCAGGCCCCAGGCCACCTGTGTCAGACCCTGTGTCAGGAGTCGTCCCCGAGCTGCATGAGGAGCCTGACGCCCTCACCTTTTGGTCCACGATGGAACAAGCCAGCTGCTTCACATGGGCCAACTCAGAGGCGGCGGGCAACAGCACGAACTCACGGGTCAGGCCGATCTGGATGTGGAAGGACACCCCGGGGGCCGGCAGCGGCAGTGGCGGCGACTGTAGCTCCAAGCTGCCGGCGGGGAGAGGGGACCCGGGCCTGGGAGAGCCAGGGAGCCCTGAGAGATGGGAGGGGGCGGCGGCCATGGAGGCAGTCCTGGACCCGCCGCCCGGCGCCCAGCCGAAATTCGGCTGCGGGAGCCCTGTGAACCCGAGTCCTAGAGCGGAGGAAGCCCGTGGGGCTGGTGGAAGGAGCACAGGGGTCCGAGGAGAGAAAGCTGGCAGGTTGAGAGACCGAGGATGGCGGGATCCTGGGAAACGAGAGAAAAGGACGCTAATGGATCCCACGCTCAGAATCAACGGATCACAGATCAGAAAGGAGAAAGTAGTGGTTTGGAAACCTAGCGACTGCGAGATTCCAAGAAATCAGAGAGGAAAATCTAGTAGGTCGGCTGCAGGGATCAAGAAACCCCGCGATCCACAGGCCCCTCGGAGAGAGAAGGGCAGAGCAGAGGGAACCAAGATTTCACGAAGCAGTGGACCCGAGGGAGTCGCCACCTTGGCGGCGGAGGGCTGGAGTCTCTGAGTTGGGTATTAAGTGAATCCAAGGGATCCTCCCGGCTGAGGGATGGGCAGAGAGCTCCCCAGGGCCGGGGTAGAAAGGAAGGAATCTCACGGGTCGCGGTAGTTGGAGAAAAGTTCGGTCGGAGACTGTGAGGCAGGGGGCGTCACCAGAGGCGGCGTGGGGTGGGGGGCAAAGGCGGTTGCACAGCGTGGGTGGCTCTTTTTCCCCCTTCAAAGTTTTAAGTCCGCGGCAGCGGCCCAGGAGGAAGTGTCCGGAGCGACTGCGCAGTGGACCAATCGGCGCGTCCCTTGGTGACGTCATGGAGGGGCGGTACCTACCGAGGGGCCGGGGGCGGAAGGAGAGGGCGGGCCCCGCGCCTCAGAGTTGGGGGCGGAACCCCTCCCAATCGGATGCGGGCCCCCCCCCCCGCGGTGGCAGATAGGTGTCAGGCTGACGAGTGGATTCCTCCCCAGCACAGCCAAGTCTGGGAAGTTAACTTTGTCTCCTGAACCCACAGCGAGGGAGCCAGCCTCGCCCACCCCAGGGTGCGAAGATAGGGTTAGAAGGCACTTGGTCCTCCAGGGAGAGGAGGGAGCTGTCTCGACTGGCCTGCATCCGGCGCCCACCGCAAGGGAGGGTCGGAAATAGGGTGTCTGGTCCAGCCTGCTTTCTGGGCTTGGCCTCCCCCATCTCAGGGCGTCAGGCCAGCCTAGAGCGGGTGCTGCAGATGAGAAAGGGGCGCCACACTTCGCCTCAGGTCTGCTCCGGAGCCCGGGCAAGGTGCCTGGAGCTGGCTGGAGGGCAAGTGTGGGGGTGGGGCTTCCTTCCCCGGCCCCCAGGGTCGCGGAGCTCGCGGAGCGCCAAAGGGCTGGGGTCCTGGAAGGGAGGACACACACACACCAACGTCCCTTCACAGATGTAGAACTCTCTCCTGGGGCGGTGTGCTTGCATCTGTGTGGCTTTCCCCTGGCCACTTCCTTCCTGTGAGCCTCAGTCTCCCCACTGTTAGATGGCACCGAGGACTGACCCCAGGGCTCTGTGGGACTGACGACTTGGTATCCGTGCACCTGGAACACAGCTCAAGTTCAGTAAATGGTAGCTGTCGTACTAGTGACTTGCAGAGAAGAGTTTGGGTGGGTTTGCTCATCAGTCTGTCTAATAGCAAGCATCTGCTGAGGACTTGAACGCCGGGCATTGTCTGGACATAGGCTCCCATTTAATTTACACATGGGGAGCCCAGGCCTCAAAGAGCAATGGCTTGCCCAGGATCTGCCCTTCCCAACAGGCGAAGGCCTAGGGTTGCATCCAAAGGCATCATGGCAGAGCACGGCCAACTGCCTTTCTTGGTTGGAGTGGGTGCTACAAAAGGACCCCCACACACAGTGTAGGGTTGCTGGGGGCTGCTGAGGTCGGTACAGTGTCGATTCTGTCACCACATCCGGGGGCTGGGTGGGGAAGGAAGTCTGAGGCTGGAGCGAAAACCCAAACCACCACCTGGGGAAGCTGCAGAGCCAGGGTGTGAGGAGAGCAAGGCCACGTGGGGCCCACAGCCCAGCTCCTGGCCATGTTACCTATGTCTAGATGGGCTGACGAGCACCACGATGAATGCCAACATGTCCCAAGCACAGCCCACACCACAGGCCTCCGTCCTTCAAGTGTTTTAGGGGGTGCCACGGGCCAGGAGAGGACATGGGCATCACTACCTTATGGAGGGGCTGGAAGGTGGAGGCCTCAGGGCAAACAGAGGACCAGGACACCGCTTCCCCTGACCCACGGATCCCAAGCAACCCCTCCTGCTCCCTCAGGCCCTGCATTTGCAGAGGTTGTGAGCACTGTGAAATGACAGTGCCCACTGAGCTCAGCTTGGCTTCTCATAGGCACACAGTAAACACGAACTACCAAAAAAGGAAGGGAGGGACTCTGCGCTCCCACAGGGGCCAGGACACCCATGTGTACTCCAGGGACCTCCCGACATGGCTAGGAGGCTGCTTTCCTTTCCTGCTCTGAGCGCCCGGGTGTGGGGTGCAGTGGGGAGGGCAAGGGCTCAGTTCTCAGCACCAGGCACCACAGGCCCAAGCGGGTCCTCAGCTGAACTGTTCCATCACACCATGGGCTGGCCAGATCTGCCCCTGGGGACAGTGCACTTGGGGACAGAAAGGAGGGGCACAGGAGATTCGGCCTTATGCCCAGCTTCCGCCCTTTTACCCACACCCACCCAAACTCTGGGCCCCTCTCTGCCCTCCCTCACCACAAAACCCCCAGCCCTATCATATCCCTTTCTCCTCCACCTCCACCCAACCAAGGTGGCAACTCCTCCCAAGAAGCCCCCATCCCCTCAACAGATGGCACGGGCACCATCTTACTCCAAAGGGTTTATTGAGACAAGTTTTCACGTACAATTCAGGGGCAAAGGGTGGCTTATAAACAGGAACCTGAAGGGGGATCAAGGGCTTGGGTGCGGGGTGGAACCCAAACAGAGTGAAATAAATAGAGGCAAAATGTGGAGCCAGGAGGGGACTGACAAAGACTATCACACAGTGATAACTTGGGGGAGGGGTGCCATTAAAATCCTGTCCATTTATACAGATATACAGGGAGCTACACGGGGTCCCCACCTCACCCTCACGCCTCAGAGGGGGCACCCTGGGAGTCTGGGGGCACAGTCCTGGCCCTGGAGGTTAGTGTCTGGAAAGCAGTGGGAGAGCTGGGGGGTGGGCCAGGTGGGCTCCCACTGCCATAGGGGTCCCCACAGAGGAAGGGCATCAGGAGACTCCTCCCAGCACAGCTCCCACAGGTGGGGGTGGGGGTCAAGGGGAAAACCTGGCACCTTCTGGCATCTTGGAAAAACTGATCCCCAACGACCCGGCCCTGGCTGAGCTGCACGTGAGAGGCCAGCTGGTGCAGGAATGGGTGTCTGAGGGCCCGGGCAGCGATTCCTGCAGGGCCTGTCCCAGGCCAGTGCGTGGGGACAAGAGCCAAGGGAGAGCATTCCTGGGACAAGACCCTTAGTTAGCACCACCAGGCTCCACAGCAGATGGGGAGAGGCCACCCCGAGCCCCTGAGTGAGGATGCAGTCACCTGTGGAGACAGAGGAGAGAATGGACCACCACTCAGGTTCAGCCCTGCTTTGGGCCCAGGGCAATCCTGGCCATTCTCACAGGACTGACTTGGCTCGCCCGAGTGCCTGAGTGCAAAGGGGTAGTGCAGGCCCTCACCTCAGCCCCACCTGCCCGGCCCTGCTCCTCAGCCAGTGTGTTGGCCAGGGCGGGGCCAGGTGGGCATCATACGAAGACCTTGGCCAGGGCATCAGCGCCAGCACTGGCGATGAGGGCCTTGCTCGGGTGGCAGGCAACAGCATGGATGGCCTCCTCGTGCTTCTTGCGGTGGGCTGTGATCTCCTGCACGCATGTCTTGTTGTCCAGGCTCCACAGGCGCAGGGAGCAGTCGTGGCCTGGGGGTGGGGGAAATCTGTTGCTGAGCTGCTCATGAACCCCTCACTTGGCCTCACCGAGAGGCCCTGGGGATAGTGAGGACTTGGCTTCCTTCCTTCCTTCACTCTGCCCAAAGGACAGCCCTTCTGTCCCTACCCTGTCAACCATCCATCTATTTGCCAAGTATTTACTGAGCACCTGCTGTGTATGAGGCCCTGGAAGGTGCACTGAACAACACAGGCAAATCTCCTGACCCTGTGGATGCTGCAGCGTAGGATAGGAAACAAGAAAAGAGCAGGCTGGGCCAGGCTTTGGCTCAGGGACACAGCCCTTGCTCAGCAGCTCAAGGCCTGGGGTCCATACCCAGCACCACATAAAAGACAGAGGGGGCTGAGGGCAGTGGTGCACCCCTGTAATCCCAGCACTTGGGAGGCTGAGGAAGGAGGATCATTGTGAGTTGTGAGGCCAGCCTAGATGGACTACATAGTAAGTTTGAGGCCAGCCTGGACTTCACAGTGAGACCCTGTCTCAACGAAGCAGGGAGTGGTAGATGGGGGTGGGCAGAGGTATGAGGTAGCCTGGCCAGCACCTGAAGCCTTGACTGTCTAGCACAGTTCCAAGGCCAGGCTGGCTGTGGCAGAGCCTGGCATAAGGGCTCTCCACCCCCACCTCCAGGCATTACAGCCTTCCTGGCACCAGGCTTGGTTTTTCTGACGGTCCCCTCATACCCCCTGTAGAGACAGATGCCGGGTTTACTCAGCAGGTAGAAAACGAGGCCTAGGCCGAACTGTTCAAGCCACCCACAGCCTCTGCCACCATGCTCACACCCCTGTTCACACATGGCACATACTCACATGCCACCGCCCCTGCCACAGGCCTCACAGAGGTCTAACACCAGGAGGCAGAGAGGAGGGGTGCGGGGCTTGCCCTTCAGCCAAGTCCAACCGCCCCTCTAGCACAGCCTGGCAGCCTGGCCGCCTGCCCTTATCCAGCTCAAGTCCCCCTGGGCATCCCGTCTTGCAAGCTATGGCACTGTGGCCAAGCCCTGACACTTCAGAGACTCACATCTGGTCTATCCAGTGGGGATAGGCACCAAAGAGCCTGAGGCACGTGCCTGCAGCAGGCTCTGAGCAGAGCACAGGGCTGTGCTATAAGCACTGTTGTGACTTGCCATCGCTCCCGCCCCAGCCACGGGATCTCCTGGAGCACATTCTTATGCCCAAGGCCCAGCTCTCTTCCCTGTCCCCTTCTTCTCACCCTGCAGGGGAAGAGACCGCCAAGAGAGACCAACTTACTTCCTGACATCAGGAACACGCCATTGGGGTCCACGGCTAAGCAGGTGACTGCATCCAGGTGGGCAACCATGGAGTGAACAGATTTACCTAAAGGAGAGAGGGTGGTGGCAGATCCCCTCCCACTCTGGGCCTTGCCTGGGAAGTGAGGGGCTAGGAGAGGCTCTGAGAGCCTCTGTGGACACCAGTTCCTCTTCCCCCCAGTCCCGCCATGGGCAGGCTCTCACCTGTCCGATTGTCCAGGAAGCGGATGCCCCTGTCGTCATGGGCAGTGATGGTGAGGGGCTGGTTGGGGTGACTCACCACCTGGTTGATCTGGCTTGGACCTGGAAGGAAAAGAGGGCAAAGGGAAAGTCATTAGGGAGCATCACGGAGACCAGAGCAGAGCCAAGATTGGGGTCCAACACCCCAGCCCTGTACCTCTTCCTGGGTGCTTCTGCAGGGCAGTGGATGGGAAAATGTGCCTCTCCTCCACTGGCTCAAATGTCTGTGACTTGATCCCCAGCCTCCCCTTGGTCCCTTGTGTGTCAGGGCAGCTCAAGCCTCTACTGAACTTTATTTCCTATTTGGGCCCAGAAGGTCATCCTAACCTGTCCGTCCCCAAAGCCGTGGGAGGAATAGAAAGCCTCACAGGCATTCAGGCCCCAGGCTCACTGGCCTGCCCAGTCCTCCCTTACCACTGCTCCCCCGGGACTCCAACGTGAGGAGGGCACTGCCAGCCTCTAGATCATACAGGATGGTGTCACCAGAGCGGAAGGAGGCCACGATGTGGGCAGGCTCGGTGCTGGTGAAGGCCACTGAAGTGGGGACTCCGTGTTCTGAAGGCAGAGGGAAGAAGCTTGTCCCACGGCCTCCTCAGCATCCACCTCTCCTCCCCAGCCCCCCGCTGTCCCTTGCTTGTGAGGTGCTGCGCCCCGCTCACCACTGGCTGTAGGGAAGGTACAGAGGCAGGCTGGGCTGCTGCTAGGGTCCCAGATGCGCACGGTGCCATCGGCAGAGCAGGAGGCCAGGCGCTGGGAGGTGGAGCTGAAGGCCAAGTCCCAGACGGCATCCCCATGGCCCTCCAGGACGTGGCTCAGGACACTGGGGTCTGGGCCAGCCCAGGGAAGAAATGGGCCAAATTAGAATTGTGAGCCGCACGACGGCCCAGAGCTGTCGCTGGGCCACGGTTTCATTCCTGAGCCTGGCCCCCAGTTGTCTACCCTGCACCCCGTCGCTGCTCACACTGACCACGAGTTCTTTTGGGCAGTCGGGCTCTGAAGCCACCTCAAGCCTCAAGAGGCAGGGACTTCCCTTTCACTGCTATCTCTGCAGGGACCAGCATTCAACTCTTCAGTGGTGGCTCTGTGGCCCCAAGGCCCTGCTGGCCTGGTGTGGAGCACATACATGCAGCCTCTGCTCAATGCCATCGGCCCCTCAGCTGTGCAGCCTTCTCTGCTTGAGCCTTGGGTGGGCTGGGCCCTGCCTGCTGTCTCCACAGCCAGCTGCTGCAAAGCCGCACCATTGCCTCCACACCACCAACTCAGACACCCAGGGCACGGCAGCTGGGCAGCTAGGTCTCACCCTCGACCTTTCACAGGGTGACTCTTCTGCATGGTCTCCTTAAGGGGAAACAGACCTCTGGGCTCTGCCGTGATGAGGCGTAGATAGCACAGGGCCGTGTGTAAACAGAAGCACGGGGTAGGGGACAAGACACAGCTTGGCATGTGCTGCTCCCTGGCCTCAAGTGGCCCAGCCTCTGCCCTCCGATAACCAGGCCATGCCCACCCACCCCCGTGCACACGCTTCCATTGTCTGTGGTATGGGAGGGAACGCGAGGGGTCATCCTCACCATAACCATCATACGGGTCCATGTTGAGGTCTGGAATCTTCCAGCTGTGGATCTGGGCATCGGCACCGCCACTGTAGCAGTATTCACTGTTGCTGCCCATAGCCACCGCCAATACAGGGCCCCTGTGATGCAAGGATGGGTGAGAGAAGGCAGACGACAAGCCCACACCCGCCTTCACAGCCCTTACTGGTATATGTCAAGCACGGCCAGAAGGAATTTAGTGCTTGGGGTCTGGCTGTGCCTCTTGGACAAGCCACCTGTCCCCTACACACAAACCCGATAAGGGCCAGAAACAAGGAGGTATGCAGAGGGGTGCAGACACAGAGTGGGGGCTCCCAGAGTTCCTGAAAGGCACAGGTGCCACCTACCTGTGACCTCGGAAGGCGTGGATGGGTTCCACATCCAGCGCAGCATTCCTGTGGGAGACAGGACAGGGCGTCACCAAGACCCCGTGGCCGGGGCCGGGGCCTGCCCTGCCAGGCTGCCGCCCTCACTCCCTCACTTCTTGGCCGTGACTGCCTTCTGTAGGTTCCAGAGCTTGAGTGTGCCGTCCTCAGAGGCGGTGAGCAGTGCCGACTGGCTGTGATGGAAAGCCAGGGAGCGGATGCCATCGTAGTGTGAGCGGAGGGTGAACTTGGGGTTCCATGTCTTCTTGAAGGCATCTTTGCTGTCAGACAGCTAGGGGGAGGGGCACTGCCTCAGTGTCCCCTTGTCATCCTGGCAGTCATGCAGATACTGACGCTGGGCCTCATGGTCCCTCTCTCCCCTACCCAGACTGTGGCTCTGGCCCTGATACTCCCCGTCCTATGTGGCCGGTGGGGTCCCTATGCCCACTTGGCACATTCCCACAGGGTGTCGGTGTGGGAAGATAAAGGCGGCCTGAACCCTTGCCTCTCAGTTAGGGAATTCAGGGCAGATAGGCAGATCCTAAGTGCACAGGATTATGAGCTGTGAAAATGTTATGACCAAGGATGCATGGGGAGGGGACACGGGCAGGCTGGCTCCTCTGCAGGGGCCGAAGGCTCTCCTGAGGCAGTGACAAGTGAGCAGAACTTAATCCGGACCAGAGAAGGGGACACGGGCCGGAGAAGGAAGAAGCATGTGCAGAGGCCCTGAGGTAGGAGGCAGCAAGGGCAGTCAGGTTCTGAAACAGATGTAGCTGGATGCACACAGCCAAGAAGGCAGCAGATGAGACCAGGAAAGCCACATTCAGAAATCTGCACTGCATCCTAACAGAAATCCTCAGGGCGTGGGGAGCCACAAAGGGTTCAGAACAGGAGAATGACAGGGCTGGCTCTGGCCACCCGAGGGGCCTGGATTAGAGGGTGGAAAATAGCAGTAGAGAGATAGGACAAGAGGTCACGAAGCCCTGGGAGAGAGGACGCCGAGATCAGACACCCAACTGTGGAGATTGAGACAGATATGAGTGGGTAGACCTGGGAGCAAACTAACAGGCCCTAACATCCTACACAGCCCTGATGAAGCTGAGCGGCTGAGTGGGGACCCAGGAAGGACCGGCTTGTGAAACACAAGGAGCAGATTGTCAGACAGGGCCCACTGTCCTGTCCAAGATGCGGTTCACATCAGATGAATCCCCTTCTCTAGGTCAGGGCATCCCAGGCCCCATCTCGGGTACCATTCAGGCCACAGGACTCTGGAGCCAGAGATCTATGGCCGGGTGGCTCTCCTGCCCCTTCCATGCTCCCTGGGACAGTGACCTCTGGGGCTCAGGGAGGACACTATGGCATTCCAGGCTCAGACTCTGTGCTTGCCTCACTGTGTCCCCAACCTCAAGGAGTCACCACCACCTGGATCCTGTTCTGCCCAGGGAATGCACACGCCTCCTGGGGCGCCCATGGCCAGAGCCTGTCTGTGTGGTGCACAGCCCTGGCCGCTGGGCTCCTTCACTCCAGCCACCTGCCCTGTTTGCGCCTGACTGGCCTGTCCTTGGGGAGCTCTGGCTTGAGGCCCCAAATCACCACGGGTGGGAGGGCTGCTGGACAACACTGTAAGACCCAGGCTCGAGTCCTGCAGGCCCTGCACCCCCATGTCTACGGCCAGGTCCTTCCGCTGTCTGCTTTACACCCCTCTGTAAGATGGGCTCAGCAGGAGGAGCCACATCCTAGGGCTGTGGAAAGATGTCACACAGCCCTCACATGAAAGCGACTGAGCCCAGGCCTGGCACAACATTATCAGAGACTGCCAAGGGCCAGCAAGGTGTGAGGCCCAAGGAGGTCAGTCACCCCAAGAACTTACATCACAGCTGAGGTCGTTGTCGTTGGTGACGGTGAGATCTGCCAAGTCCCCCAGGCTCACCTCCCCGCCCCCGATAGTGTCCATGATGAAAACGTCTGAGGAGAAGCCAAAGGAACCTGGTAGGGGGGAGGGGTGGGAGGGGCAGAGAGGGCCAGGGAGAGAGAGAGAAGCAGAGAGAGGCAGAGAGGGAGATAAGGAGCGAGAAAGAGTGTGGGGAGGACAAGACCGAGAATCACAGCTGGAAAGGAAGAGACAGAGACAGGGCAGGACAGGACAGGACAGACGAAAAAAGGGAGACAGAGACAGACAGACGAACTTTTGGGACAGGGAGGCTGCAGACTGGAGGCTGGGCCTCGCCTCCAAGGACACAGAAGCCCTGGGCTTAGCTCTGCAGCCTCCTCTGCCATGGACCCGAGGGACTAGGGTGTGGAGGTTACCTTCGTGGGGCCGGGGCTGGGGTGTGCCAGGAGGTGGGCCCGTCACTTTGGGGGGCAGCCCATCTACATCCCGAAGGTCGGCCAGAATTCCCTGGAGTTTGACCCGACGGCTCTCTGCAATATAAGACACAGAGGAGGAGTTACCCCCCAGTTCCAGCCCAGCCTTGTGGGGCTCCCACCTCCCCGACTGCAGCAGGCCTGGCTGCAACTGAAGGGCTAAGAAGCTCTTCCTAGGTAGGAGACAGAGGAAACTGAGGTGGGCAGGGACTCTCTGTGAGGCGGTAGACATGTCCCTGCCCTGGCCGCAGTCCCCAGCCATCCACTCACATGACCCCAATGGCCCTCCAGGCAGGGGCCACAGGACAGGGAGGAAGACGCAGCCTGCCCCACCTGCTTCTCCCCACCAGGCCCTCATCCTGTTCCCTCCTTGAACTTGACTAAAACTGACTTGACTGGGGGCTTGGCTTCAGGAAGAGCCGCCCTGCCTGTGGCCGGGGGACTTTCCAGATCCCAGCTCCTTGGGCCTCTCCTCTCGGGAAGCATATCCGTCCGGTGAGGAGACCTGGACAGGAAGCAGCTGCAGCGGCTACATGTGCAAGGGCCAGGACTTGGGCCCACCCTATCCTCGGGGAGGAAGGCCAGACAGCCAACTCACCAAGCTCATGCGGGGTCCCCTCACTGGTACAGCGCCGAGGGCCAGGAGACCCCTCCCCATCCTCTCCTGAGCCCAGGAAATCAAACTCGTTGATGGCATCCTCTGAGTCATCCTCCTCATCCTCATCCTCCATCTCAGGCACCAGAGCCTTGGAAGGGAGCTGGGATATGGACCAGACCAGACAAGTCAGGGGCTTGTGTCCAGACATCAGCCCCAGGAACAGAAAAGTCAGGGTTCCTGCCCTCTTTCACCCCTCTCAGACCCTTTCTGCCTCAGCTGGAGTCTGAGCCGAGAATGTGGTGCGCCCCCTACTGGGAGTCTCCTTAAGGGGCCTCTGCTGACACCACTGTTCCCTCCTGCACATGCTACTCAGGTAAATCCGGTACTACAACCGCCTGGGGGAGGAGACTGTGTCCTCCCATAGGAGGGGACATGCAGAGATGCACAGTTAAAGGGCAAAAGGGCAGAGCCAGCATCTGAGCCACCAGAGCTGCAGTGACAAGAACAGCTACTGAGATTCCTGCAATGACTGGTGTCTTACAGGTGGTGAGGAGGCAGAGCAGAGCAAAGACCCCCTCACCGCAAGTCACCAAGTCCCAGCCAGGCCTTCGCCCAGGGCAGCCTCAGCAGCCAGCAGAGTCCTCCTAGCCGAGACTGACCCCTCGGCAGGGCAGGCCCCAAGCCAGGTCTGTAGGCAGCACCCAACTTTCTGGGTCTTGAAGGGCCAGCAATGGGTCTGAAGAGGGGACCTGAGGAGTGGGGCAGAGACCCTGGTCAAGGTTTAGATCACAGACACCTGGCAAGGGCCTGGCTGGGGTCGGAGCGCTGAGAGGGCAATGGTCACACAGCTGAAGAGTGCATGAGAGGTCCAGATGTGATCCTAATGCTGGCTGACACAGGTCACCTCGTGGGCTGCGGAAGGGCAGCCATTGCATAGCAAAGGACTTGGTACACATTTGCTCATTCTCATAAAGTCCTCAAGCCAGAAGCAGGGGGCCTTGTCCGGAGCAGACCTGTGCCCGAAGTCACACTGCCAGGCCAGAGGCTCATCTAGTCACAGCAGGTCTCCTAGGTCACAGTCTGGGTTCATGGCGAAGCCATCTAAGCCATGACAAGTCTGATGTGTGCAGAAGAGCCAGTCCATGGGGCACGAGGGACAAGTGCAGTGACAGCTGCAAAAGCCTAAGGGAGTACCAAAAAGCCAGTGGCCACTGGGAATGGTGGCACATCCCTGTAATCCCAGCACTCAGGAGGCTGAGGCAGGAGTATCACTGTGAGTTCAAGGTCAGCCTGTGCTACACAGTGAGTTCAAGGCCAGCCTGAACTATATAGTTAGTCCCTGTTTAAAACAAAACAAAACAAGGACAGATTCTAAGTGGAACAAACACAGAGGACATGAAAAAAAAAAAGTCCGAAGGGGGCAGGAGGGATCAGGATTCAGAAAGCAAGCAAGGTAAATGGCTCAACTCAAACACTGTATTTCCACTAATCCTCTTCGAGGGCTGAGGCATGATGCAAAGGCCTTGTGGGGCAGGACCCTGAGCTGAGCCATGCAGAGGACACTGCAGACACCGGAGAGGAGGGGTACAAAGCCAACATCAGAGCAGTCAGGACTGGGAAAGGAGGGGCACAGGGTAAGTCAGGGAAGGCTCCCTGGAGGAAGGAGTGTTTGAGCTGAGTAGGAGACAGGGACACAAGGGTCCCAGCAGAGGCTACCGCTAGAAGGCCAAGCTGGGGAAAGCCCCAAGGGTTCCCTCCATGGCCACTTCCTGGGCTCATTCCCCACCGCCACCACACCATCCTCATGCATGGGAGAGTTTACAAGGGCCACTGTGGGCTGCCCACAGAGTTTGCCTGGGAAGACCTTAACTATCGCTCACCAGATGGCAACCTGCTGTGTCCAAGGACAGCATCCTCATGATGGCAGAGGCATGGGTCCCTGGCAGGGAAGGTGCAGTGGGAAATGCTGCACTGAAGCCACACTGAGGCCACACAGAGGTCACCCGGACCTACTCCAAGGGCAGGGTCCCTAGGCCTGGATCCTGACACCAACAGCAGATTGAACACCCTTATCCTACAGAACGCCTAGTCCTGCCCAGGCTGTACACTGGGACCAGCCACAATCATTCCATTTATAAATATTTAATGAGAAGCTAGGCATAGTGGCCAAGCCTGAAATCTCAGCACTCTGAGGCGGGAGAATTACAAGCTGGAGCCCAGCTTGGGCAATGGAGCAAGACCCTGTCTCAAAATAAGAACAAAGGCACTGAGTTTTATCTCCAGGACCACAAACAAAACAAAACAATACCTTACTTTGTAGCACACTCTTTTCAAGGCACACAAAGCAGCCAAGCCCCTGCCTGGTGGAGGGACAGCAGACACTAAGAGTCACGGTGAAACCCTCCACTCCACCTGGGCCGAGAAGCCAGCCAAGGGTTAGGGCAGTGAGCATGGGGTGGGGCCAAGAAACAGCCCTTAGGACACCGTGAGCTGAGGATGGGAAGGTTGTGGAGTGCTGGGTGCCAGGGCAAGAGGGAGGCACAGGCGAAGGCCGAAAGCCAACAGTGGAGACCGGCACATCAGCCTTCAGAGGTGAGGGCCTGGCTGCACGAAGGGACCCTGAAGTGGCTGCACCTGGGTCTGGGGCAGGGTGCGGTGAGGGGAGGCTTCACCTTCACGCGCTGCTTCTTGTGCTGCACACTGTCCAGCTCGTCGTCCTCATCACTGTCCTCATCCTCACAGTTCTGCAGGAAGGGGATCTGCTCCAGCACCGAGCTACCCAGGCGCTCTTTGCCATCTTTTCCTGCTGCGTTCCTGCCCAACAGGGGAGCAGATGGGACATAAGTCCCACCAGGCAACGAAGCCCAGGTGGGAGGGCACCCTGGCTTCGTGGCAGAGCCTGGACTCAGCTAAGCCTGAGTCCCAAGCAGCCTTGATCCTGACTGCATGGCTCAAGCCAGCCTCACCCCATCGGGAGCCTCATCCAGACCAAGTCCCAGCCTGGCCTGAGCACACCTGAGGGATCAAATCAGAAGGAAAGCACACCTGTAGCCCCAAAACTTAGGGAGGCTGAAGAAGGAGGATCACAGGTTCTAGCCCAACCTAGGCAGTTTAGAAAGGCCCTATCTCAAAATAAAAAGTAAAAAATGACTGGACATAGTGACACATGCCTATGATCCCAGCACTTGGGAAGGTAAGCCAGGAGATCACAGCAAGTCCGAGGCCAGCCCAGGCTACACATTGAGTGTAGCTAAACTACATATCGAGACTGTCCAAAAATAAAAAAGTAAAGGACTAGGGATGTAGTTCAGTGGCAGAGAACTCCTGAATTCAACCCTTAGTGCCACCCAAAAAAAAAGCAATGCGGACAGACCAGGCCACTAGCTGGCTTAGCTGCAGGTGAGCCAGAGGCAGAATTGCCAGCAGCAGGGAGGAACTGCCACCCGCAAAGGCTCAGTTACAGGCCAGTGGGGCCACTCCATGGAGCCAGATGGTGCTCCTACGCCTACCTCCCGGCCTCCAACTTGACAAGTGCTCTCAGGGGTGTCTGCCAAACCCAACTCCACAGCAGAAGGTGGGGTGGGACCCAAGCGCAGGTAGACTTGGGCACCTCCTTCCTGCTACCCGCCGGCCCGGCGTCTTGCCAGCTGCCCCAAGGAAGCCTCGGAGGGACCACTGCACTCACCTCACCTGCCTGCTGGGCCTCCTAACACTGGTGCAGAACAGCCCCACTCCTGGCCAGGCAGGTGGAGACACCACCCTGGGCTTCCTCCCCTGACCCCCACCTCAAGCCAGCTCCCCCCATCCTCTGCTCCCTCCCTTTGTCAGTCTTCAGGTTCCACACTCAGATGTCTTCCCCGACCGTCCACACTCGAGCCCTCAGTGACCGTACATGGTCCTGTGGCTTTCCACTAACACCTGTGTGCTGATGAACCAGAGCTAGGTTCAGGTGCCACAAGCCCCAAAGCTCCTGCCAGGCTATACAACTTGTCCATGTGGGATACTGGCCATGCTCAATCTCAGTCCCTGTGATCCCCACCTCAGATGTGGCTCAGTCACTCAGACTAAGCCCCAGAGTCACCCTATTTCTTCACCTAAATATTTCAGAGTGCTGACCATCACAAAGCATCTACTTACCAGGTATGGTAGCACAAGTCTATAATCTTAGCTCTTAGGAAGGCTGAAGCAGGACGATCTCAAGTTTGAGGCCAGGATGGACCACTCAGCAAGAGTCTCTCTCACACTTCACCAGCCCTGCATGACTTGGCAGTAATCTGCCCAGCCTCCCTGCCTCCATCCTCTCCACAAAGCAGACCAATAGGCAGATCACATTACACCTCTACCAGAAACCGCTGGCTTCCCACAACCCCAAAGGCAGGCTTTTTTGGGGTTTTTTGTTGTTTTGTTTTGTTTTGTTTTGTTTTTTGGCGAATGCAGGGCCTCTACATGGAGCTACATCCCCAGTCTATTTTGATTTTTTTACTCTGAGGAAAAGTCTAAGTCTCCTAAATTGTTCAGACTGGCTGAAATCTACAATCCTCCTGCCTCAGTCTCCTACAGTGCTGGGATTACAACTATGTGTCATAGCATGTCGCTAGAATCCAAACCCTTTATCATTTCCAGGGTGGCCCTCCTTGATCTGCCTCCTCACAGCCGGTCTCACCACAGACCACAGGCCACAGGGTCCCCCTGCAGCCACGATCCCCTCTGCTTCCTGTACAAACCAAGCCTTTCCTGCCTCAGAACCCAGGCACTCACTGTCACCTCTGCCAGAAACATTTTCCATCCAGCTACCCTCTGTCCAAATGTCAACTCCACAAAGAAGGGCTCCCTGCCTACCCCGCCCAATGTGGCACTATTTCTCCTGTCTTTTTTGAAGATAGGGTCTTGCTAGGTTGCCCTGCTGGGCCTGGATTCCTGGGCTCAAGTGATTCTCCTTTGTCAGCCTCCTAAGACTTTGGGATTACAGTTGCAGGCCATCACGTAAAGCCATCTCTTGCCAATTTTGGCGGGTTGGTTGTTTTGTTTGAAACAGGGTCTTGCTATGTAGCCCAGGCTAGCCTTGAACTTACTGTGTAGCCCAGGCTGGCCGCAGACTCATGGCAATCCTCCTGCCTCAGCCTCCCGAATGCTGGGATTACAGGCGTACACCACCACGCCCGGCTCTTGTCATTCTTATGTTTGATGTTCTTTCCAACACTAGCGTCACCTAATAATGACATTATCTTGCTGAACACCAATTAGTTATGAGAGAAAGAATAAGGAGAACTTCCAAGGGCGGGGACATGTGTCCTGCTCCCTTTCATGTCCTGGGAAGTCACCCAGAGTTTGCTTTCAGTAAATACTCATGCTGCTGAGGGGTGCACAAGGCTGAGCCAGGGGTGTGTGGCCTGGAGATAAAACTGGGGGAGAGAAGCACCCACCAGCCCAGGGCTCACCTCTTGATCTGCTCCTCAATCTGCTTCACCAGCAGGGACTCGCCGCCACTGAGGCCCCCAGGACTAAGTGCCACCCTGGGGGCCCCCTCGCTGGACTCGGCAGCCCCGTTGAGTTCTAGGGAGCGTCCAAGCAGGGAGCGTACGCGCTTGGACCGCATGTCGAGGATGGTGTCTGTGTAGCCCACCTCTTCCAGGTACCTATAAAGGGAAGGGCCAGGTGGGTCGGATGCCCCTGAACCTCTTCACAGACCACAAGGCACAGACTGCAATCGCCTTCCAAGGGACAGCACAAAAGTAAACACCAGTCTTCTATAAGTACACCCTGTGACACAGCAGGGCCACTTTCAAGCCTGTTGCCAACAGAAGCCCTGGTTCACAAATCACTGCTACTCAAGGTGTCCCCACACACTGGAGGGGAGAGCCAAGCACAGGGGCTGGGCTCAAGATCCAAGGACAGGGCTGTGACAGCAAATTTCTGATAGGACACCACCCAAACGTAACCACTGCAGAGGGCCATGAGACAGCACAATGAAAATGCTAAGTTCCATGGGATTCCAGTTTTCATAAAAAGAGAAAAGAAAAACCAAAAAAAGCATGAGTGTGCCTATAGGTTTACACCACACACAGATATACACTTGGGTTATGCCCCCAAGAGGCCTAGACAGACACAGACTAAGTAGCATTGACCTCTGTCAAGTGGCCTAAGGGACACAAGAGGCCCTTCTGCATCTTTTTTACTTCTATGACTGAGCACACATTGCTTCTACAATTAAAAACAAAAATGCCCCAGCTGAGATTAGCCTAAAGGAAAAAGAAAAAAAAGAACAAAAAGTTAATTGTGGGTATCTGTGTCTTCAAAAAATAAGAGGGTAGTGGCTAGGGATTTAGCTCAGCAGTACAACTCCTGCACTGCAAGCACAAGGTCCTGAGTTCGATCCCCAGTACTGGGGGAAAAAAAAAAAGTGGGCTGCAGGGTGGACTGCCCAGGCCCCACCCCAGCCCTGGACATATTAACTGGGTGCCCTTCAGCAACCAAATCCCTCCTCTGACTTTCTCCCTATGAGACTGAGAGGACTGAGTGTTGTAATGCAAGGGTACAGGGACTACTAGAAGGTCAATCAATGTATTGGAAGGATCTGGCACATAAGAGGTACTTGATGAGTGTGGCCCATTACGATCATCATTATTTTCATAATCACTTGGGGTTATTGTTAGCACACACTTGACGCTGGCAGTTGTACTTGCAGCTATGGAGCTTTAGAAAGTCAAGGACAGGGGCTGGGGATTTAGCTCAGCGGTTCAGCCGCCTGCCTTGCAAGTGCAATGACCTGAGTTCGATCCCCAGTACCAAAAAAGAAAAAGTCAAGGACAGCAGCCTGATGTTCATTACACTGACTACAATGCTGAAAGATGAGAAACAACCTCGACAAAATACAACGTAAGTGATTTATATGGAAGGTGTCCCTAACACTTAGCAAAATCATTACAAAACAGTAAGGGGGGATTCCCAGCTTTCACACACACACACACGCACGCACGCACGCATGCACGCACACAGCCATGGAAGGGACAGGCAGTCTATCTGCCCAAATGTTTAACTCATTCACGATGGGGCTATACTTCGTATGTTTTGCTGTGCCAGGCAGCCATGAACTACAGGAGGTATGTGCATTTCCGTCCCATCTATTGACATGGGATGGTGCCACTGGTGGTACAAGCTGCCAATGGGACAGTCAGGCACATATCACTGGTGGTTCAAGCCAGCAGGAACTTGTTAAGAGATCAACAGTACACATATCAAAACATTTATGGGGCTATAAAATTCCTCAGGCGGTAGTTTTATGGGTGCTTTTACTTTTTGTTCTTGTTTTCCAAAATTTATTTTGTTTTTGTTCTTTTGGTACCAGGGATCGAGCTGTTTTCCAAAATTTAAATGTCTCTTCAGTAATAAAAAATAATCATTTAAAAAAATATAATAATCATTTGGCTCAGTGCTAAGAGTGCATGGTTAGCATGCTTGAGGCCCTGGGTTCTATGTTTACCCCCCCCACACACACGTTTTAACATTACCCTTCTAAGAGATGCCACAGAGGCATTAGGGGTCATGTTCCAAGAGTGAGTGTCCCCATATCTGGTGCCTGCAGTGAGTCTTCCCTCCCCCTCCCCAGCCAGGGCTCCACCCCAGGGTGACAAGCCCTTGCAGCTGTGGCCAGCTGGGATCCTGACAGATCAGTGTCCCCAGCGAGGCAGGAAGGACTGTGGAGTCTTCAGGGTTATCTCCCGAGCCAAATGTGCCCAGGGCGTACCCCATCCCATCCCAGCCCCACACTCACTGTCGGAGAAGCTGCCGTCCCTCCTTCCACACCAGTGGGCTGTTCTCCAGGGTGACCGACTCAACAGGGCCATTGGGAACTGGCACAGGGAGAAAGGAAGAGGCTGCCTCAGAGCACTGCCACTCACCTATCACCTCGCCCACCTTCCTCACCCCTGGCCCAAAACCATACCTGACACCAGGGCTCGGTGTCATTTCTTGAGTGTACTAAACCCACTCTGTTTTCAGTAATTGTGTGCATGTGTGTATGTGTGTGTGTTTTAAGGCAGAGTCTCATATGTAGTTCAGGATGGCTTTGAACTCACTATGTAGTCCAGGCTCACCTTGAACTCCTTCCTAGCGATCCTCCTGCCTCAGCCTTCTGAGTGCTGGGATTATAGGCTTGCGCCACCATGCCCAGCTATTCTCACTAATTCTTACTCCTGCAAGCTCTCCTCATCTCTGGTCTCCTGACGGTCACTCCCCAAACCACCTCAGATAAGCGCAGAGATGTACCTTCAATGGCTGTTCTGGCTGTTATCTTCCTAGCCAGAAGCCACCCTGGTTCTAAGAGAATGGGGCAGCTCTGCCACTTTCCACACCTACAGGTCCCGAAGAGCAGGTTAGCTCATCCACCTAAGCCTTGGCTTCCTCTACTGGAAATGAGGGGAATAACAGCATCGATCTCTTGGGACTGTGCTGAAGACCGACTTGAATAATCTGTTTAGTAGTTTTTCTCCTCAAGCATTCACTGGCATCTGAGCTGTGCCTGACTAGAGGCTGAGGCTACACCGCCCTGCTTGTGGAACTTCCACTGTAGCTGGAGGAATCTGACCTGAGGTGATAAACACTCTCAGCTTGGCAGCCAAGACCTCTGCAGCTCTGCTCAGCCAAACTCCAGTGTTACCAAGGCCAGCCCACAGTGCCTGCCACAGTGACCATCACTCCAGGTACACAACTGAGTCCCTGTCCCAACACTCCACCCTCCCTCACCTGGGACACCACCCTCACTCCCTGCCTGGGCAACTGACTCTTCTTTCTAAGGGCTTAGACTACAAGGACCCATAGGGCAGAGACCATGTCTATCTCCTCTCCACTGTGTCCTTGTTTTGTGACACAAAGCCAGCACCTCAGAAACTTTTCTTGGAAGAGTAACTTAATAACAACCCAGTGCAGACACTGCCTCTTCAATGAAGTCTTTCCGAGCTTTTCACAGAACCCTATAAATAGCCGGCTCCCTCTCCCCACAGGGGGAGGCAATGTGTCATCCGGCTCATGAGGAGAGGGATGGACCGCACCCGCAGAGGGACCTCTCCCCTACAGAGAACCACCACAGTACAAGCCAGGGAGCAGAGTAAGAAAGAGCACCCTCTTCACCCAGCCTGGGAAGCTTGAGCAGGCAGGGGCTTGAGTACCTTGTTCTGGAAGATCTGGTTTCTTCTCCCCCTGGTTCAGGTCTGTCCCGAACTTTAGTTTATGATATTTGGCCCTAAACAAGAAAGATTACTGAGTAAAAAACTGACCAGAGCCACCTTAGGGAACCCCAGTCCCAGAGCTTCCCACATCCACTCGTGTCTCCCACACACACACCCAGCTGCCCGCAGAAGGCGGCATGGAGACAGTGGTGCAGCCAGCTCCTTAAAGTCAGGCCAGCTGCCATGCCGGTCCTGAGGTCTCTGTTCCTTATGGAAACAGAGCCAACAAGACCCAGCAGGCAATTGCAGCGATGGGGGAGAAGGTGAATGCCCAGGATGTAGCACACAGGGGCCGCCATCATCATGAATATCACTCTCATGCCAGCTCCGAATCCTCTACTATGCCTCACTTCATGCCCTCCCCTAGAAGACAGGACCCCTAGCAGGCAGCCGCCCTTGAAAGGCAGGCTGGCTGGCACAGCACAGGGCTCACCTTTCCTGCTTCAGGGCATACTCTAACATCTTGATCCGCCGCACCAGGTCTGTCTTTAGATTCTCCTGCCCTTTCCGCTCTCCCTGGAGAAAGGCCACCTGAGCCTGGGGAACAGAAGGGAGAGGAGCAGGGCAGCTCAGGCTGGGTGATGGCGAGCCCCTTTACTCACTCAGCACAGCTCTGGCTCTGACCCCACAGTGATGCCAGGGTTCAGTGGAGCACTTAAAAAGCAAAGCAGGGGCTGGGGATTTAGCTCAGTGGTTCTGCTGCCTGCCTCGTAAGTACAAGGACCCGAGTTTGATCCCCAGTACCAAAAAAAACCACAAAGCAGGCTAGCTCTGTCTCCAGTGTCCCCAGCCACGTCACCCACAATGAAAGAGCTGGAGACTTTTTTTTTTTTGGTACCAGGAATCAAACTTGGGACCTTATGCTTGCCAGGCAAGCACAGTGCCAATGAACTAAATCCCCGGCCTGGGACCTCTTAACTCATGAAATTAAAACTGAGCCAGCTGGGCATGATGGCATATGCCTGTAATTCCAGCTCTTGGAGGGCTGAGGCAAGCCAGCCTAGGCTACATAGTGAGTTCACGTCCATGCTGAGCTACACTGTAAGACCCTATCTCAAAAAACAAAAACAAAACTGGGCCAGCATAGGCCTAACTTAGCTGCTGCTGTGGGGGAAGTCAGGTCTGAGACTGTGGATGTGGAGGTGGATGTTAACAGTCCAACTTCCCCCTCACATACCCCATCAGCTGCTATCCCTCAGGTTGCTGGTGGAGGTGGCAGCCCACTATTCCTTCCAGAGCATCTGTTTCCCAGAGGCGTAGGAAGCTACTTCTGGAGCTCAGGGACAAGAGTGGGTGGCTCGGCTCAGCTCCTGCTGCAGTGCAGGAGCTTTACCACCCGACCCCCACCAGCCCCACTGCAGGGACCAATCATCCCAACGTCTGCGCTGGACATGAGGATGGCCCAGGCTCCTGCCAAGCATTTCACACCGTCTGCTGGCTCAGGCTGACCCAGTCTGTTCGTCTGTCAACAGGCCATTTGGAGATACTGCACCAACAGCCTTCAAGGCAGGATCCTGGCCCCTGACCACGTTCTTGAAGCCCTTTAGCCAAAGCCCTGGCATAGGGCTCATTTCTGGTTTCTCCCTGAAGGCTCCACTAGTCCAGCAGGGACAGTATGAGCATGGGACCTGGCTAAGCCACTTACTTGCTGCATAAGCTTGAGCAGGTCATTGAGCCTCCACCCATCCCTCAAGAAAATGGGGTGTATAGGAGCCCTTCAGTTCTCCATGGAAGCCTAGCTCACAATGAAGGCTGATAGCTCCTACCTCTACCTCTTGTAATTTTTATTTCTATTTTATTTTCTACTCTTTCACAACTTCAAAATGAGCACAGCTCTCTGAGATACAAGACCCACTGGGTAGGAATGTTGTGGATTGTGGCCCCCTGCTCTTGTGGACAGCTCAATCTTCCTGCCACCAAACTGCCCGGGCATCATGAGCTTTGAGGGCTCCACCAGAAGCTCCCAGGCTGACTCAAGACACCTCTTCCAGGCTGCCTCTCAGATGCACACCTAGGCCGCTCTCATTCCTTGGGGCTTGCAAGACCCAGGCCTACCTGCTGTGTATAGCTAAAGCAGCTATCACCTCTGTCCTACTCCAGAGCCAAGAGTGGCCCTCGGGTTAGCAGAGAACTGAGCTTACGGTAAGTGATATCCAGCACCAGCAGGGCCAGGGACATGGCACCCACGCACACCTCTGGGTCAGGTACAGCTGCAGCCTTCCTGGATGAGAAGCCAGCAATATCAGGAAGCACAATCCATGCACACTTTCTCTGTTCCATCAGTCCCACCACTAGAAATGTCCTATGGGCACCTTTGCAATGGCATGCCTCCTTATGAAGATATAAAAAGGGACACACACACACACACTCTAATGTACTTTTGACAAAAGATCATTCATCTACACCACAAATACTTATTAACCCCAAATATAAGTCAGGATATAGCACTAAAATGGGATTTGTATTCTAAGGGGTTGGGATGGGGATGCAGAACAAATAAGCAACAAATAAATGTCACCATACACATGCAAAAGACACCTGTTCTGTGCACTGAAGGGATGGAACCTTCATTCCTCTTAATGTCTTTCAGCAACACTCCACAACCAAATATCCTCAGCAGTCACACAGATCCCTCACATGTGACCCACATCTGCCCTCTGCGTATCTTCTCAGTCCCCAAGTCTACTACAGACATTTTTTCAGAAGGTAGAGAGGAAGGCCAGGGATTTAGCTCAGTGGTTCTGCCACCTGCCTCGCAAGCGCACAGTCCCGAGTTCTATCCCTGGTACC
>NW_022900931.1:63191317-63195692 GCF_012274545.1 Fukomys damarensis
AAAAAAAAAAAAAAAAAAAGAAGGTAGAGAGGAGGACCAGGCACAGCCGCAAGTGTCCCCTCATTGTTGCCTGCCTTTCTGGGCCTCTCTTACTGATTCTCCTACAGGCCCTGTGCAGTGCAGTCTGGCAACACTGTGTGGTCACACTGTGTGTGCCCAGCATGCCAGGAGCTGTGCAAGGTACTGGGGAGGAACTGAAGAGCCTTGAAGTTCCTGCTCACACGAGGTTCTCTGTCCAGAGCAGGGGACAAGTAAGAGCAGCAACAACCCACACAAAATGTGATCAGGGCCTTGAGCAGAAGCAAAGGATGCAACAGGAAGAGGGACAAAGAAATGACCTTTCAGCTAAGGCTTGAGTTTGACTAGAATACAGTCAGGATAGAGAAATGTGCTTCAGCAAAGGACAGAGAAAAGAGTGGCACAGTAGGCCTGAGGAACTCAAAAAAGGGCCAGTACGGCTGTATCAGAATATGCCAAAAAGGGATGGGGCTGCAGCTTAGAGGTGGAGCACTTGCCATGCACATGCAGCCCTGGGTTTGAACCCCAGCACAACAGACCCAGAATGAATGTGTAAAAAGGTCAGTGAGGAGCCAGCACAGTGGTGGGAGTCTGTAATCCCAGCAATCTAGGAGGCTGATCCAGGAAGACCGCAAGTTTGAGGCCAGCCTAGGCAACTTAGTGACTTAATGAGACCCTATCTCAAAATAACAAAAACAGCTGGGATGTAGCTCAGTGTGAAGGCCCTGGGTTTAATCTCCATTTACTGCAAACAAACAAACAAACAAACAAACAGAAAGGAGGAAACAGAACCAGAAAGATGTGGTTGAAGAGTCTCAGATTGGTGGAAACCCAGCAAAATAGGAAGTGCCAATGGCCAGTCAGTCTTTCCAGGCCACAAGGGTCAGCAGCCCCCAGGTACTGCTGGGATCTGGAAGGGCTCTGCTCACCGCCCCTGCCCATGGCCATTGCCTCTGGCCAGTCAGACAACACATTGGACTCCAAAACCTTAGTTTAGGACAGGAGGCTTCCACACTCCTCCTGGAGCCACAGTCTCTATTCCTGCTGCGACCTGTCTTTCCCCAGGTCCCCAAACAGTGCTGTGAGCCCTGCAGCTCTGACACTCCTGCTTCCTAAGCTTCCAAAGCTCCTGGCACAGAGAAGTTCCCACTAGGAGTTAAGTGGGAAGGGGACAGCTCCACACCTTATACCTCACTTCTCCCACAAGAACACGCCTGGTCAGATCTCACCCCAGAAGTTTCCTTCTAGAAGCACCCAGCACAGCACAGCACACAGGGAGGGCCACAGAACCTTAGGGCCATGCAGTCAGGAACTCAACTTTGCACGAGCGTGTACAGCTCTCTGCAGTCTCCTGCACAAACCACCTCCTCTGCTGGCCTGGAAGTTTTTGGGGGCAGAAACCATACTAGGGCAGGAATTTAGCTCAGTGGCACTGCACCTGTATCACAATTGCAAGGTTCTGAATTTGACTCCTGGTACTGGGGGGGAAAAAAAAAGAAAGAAAAGAAACCATATTGTCTGCTCATTATCAGACTGATAATAAGTCTGGTATCCCCTCATAAACACATTCCTGCCTATTTTCAGACTGCATCTCCACACCACCTCCACCCCCGACCCAAGTCAGTGCCTTGTCCAATTACCTGTGCACTGAGCACTTACCAAACCTCGGGTCCTGTGCTCAGAACACCTCGGGCTATACTTCAGCGTTCATGAGAAGCTAACTAATGCCTGGCCGGGAAGGACCTCACGGAGAAGTTGGGGCCTTCTGTAAGGTTCTGTAAGTGCCACAGGAAAGGTGTGTAAGAGTTATCACCATTTTATAAACACTTCTTCTCCAACACTGCACTCATCCATTCTGCTTCACACAGGAGATAAGCATGTTCACCAAAGCTATTTGTGATGGGGGGAAAACTGGAAACAATCCTCAAAGTCCACCAAAAGGGATCAAATTAAAAAGCTTACAGTACAAGTACACAATAGAATACTACATATCAAAAATAATGGGAAACGGCTTTTTGCTGGCAGGAAAGTCACACCAGAAGACGATTCTAGGACAAGTCACAAAGTAGTACAACCAGCATGATCCCATCCAGCACGCACGCACACACACACACACACACACACACACACCTACACTACTGAGAGCAACAACAGGTTGTGGAGGAGAGATGGAGAGAAGAATGAGACACTTTTCCCTGTCACTCACATACATATGTGCACACCTACCACATGTACTATGGCATATATGTACACATGGCATATATATGTACATATAAGCACACGTGCTTGACAAGCTCAGCTTTACTAATCTAGCAAAACAAAGCACAGTGAGAGCGCTGGAGCCAAGATGTGAGCGAGCCGAGCAGAAGATTCCCAAGTTCCCCTCCAACTGCGAGGAGAGGCATAAGCAAGGGGATATACACCACTTCTCTCTTTTAGGAAAAAAGGTGGTGTGTTGGGTGCTCAATGTACCGATGTGAGGTTCTCAAAACCAAGACTCAGACCAAACTTTGCTATGATCACATGGTTGACCTGGGAGGCCACCGAGCTTCACTGAGCCAGTTTTCTCGTCTACAGTCAAAAGCAGAGAGGGAAAGAACACAGACCAGCCTTGCCATTCGCTACTGTGATTCTTGATGAATCATGTGCCCTCTCAAAGCCTGCTTCCTCTTCTGATGGGGGGTATATTACACATGTGTAATCCCAGTACTCTGGGAGGCTGAGGCAGGAGAACTGCCAAGCTCAAGCTGAGCCTGGGCAACTTAACAAGACTCTGTCTCAAAATAAAAAATGGGCTGGGGATGTAGCTCAGTGTGAAGGCCCTGGGTTCAATTCCCAGTACAGCAAAACAGAGAGAGGGAAGGATAATATAATTCCCCCCCACCGGAATGTTGCCCCCCGCAAAAGCCTGTATCTAAAGTGCTTAATACAGCACACTCAACACATAATATGGGCTGAATAAATAGCAGCTGCTATCATTATTGCTGAATGAGGTAATGACATTGGCCCTGCCTATATAATGGGGCATTGAGAAGATCTAATGAGATGTATGCTGGGAATAAGCTTTGGAAGTAGACTGGGCAATGAAAGCAAGGAGCACTTATGTAAGGGTTCCTCTCCCATCTTAGCCAGAGCCTCTGCTACCACCCAACTAAGATAGGGGGAGTGACACACAGATGTGAGATGCCCTCTTTATTCTGCCCATGGACAAAATTCTAACCAGTTACATTCAGTCTCTTCTTCAAGGAGACAGGAAATGACAACTGGGAAGGGGAAAGGGGCTGCCAGACACAAGTACTGACAACTTCTGCTGATAACACCCCAGCCCAGGATCCCTGGATCCCCCCAAATCCCCACTTCCCCATGCCTCCCTCCAGACATTATCTACAAAAGGACCCACATTTCTCAAGGTCATGGAACCCAGCCTCTTCCATACATCATCCCAGGGCACATTCCTCTCTCCATTCCATTCACCACGGGGTGCTTCCCCAGGGTCTTATACAGACACATCTCGCCCTAGTGTCCCTCTGAAATGCCTCCTCACACTACCTTCTTGCTGTACAACATGCTTCCCCTAACGCGTCATCCCAGGGTACCCCCATTCCTCACCGTTCCCATCCCAAGTCCACTGTCTCCACAGCGGACAGGACCTGCCACCCCCTCCAGTTCAGGTCTGTCTGTCTGTCTCTGTCTGTCTGTCTGTCTGTCTCTCTCTCTCTCTCTCTCTCTTGCTCGCTGATATCCTACAAAACATCTCCCATCTCAGGGCCATCACCCCAACTTCCCCAACACCCCCACACTGGCACTCCCATTCTCACGCTGTCCCACCCCGACTCCTAGACGTGCACTGTCCTGTCCACTCCTCCAGCCCTGGAACCCGTCCCCTACACTCTGCCACACATGCTCAGGCTTCCCAAAGTTTCCTCCTAGGAAAAGAGGGCACACCTTCATCCTGAGACCCCTCAAAACCCTTCTCCCACTCCCGGAGTCCTCAAAGCTATCTTTCGGTTCCTCCAGTCCAACCGCTTCGGAACACGCCCCATCCTGGAATCCCGGACTTCCTCCCCTCGCTCCTTCCGACTCCCCAGGACCTGCCTTGGCGCCCAGCGGGTCCCGAGCCCCGCGGGTGTTCCCGCTGCCCTACCTGAAGCTCCGAGGTGCATGCAATCTCCAACCCGAACCTGGAGGGGACGGGCTGGGAGGACTGACTGTCCCTCAGCACCCTGAAAGCCTCAGCTCACTTCCACACGGGACGCCCAGGGCTTCCCCGCTGAATCCTCCCGGAACCCTGCTCAGAGTTCTCTGAGGCTGTCCCGGGCGTCGCGCGACCACCACTGAGCCCCTGGACCGCGCGCGC
>NW_022900931.1:63196690-63203146 GCF_012274545.1 Fukomys damarensis
GAGGGCAAAGAAGGGCCCAGCCCCACGCGCCGGTCGCCCTCGCAGGAGCGAGTTTGGAAGGGGCTGCTTTCTGCCCCCCTCCTCTCACTTTGCTCCAAAGAGCCCTACTCCTGCCAGACCCAGATATTCCACCGGACAATCGCTTTCACTCTGAAAGAAAGGATGGCCGCCTTGGGTGGTTTCAGCCATGGTCCCATCCTCTCTCACTCCTGGCCAGGTCTGTTGTCATGATAACCTTTCCCCAGTCTAGAGCCCCCCAGTCTCCTCTTCTCTACCCCTTTGTGGTTTGGAGCCCCAAACCTCTTCTGTCTTCACCAGGAGGTTGCTAAGGTAACCTAAGTCCCTGGTGGTCCTTCTGCCCCATCCTCAGTTACTATGGTAACCCCCACACCTTGCTCTCAGATGAGAAGAACCCCAGCCCCAAGGACACTGGCCTCTAAGAGAAATATCACCTCTTCCCGAACCCCTCCTCCACAGCCACCTAATTGGCATTACCATGGTAACCATTCCCTTCCCGTCCTAGGAGTCCATAGACCTAAGCCACCAGGTGTTTTTATCTAAAGCAGGGGATGCTCTTCTGCAGAGCAGTTGCTGTGGTTACAGGATCTGGACCATATATGTGTGTGGGGGGGTGAGAAACAAGCAAACCCAATCGCTGGTTACTATGGTAACAGGATAAACTCCCCTTCCCCCTCCAATGACCTTAGGAAGTAAGCTCCCCAAGCAAGGTCTGGACACCGGGATTGTCTCTAGGGGGTGCTATGTCTAGGGAAGGAGTTGTCATGGTAACAGTACTAGCCCTACCTTTTCTGAGCACATTAAGGAGAGGGGTAGCTGGCTATAGGTTGCTATGAAAACTGACATCCCTCCTGCCCACCCCACTGCACTCCTGAGATGCCCCAGGTGGTGCCCAAATTTAGAGGACTTCAAGAAAAAGGGTTCCCTGACCTTGTGGATGCCACTTCTGAGGGTACAACGAAATTGGGTTCTGTTGTGCAGAATCGGTTAACTTGGGGTTTTCTGGTTCTCTTTCCCTCAGTGGAGCAGCTGAGCTGGACCGGAAGTGCCCTTCCGAAATTCTCCCAGCCTGCAGCCTAGGAGGTAAGATGCCGCTGTATCCCAGTACTCACATGGAAATTGCCCTTTTCTTATCCCAAAGGCTTTCTCACCGATCTCGTTCGCTCTGCCTGCTGCCAGGACAGAGGCTCAGGCCTGATAGGAGTGATACAGTTGCACTGTTTGTGGGGCATGGAAAGACCAGTAAGGTCCCAGCCCAACTCTCCGCCCCTCACCGTTCCTGTGCACGCTCCCTGGTTTCTCAAGCTACATATCTGTAAGTTATTTGGTTTTTGTCTTCTGTCTGGAGAGCAGTCCCAGCCCAACGACTGCCTCTTTCATCCTGTGTCGTCAGAACACAGGGGCTGGCAGAGAGCACTCCATAAACATCTGTTGAGTTAATGAGATGAATTAATTAATTACCAAGCCACATTCAATTTTGCCAGCACCTGTCAGGTGAAGGCTGGGAAAGCTCACCAAAGATGGACGGAAGAGCTGGGCTGACTGTGGGGCCCGAGAGAGAGAGCAGAGTTTATTGGTTTAAAACGTGACTCTGGAGCCAGGTTCTTAGATCAAATCCTGGGCCCACCACTTCCCACCTTTGTGATCTTAAGCAAGTGTCCTTACCTCTCTGTGCCTGAACTTCCTTATCTTTAAATGCAGTCATAACAGCAGGATAAAATGGGTGAACTGGTTAGAACTGTGAATGCTTCCAAAGTGCCTAGAACAGGGCCTGGCACACTATGAACTGCTGGAATTGTGATGTTATAGATTCTGATTCAGAACCTTGTAGGACATTCCGGCCTTCAAAAATCATCATTCAGGGCCGGGGACTTAGATCAGTGGTTCCAGTGCCTGCCTCACAAGCTCAACAAGGAGCGAATTCGATCCCTAGTACCAAAAAAAAAAAGAAAAAAAAATCATCATTCGGAACCAGGCATGGTGGCCCACACCTGTAATCCCAGCACTTTGGAGGTTGAGGCAGGGGGAACCCTGAGACTACATAATGAGTTCAAGGCCATCCTGAACTACATAGTGAGACTCTGTCTCAAAAAACAAATCATTCCATTGACCTTGCCCCAACAAATAATTTTGTAGTCCCTATAGTACATGAAGCTGAGACCCAACTTAGCGGGTTCTTTTCCTTCTTGGCTTCCCTCACACCCCCACCACAGTCTGCACCTGGCCATCAAAGTTCCTGTCCCTAGAACCCAGTTTTTGTCCTCTGCCCTGCTGGGCAGCTCCTGGCCCAGTGTCCTCCACGGAGAGTGTGGCCTTGGAAGTGGAGACCTGGTCCTGGCCTCCTGGTCTCTGAACCAGTTTCTCTATCACGACAATTTACATCACTCATTCGTTCAGTGCAGCGTTTCTTGAGCACCTGCAGGAGGCTGGGCCCTGAGCGGTGCTCTGGGGTACAGTAGAGAACAAAACAGACACAGATTTTTGCCCTCCATGGGGACTGGACAACAAAGAAGAAAGTCAAATGCACGTGCTACTTACCGAGGGAGAAAAGGAGAGTTGAGATCGGGAGAGGAGGCGTGGGTAACGCAGAGGCACTGCTGACTAGGACAGCCAGAGCCAGGGCTCCCTGGAAGGTGACCCTGAGCCAAGACCTGAGGGCCTGGGGGCGGAGCAGCCAGGTAGGTGCGAAGCAGTTCAGGGCAGTTCAGCTGCTGCAGGCGCAGATGCCTCTGCAGAATGGGTTAGGGTACTAGTGTTGCTGGAGCTGAGAGAGCAGGTGGGAAAGGCCCCTGTGCTGGCCTTGCGACAACAGCAATGACATCAGTGTCTCCTTTTAGCAACAGGCAAGCCTTTGGGGGCCTGAGAAGAGGTAGGGCCAGGTCTAACTCTAACTCTAGCTCTCTAACTCAGTTTTTTTTGGTGGGAGGGTGAGGATTGGACCCAGAGCCTTCACACTGAGCTACATCCCAAATCCCTTTTATTTTGTATTATGGAGTCAGACGTGCTACTGTTGCACCACGAGGACTCCTTACTGTTTTTTATTTTGACACAGGGTTTTGCTAAGTCACTAAGTTCCCCAAGCTGGGCTCAAATTTAAACCTTCCTGCCTCAGCCTCCTGAGCCACTAAGATCGCAGGCCCATACCATTGTGCTAGCACTAACTTAATTTTAAAGGATCCCTCTGGGTACTTTGTATGGAACAGGGGACAAAGGTGGAAGCAAAAACGTGGTCTCTTGCTGCCTTTCAGGACTCTGTGGCGGGCGGGGGGGTTGTACCCAGGGCCTTCAGACTGAGCTACATCACCAGCACTTTTTTTTTTTAGGTACCAAATATCGAACTCCAGACCTTGTACTTGCAATGCAGATGGCAGAACTAGCACTTTATAAATTTATTTTGGGGGGGGACAGGGATATAGCTCAGTGGCAACCATGGCTGTCTTACAAGCACAAGGTCCTGAGTGTAATCCCCCATACCAGAAAAAATAATAATAATTTGTTTTTTGTTTTGGTTTTTTGAGACAGGGTCTCACTATATAGTTCAGGCTGACCTGGAATTCACTGTGTAACCCAGGCTGGTGATCCTGCCTCAGCCTCCCAAGTGCTGGTATTACAAACATGCACCATGTCTGGCTTTTTTTTTTTTTTTTTGAGGCAGTGAGGGTAGCTGGGACTACAGACTACAGGCACATGCCATAGTGCCTGGCAAAGTCACTTTTTTTTTATCAGTACTGGGGATCCCATGCATGGTAGGGAAGTGCTGTGCTACTGAGCTGTATCCTAGTCTGAAAATTACTTTTAATATGCAATTCATATTCTTTTTTTTTTCTTTTCGATTTTCTCCCTCAGTGGTGGGGATCAAACCTGGGCCCCTTATGTTTGCTAGGCAAGCACTGTATCACAGAGCTACACCCACCAGATTCTTAAGTGTGGTGCAGACTATGTTGGAGAAGAGCAAACAGAACTAGGAGTGGGTAAAGAAGGGGAGGGAAGGCATTCCTGCCTTGTAGGAGGGAGGGAGGGAGCAGGAAGACCAGGCCTGGGCACATGGCAGAAAGGCAGAGTTTGACTCCTGGACCTTCCTGGGCTTTGCAAACAGGAAACCCTCACCCTGGCCGTCATCTTTTTCACCCCCTGCATTCTCAGTTCCTGGCTACATGTGAGGACGTGACAGCTCTGCTCTGCTCTCTCGGGGCACACAGCCCAGTGAGGCAGACAGACCCTTTCCCAGAGCAGGGCTGCAGACTGGACTCAACACAGGGTTCGGGGAAGGCTTCCTGCAGGAGGAGGCACCTGAGCTGAGCCCTCAAGCCTAAGTAGTTCTCCAGAAGAAGAATTTGGGGTTTCAGGAAGGAGACCCTTTCTGAACAGAAGGAAAAGAATGTACAGTGACTTAGAAATAAGACCAGTTTGGGCTGGGGATGTAGCTCAGTGGCACAGCACCTGCCTGGCAAGCATGAGGCCCTGAGTTTGATTCCCACTACTAAAATAATAATAATAATAATAATAATGTCAATAATACCAGTTTGAGAAAAAGCACCAGGTGATTTAGGCCCAGAATTTGAGAGAGGCGGGGCAGTAGATAAGGCTAGAATGGTGGGCAGGGGTGGAATGTCCAGAACAGCCTTAACCTTTTCCCCTGGGCACTAGGGAGCCATGGCAAGTTATGGGCATGGAGGGAGAGGTCAGATATGTGCCCCTCTGGGCTACCAGGAAGACAGAACTCTGGTGGAAGACCAGGGGATAGTTTGGTGAGCTTTGGTGAATCCAGACTGGGAGGAAACTGTGAAAACAGGCAGGAGGAGACAAAAGTATTTTTGAAGGAGGATTGGCTGGGTCTCCGATGTCCCTTCTCTTGGGGAGGAACAGAAACTTGTAACGATCCTTTCTGGAGAAACTTCCAGCACCTGTGGTAACCCAGATTACACCACCTGTGCCCAGACCAGGCAAACCTTCGAAGTCGATGGTGACAGGGAGACAGCGCCATCTAGGGCTTGCTGGGAGTATAATGGGCTGGGCTGTGTGCCCTGTGGTTGCAGCCTGTGTACACAGTGTAGTGGTGACTACATAGGGCTTTGTCCCTCAGCCCCAGCCCTTTTAATTTATTTTTTTAAAGTCTGAATAAATTGCCCAGGATGGGCTCAAACTTGCAATCCTGCCATTGCCTCCCAGAATGCTGGGATTACAGGCCTGCACCATCATGCAAGGCTGGGTGAGGCAGCCTCTTTTGATGATCCATTCCATTTCAAAATTTTTAAATTGTAATAGAGGGCACATAGGATAAAATTTTACTATCTTACCATCGTAATCAGGTTTCAGTGGCATTAAATGCATTCATATTGGCCAGGTATGGTGGAACATCTCTAATCCCGCACTTAGGAGGAGAGGCAGGAGAACTGCCACTCGTTTGAGGACAGCCTGGGCCACACAGTGAGTTGAAGGCCAGCTTTTTATTTATTGTTTTTAACATTTCTGACTCTTCCTGCAAAGTCAGTGACCTGGCTGACCATCAGGAAGATCACCTGATGGCACATGGCTTGGAAAAGTGAGAAGAGGCAGGAGGAGGAGCTTGGGGTAATGCTGGGGACCAGGAGTGGGAGGAGCAAAGAGGAGATCAGGGCTGGCTTCTGGGTTTGGGGATGGAGTCAAGGTGTTTATAACTGACCCTTAATCTGAAGAAGCTGACAGACTTTGTGAAAGATGAGACTGAACAAAGGAAGCAATTCACTGGGTGGGGGTAACTGAGCACCGAATGTGTCCCTGGTTCTGTCCTTGATGGTGCTGGCAACCCAGCAGTGAGCAAGTCCGCCTCAGGTTCTACCCTCATGGTGTCCCACACAACGACGACTTAAGAGTGGTTAGGCCGAGGTAGGAAAACCCTTGAAAAGTGTAGGAGCCGCGTAGTTGCAAGATCCAGGGTAGGAAGTCAGAGGGGACTTCCTGGCAGAAAAAAGTCGGGGCAGCAGGATTGGGGTGTAGCCCAGTCGCAGCACTTGCCTAGCATGCAGGGCCCAAAGTTCCGTGTCCAGCCCTGAAGGAGTGGGGCCGAGGGAGGGAGCTTCTGACAGCCAGCTCCAGACTCTCCTTCCTTTCTGTCTCCTCAGGATGACCTGGACGCCCGGCTAGGGCCTGGCCTCGGCCCCATGCGGTTCACACGCTGCCAGGCTGTCCTGGCAGCTGCCATCACCCTCAACCTCCTGGTCCTCTTCTACTTCTCGTGGCTGCAGCACCAGCCCAGGAACTCCCGTGCCCGCAGCCCCCACCGGGCAACCACTGCGGGTCCCCGAGTCACTGTCCTAGTGCGGGAGTTTGAGGCCTTTGACAATGCAGTACCCGAGCTGGTGGACTCCTTCCTGCAGCAGGACCCAGCCCAGCCCCTGGTAGTGGTGGCTGACACCCTCCCCTATCCACCTCTCGCCTTGCCCCGAGTCCCCAACGTTC
>NW_022900931.1:63203957-63220995 GCF_012274545.1 Fukomys damarensis
CGACGTGGACCTGGGCATCTACCTGGAGGACGTGGGCAACTGCGAGCAGCTGCGGGGGGCCGAGGCCGGCTCGGTGGTGGACGAGCGCGGCTTCGTGTGGGAGAAGGCCGTGGAGGGCGACTTCTTCCGCGTGCAGTACAGCGAGACGAACCACCTGCACGTGGACCTGTGGCCCTTCTACCCCCGCAACGGGGTCATGACCAAGGACACGTGGCTGGACCACCGGCAGGACGTCGAGTTCCCCGAGCACTTCCTGCAGCCTCTGGTGCCCCTACCCTTTGCCGGCTTTGTGGCGCAGGCCCCCAATAACTACCGCCGCTTTCTGGAGCTCAAGTTCGGGCCTGGGGTCATTGAGAACCCGGAATACCCTAACCCCGCACTCCTGAGTTTGACGGATGGCTGAAGCCCCTACCCCCGTTGGGGGAATATTCGCACGGAATAGTCCTTTATCTTCTGGGGTCCGTCTGGGTGTGGAGAACCTTCCTGTGATGGAGTGTGCTGGAGACCGGGAGCCCTGGGAGGAAGAGAGAACCAGGCTCTTGCAGGAAGAACCAGGACCGGAAGCAACACCCGGAGATTCTCCAGTGGTTCTGCCCACTGAGCGGCCGATGTGACGGGACATCCTGGGTTATCCGAGTAATCAGCGGAGCTGCAGGCATTTGGACAGGGGCAGGGATGTCATGCCGTTCTTTGGGGCCCGGCACAGTCCCAGACCTCGAAGAAGTATCCCGTGTCCCGATCTGGGACAGTTTGGGAAAGAGAGTAGGTCCTGGATTCTGACACTACCACTTTGGGGCGGCGTCTTTGCCTCAGTTTCCTCTTCCATTCCCAGGGCCCTCAACTTGTCATCCAGTGCCCTGTGAGGCAATAAGCTCGCCTGACCTTGGCTGCTGGGATTGCTTGCTCCACTAGAGGGCGTGTCTGTGCCGCTCCTGGTGGCCTGTGGCCGCCAGGCTGACAGCCCAGCGACGGGGTTCCATAGCCATCGCTCTCTTCAGCTTTTGGCCTTCTCAGAAGCACTGTGGGAGGTGGGACAGCAGTGGCCATCCCGCCTTCTGCAGTGTAATTCCTTCCCTGCGGGACTGTGAGCTCCCTGCTGCTTTTAACCAGAACTGCCGAGAAGGGAACAGCTCCAAGCGCGGTGGGCTGTGGTTAAACGGTCAGGATCCCAGCTCACTCCTTACCCTACCTCAGTACTTCAGCTCTCAGCACTTGTGCCCGGCTCACAGTGACGGAGCCCTTATCTGTCAGGCACCACGCGTCACTCGCAGCGTTAAACACACCCTGACTTGTCTGTCCTCACTTCACCCCTCTGAAGTGACAGCTGCTATCGGTCCATTCTGTAGACCTCTGCGGTGACGTCCCTCGCCCGAGGGCAGAGAGCTTCAGAACGAGTGGATCGGGGACGTGAACGCCGGCTGTCGGGCTCCAGAGCCCACATCTGACTTCTTCCCTGCTCTCTTTCCAGAAATGGCGCAGGGTTAGATAAATGGTACTGGGCATGTACTTCAGTGTGTGTGTGTTCGTAAGTTATGCACAAATGCTGCTATCAATGTATAAGACAAATTATTACATTTTAAAATAAAAAGTGAATATGGATAGAAGTTACGTTCTTGCCTCATCCCAGTGACTTATTCCACACATCCCCTGAGTATCCTTTTTTTGAGGGGGTTACCAGGGATTGAACTCAGGCCCTTGAGCTTGCCAGGCAGGCGGCAGAACCACCGAGCCAAGTCCCCAGCCCTTCTACTGTCTTTTTCTTTAGCCCTTGCTGTCCCTCTGCCCCAGGAAGCCGCAGCATTCCAGAGCGACTTTGGGCGTTAACGTAATGTTTGGCTTGCAGAAGGCATAGCTCTGGCTGGAAGACGGCGTTTAACACGCGGAGTGACTCCCCAGGGGACAGCGTCCCTCCGCCTGTCATTCGTCTCTGGTGCAGGGCCTTCCTACTGGACACGTGGGAAGGAGAGGTGCTATGTAAAACACTTTGCGACTGGCATGGTCGTAGAAATTTATATTGGTGTATATGCTTCAAATTTTAAACACGTTTTTATTCGCTCCATAATCAAAGTGACTTACCTATGTAATCATACATCCTTAGAACGTTACCAAAGAACATAAGGTAAAACTCAACTCATGCTCAAATTGTTGAAATGATATTATTTAGAAATTGTTGATGTGGGCTGGGGATGTAGCTCAGTGGCTCCCATGCCTGCCTCATAAGTGCAAGGTCCTGAGTTCAATTTCCGGTACCAAAAGGAGAAAAAGAAATTAAAAGAAACTGTTGATGTGTAGCTAGGTGTAGTGGTGCAACCCCATAATCCCAGCACTTGGGAGGCTGAGGCAGGAGGATCATTGTAAGTTTGAGGCCAGCTTGGGCTATATTCTGAGTTCAAGGCCAGCCTGAACTACACAGTAAGACCCTATCTCAAAAAAAAAAAAAAAAAAACAAGATATGAAAGAAATTGTGGATGTGATTTTTTTTTTCCAGTAGTGGGAAGTCGACCCAGGGCCTTCATACTGAGCTGTATCCCTGGGTCCTTTTTTTATTTTGAGAAACACTCTTGCTGAATCACTAAAGTTTCTCAGGCTTGGCTCAGACAGGACCCTTCTGACTCAGCTGCCCAGAGTGCTGGGATTATAGGTGTTTGCCATCACTTCAGCTGACGTGATTTCAGAGCCATCACTATCATAATGACTCTACCCCAGCTGTGATTTGATCCGGAGAACCACATCAGTGCTTCCGGAAACTTTCTATTAAATTGAGAATCATCAGGTGACTGCAGGTCTCCACAGATTAAAGAGAACTATTTCGATAGGTTAGCAACCACTGTACCCCTACCATTGCCAATGTTTCAGCCTTACTGGGAGGTGAAAATACTGGTAATAATTACCTGAGCTCCCAATCCAGCTCACTCCAGTAAACACAAAGTGTTTTTTGTGAGGATTTAACAACCGTTGAATTTTCCAGGAAGTGAAACCACCATGCAAAATAAGGAAGCTTCTATCTGGTTAGAAACTCGGCCAAGGATTATCTGCCATGTTGGAAAATCATGTTGCAGTCAGCTCCTGGCAATCAGACGCCAACAGAGTGTGTTTCTACCATGTTGGGTTCTGAGGAGGTGGCCCACAGATTCACACATTGAATGCATATTATAAATTACTATTCTTTTTTTTTTTCCCCATACTAAAGACTGCCCAAGGCCTTCACACTGAGCTATATCCCCAGCCATTATTTATTTTCATTTTGAGACGGGATCTCACTAAGTCACTGTATTCACCAGGCTGGTCTCAAATGTATAGTCTTCCTGCCTCTGCCTCCCAAGTACTGAGGTTGTAGGCAAGCGCCACAGTGCCTGGCTAATATCTTTTTCTTTGGTACCAGGGATAGAACTCAGGACCTTGCACTTTCGAGGCAGGAGGCGGAACCACTGAGCTACATCTCCAGCCCTTGGGCTTTGTGTTTTGATAGGATCTTGCTACATATCCCAGGCTGCCCTTGAACCCTCAATGTAGCCTGGGCTGCCCTCAAACTCTCAGCAATCCTCCTGCCTCAGCCTCCTGAGTGCTGGGATTACAGGTCTTTGCCGCCACTCCCAGCTTGTGGATTCTTTTGAGTGCAGAGAAAATGGGGCTGCTGATAGCCAGAATGTAAGACAGGAATGCCAGAGTAGGGAATAGGGAATGCCAGGAGGGAAGAAAATAAAATGGCCCGTGAGGCCCCACGTGCCAGCCCTGCTTCTGCCACCTTGACAGCCCTGGGGCCCCCAACACCAGGCTGGAGCCAACTCCAGGAGAACCAGAAGTCCCAAGCTCTCTGATGGCTTCATTGCCTGGTGACACCAAGGGCCAGGCCTTGCTGGTGTCCAGCTCTTCCAGCTGCAAGGCACAGGGGACACACTGGAGGATTCGGATTTTGAGGACCAGTCTCTAGAGGAGGTGGCACAGGGGACTCCTAACCCTCTCCTTCCATTAAAGCCACCATTTTCACCTGTCACAGACACCTGCACAGATCTCGTTTCAAGACAGTCCACTGTTTGTGTTTTGAAACAGGGTCACACTAGGCAGTTGAGGCTGTCCTTGAACTCACTATGTAGCCCAGGCTGGCCTCGAACTCTAGGCGATCCTTCTGCCTCAACTTCCCAAGTGCTGGGATTACAGGTCTGCGTCACCATGACTAGCCAGTCCACTGCTTTTGGGGTTTTTTGTTTTGTCTTTTTGGCACTGGGAATTGAACATAGGACCTTGCACTTGCGAGGCAGGTGGCAGAACCACTGAGCTAAATCCCCGGTCTGGTCCACTGGTTTTTGAAAATGTTTAAGACCATTGATCTTAAGTTGTTTTCCAGCTGGGCATAGAGGCACATTTGTAATTCCAGCCACTGAGGAGGGTGAGGAAGGAAGGTCTCAAGTTCAAGTCTACCCCAGGTAAAAGAAGGAGATGAAAATAATTGGAACCACTGCAGTGACCTGTTTAGAAAAAGAAATGTGCACAATAATCACAATAAAAGTTATCAGTAAATGTTCACTATGATTATTCACCGAATTTAGGGGCTATGTCTATAGATTACTTAAGTTTATATAGTGAAAATCAGAAATGGTTCTAACTTTTCTACAGTCTAGAGCCATATTTTAAACAAAGTAGCAGCTGGGCATGGTGGCGCACACCTGTAATCCCAGCACTCGGGAGGCTGAGGCAGGAGGATCACTGGGAGTTCGAGACCAGCCTGGGCTACATAGTGACTTCCAGGTCAGACTCAACTACATAATGAGACACTGTCTCAAAACAAAACAAAACAAAAACAAAATAAACAAAGTAGCAACATGTGTCCAGCAAACTTTTTAAATGAAGAAGCTAGCAGGCTCAGTGATACATGCCTGTAATCTTAGCTACTGGGGAGGCTGAGGCAGAAGGATCACCCTCCTGGGAAATTTAGTGAGATCCTGTCTCAAATTAAAAAATAAAAAAGGGTTGTGGATGTAGCTCAGTGGTAAAGTACTCCTGGGTTCAATTTCCAGTACCAGAAAAAAATTAGCAATTTTTTACATAAAGTACTTTCTTTTGTGCATGTGTATGTACGTATGTGTGTTACTAGAGATTATCAAATCTTCTCAATGAACTACTCCTCAGCCCTTTTAAATTTTATTTTTAAATTTTGACACAGAGTATGCTAAGTCACTAAATTGCCCAGACTGGGATCCAACTTGTAATCCTCCTGCCTCAGCCTCCCAGAGTGCTGGGATTATAGCTGTGAGTCACCACATCTGACTGTAATGCTATCCTAGCCTCATCCAAAAACCCTAACCAACTTCCCCTGATATGAAGACACTCAAACCCCTATCCTAACCCACCAAGGATTATGATGTAGCAGAGAGCATTTAAAACACCAACTACCTACTTAATCAACATGTGCTCATTAGTTGCCCAGAATCTGATATGAACTCTGTTTCCCTTCCATTCTACAGTGATCACCAGGTATAACTGAACCAAGAGGATGCTGAAGATAAACCCAGATACATCTACTATTGATCCTGCTGGTGGTGCCTCGGGTCGACTGTGGGACCTCAGAAGGGCAGGAAGATAGCATCAGCGTGGAACAGGATTTACACTTCCACGACGCAGCAGACAGCGGAACCACTGAGCCAAATCCCCGGCCCCACATCAGGTTTTCTTTCTTCTTCTTTTTTTTTTTTTTTCTCTCTTCAGAACAGGGGATGGAACTCCAGACCATGCACTTGCGAGGCAGTCACTGCGCCACTGAGCTACACCCCCAGCCCCAGGTTTTCGATTCAAATAGCGGATGCGGGGTTTTCTTAGAAAAAGCAAGTCATCACACTGGGGCTATTTAAATCATGATATACCGGATACCAAGGAACACTTACATCCTATGTAGGTGGTTACAATGGGAAATGCATTTGCCATGATTTGTACAAGTTTGTTTGTTTGTTTGTTTTCAATGCTGGGAATTGAACTCAGGACCTTCAATTTGAGCTACATTCCTGCTCTTTTATTTTTTGAGATAGGGTCTTATCAAGTCAGTAAATTGCCCAGGCTGGGCTTGCCACCCTCCTGCCTCAGCCTCTCAGAATGAGGGATTGCAGGCATTACCATGTGTGGCTTGAATTATACATATCTTTTAAAAAAATTTTTTTGGCAGTCCAGAGATGGGACTAGGAACTCAGGCAAGCTAAAAAAAAAAAAAAAAAAGATGTATCATTAAGCTACATGAACTCAGAACCTTGCACTTGCAAGGCAGGCATGGTACCACTGAGCTAAATCCCTGGCCTCAAAGCACCAATCTTAAGAGTACAGGTTCTGTAATTTTTCCGAATACAAACTGCTGTGTAATCACTACTCATATAAACATAATACAAGGCTTACTTTCTTCCAGAAGGTTCTCTCCTGTCCAGTCAGTATGCATGGTGGCTTACTATGGTGAGGCCCACGGTTCCTCTATTGCTGCTTGACAAATTTCCAGTAATGACGGGCCTCAGGTTGAAGGCATCGCTCCGCCTTTTATTTTTGCTTGCACTTTTGATTGGCTTAATTGTAATTACGGGAAATTTGGCTTTAATGAAAAAACCTTTCGGCCGGGCGTGGTGGCGCGTGCCTGTAATCCCAGCACTCTGGAGCCTGAGGCAGGAGGATCATTGTGAGTTCAAGACCCCTGAGCTCTTAGCAAGAAAGAAAGAAAGAAAGAAAGAAAGAAAGAAAGAAAGAAAGAAAGAAAGAAAGAAAGAAGAAAGAAAGAAAGAAAGAGAGAGAGAGAGAGAAAGAGAGAAAGAGAGAAAGAGAGAAAGAAAGAAAGAAAGAAAGAAAGAAAGAAAGAAAGAAAGAAAGAAAGAAAGAAAGAAAGAAAGAAAGAAAGAAGAAAAAACCTGTACAAGCTACTTCTGAGAAATATGTGTCTATTTTCTCGGTCATTGAACCCCTAAGCGCGACCCCTGATCCAGGGACTTTCTTTGAAGGGGTGTCCAGTTTTTCAAAAATTGAGGATTTCACTCTGACAAGAGTCCCCCAGCTTTCTTTCAAGTGTCCAATTACTTATAAAAATCCCAGAGAGGTGCCCAAAGGTTTGTGGTAGAGTGATCTCATGGCCACTAGACACCCCCCCACCTGTTTCCTACACTAGGGCTTACATACATGAAGTTAGAATGGTGTGGAAAGATAAAAAGTGAGTAAGATGTCAAGATTTGCCCTTTGCAGAAAGAGTGAAATGTTCAGGAACGCAGTGATGACTACACACTAAAGAACAAGTAAATACTATTGCCAGGCAGCGGAATAGTTATTATAGAAAGGCTTAGTAAGTGCAAAATACTTGCTTTCTGACTATATAAAATAAAAGTTTAACTAAGAAGTTAAGAACCACAGTAGTTCTTTATTAAAACCTAGTGACCTGCTAAGAGTTGGCTGCAGTCTTTGCATTTTAGCCCAAATAGACGTTTGAACTTTGAAAAATGGTGGCAAGCTTGGACTGTTCTTTTGATTTTGCTTTCATTTACGCCTTTACTAGGAAATTGTTTGATTAATAATAGCGGAGGCAACAGATAAAATGTTCCCAGAAATAACAATAATAAAATAGGTATGTGATCTTAAAAGTTTTTAATCTAGAAATTGTAAACATATGCCGATTTCCGCGTGTAACCTTTACTACGTGGTATGAATGAAGACGTCCTCCACTGTTTGGAAGGCACAGCACCTCATACCTACAGACTGTGTCTCATTCCTTCACAAGCACCAACTCCAACCTTCCTCCTCAGGACCTGAACTCTCGCTGAGGCTGGACCCCGGCATCACTACCCTTTGATTTCTCACCAGAGACCAATTTCACGTATTCTCTAGACCTTCATGTAAATGGTAGTTACACACTGTACACTCTTAGCTTTGACTTCTTTCAACAACAAAAAGTTTTGTTTTGTTTAAGACAAGGTCTCACTCTATAGTTCAGGCTGGCCTTGAACCCAGGGCGATCCTCCTGCCTCAGCCTTCTTACTTCTGGGATTACAGGCCTGCACCACTGTGCCTGGCTTCTTTCTACAGTTTCTCGGAGAGACTCATCCAGGTCACAGCATGTATTAGTCCTGTTCCCTCCGCCCTGCCGTCATCATTGTATGAAGCTGCCAGCTTTTCCACCTGATTCGTTCCCAGATGTTGGCAGTCATGCACAGAGCAGCTGGAATCATTTGCAGATTACCAGAGCCCACCAAAGGGAGGATGGAGCAAGGGTGGTTAACAGATAAAGAGATATGCATCTCTGGATTGAAGTAACTCCTAATGTTCTCCCGGCACCAAATATTTCAGTAGCTAATTGTATCGGTCAGCTATCCCCTGCTGGACATGGCACCCAGTGACCACAACTTAAAGAAAAGAAGTGTATTTTGGCTCAGGGCTCAGTTCAAGGCCCCAAGGTAGAAATGGCTCGGTGAAGGGTCTGGTGCAGGCAGCTGGAAGCTGGGACGGGGGACAGGGAGGGAGAGACCAGAACGCCTTGTTTAGGCCACGCCCCCAGCCACCCACCTCCAACCAGGCCCCAACCACTAACTGCAGGTCTTCGGGGCGGGGGGACTCCCGGGATGAAGTCAATCCATCCCCATACTCAGCACTCCCATGGTCCACACCATCAAAAAACGGGACTAAACCATAACACAGGATTCTGAATGTTCCCGACACAAAGAAATGATTTAGGTCCGAGGAGATAAATATTATGCTGATGACACATTACATACCATGTACTGAAACATCACACTGCACCTTGTAACTATGTACGATTACTTTGTTAATTAAAAAGTCTAAATTGGGCACATCTATAATCCCAGCATTCTAGGAGGCTGAAGCAAGAAGAACTTAGGTTTGAGCCCAACGTGGGCAACCTAGTAAGACTCTGTCTCAAAAGTTTTTTTAAAAGGGGAGTGGCTAGGAATGTAGCTCATTGAGAAGCCCCAGAGTTCAATCCCCAATACACTTCATCTCCAAATCTATAATAAACATTTGTGAACAGGTTTCTTTTTTTTTAGAAAGAGGGTCTCATTTTGTAGCACAGGCTGGCCTTGAACTCTGAGATCCTCCTGCCTCAGCCTCTCAAGTGCTGGGATTACAGGCATGTGCCATCATGCCTAGCCTGTATACTGGTTTTTGTATAAACCAATTTCCATTTCTCATGGAGTTGAGTCCAGCTGCCCCACACTGCCCTCTGTATTCAGTATCCTACCTTCCTTCACAACCACAGGCCTTGTTTTTGCCAATGTGTACAGCGAGCAGTATTTCCTTGTGGTTTTCCAGTAGTGAGGTGTCGCTGTTGGTGGTGGTATTCAGGATCAAACGCAGGGGCGTGCTACCCTGACGCAACACCCCAGCCACAAAGTCTCACTGAGTTGCGTGGGCTGCCCTTGAACTTGTGATCCTTTTGCCTCTGCTAGGAAGGAACTGGGATTTACAAGCGTGCACAGCTGTGCCTGACCCAGTGGTGGGTTTTGATGCATAGATTTTCTTCCAATGAATCACACATTTTTGTTGTCGTGGCTCATGTTTTTAGATAAATTCTTTTTTTTTTTTTTCCCAGTACCAGAGATCGAACTCGGAATCTTGAGCATCCAAAGCAGGTGTGTGAGGCCACTGAGCTAAGTCCCCGGCCCTTAGGTAAATTTTTAAAACACCTAATTAAACATACTCAACACCCAATTTTATTGCTAAAAATGTCCTCTGGAGTAACAGTGTTTCTCCTTGGCCCCAGGGCTCCTGGGAGTGTTTGCTACTGGGGAGGGTCACGAGGCCTGAGCACAAGATGGGACGTGCTGGAGAGTTAGGTGGTCCCAACAGACACACATCGTGACGCAGCCACGGCCACCGCCAGACAGGCATCCACTCCACCATGCCCCTCAGCCACCAGTCAGCATCCGCCAGACCATCCCCTTCAGAGGGGGTCAGACACCATGGGGTGACTCTCCTGTACCCTGAGATGAGGGGCCAGCTGGCTCTGGGGTGGGGGGAGACATTACCACCTTGGGAGGGAGACAGGTGCTGAAAACGTGGGGAGACAGCACGCACAGCACCCCATCTGCTGTCCCGGAGGGGAACAGACCCCCGGCTCCCGGGAGTGCACAGCCCCCACCCAGCCCCAGCTTGTCTGTCACCCGACCCTCATGAAGCTCATGTCCAGCGTGGCCCCAGCAGGCAAAGACCGTCCCTCCCGGGCTTCACATGACTGACTCCTTCTCACCGGGGGCAGCACCCCCCGCAGGGCCGTGACGACTTTTGAGGAGGGGGTTCCCTTCCTCTGGGGTGGCCGGCAGTGGATCCAGGGGCACCTCACTTTTCACCTGGATCAGCTGGGGCTCCGAGCTCTGCAGCTTTGAACGTTCCACATAGCTTTGGAGGAGTCCAGCCCCAAAAGCATCACCCTCCACGTTGATGATGGTACAGAACCGGTCTCTAAAAGGGTACAATGGGCAGGAAGGAAAATGAGAAGGGAGATAAGCGAAGGGCCCATGTCTCCCTCCTGCCTCTCTTGTTGGAATCACTACGTTTCAAGACAGGGTCTCCCTAAACCGCCCAGGCAGACCTCAAATTTGGGATCCTCCTGCCTCAGCCTCTCTAATGCTTGTGATTGCAGACCACTGTGCCACTGGGCTGAGTTTCATATTTACTTTTTTTTATTTTGGTACCGGGGATCGAACTCGGGTCCTTGTGCTTGCGAGGCAGGCGGCGGAACCACTGAGCTAAATCCCCGGCCTTCATATTTACTTTTTTTTATTTTGGTACCGGGGATCGAACTCGGGTCCTTGTGCTTGCGAGGCAGGCGGCGGAACCACTGAGCTAAATCCCCGGCCTTCATATTTACTTTTGAAGTGGAACTGGTTTCTAATTTTTATACTTTCTTCCTGTGGATCAAACGCAGACCTCATGAATGCCAGGCAAGTGTTCTACCACTGAGCTCTCACGTTTTTGTTTTGTTATTCGAGGTAGGGTCTCCCGGGCCTAAGCACCACTTCTGTGCGCCGCGTGGGCTTACTGCCTTTCTGAGGTTCCTCTCAGAGCCCCACAGATGCCGACTCTCCCTCTGGAGCTCTTCCTGCCTCTCCTCTTCTGCCTAGACAGGTGCCCAAAGACACTGGCCCAGCTTTCCCGGGGGGCCCCGTCCCCCAAGCCCACACTCACACCAGCCAGTCTATCGCCAGGATCAAGGAGATGTCTTTGACAGGGAGGCTGATGGCTTCGAGGATGATGGCCAGGGTGAGGACCCCGCCCATGGGGATGCCAGCCGCCCCCACACTGGACGCCGTGGCCGTGATGCTGCGGGGGAGAGGGGGGAGAGGGGAGCCGAGGTCAGAGACAGCCGCAGTGCTGGGAGGAGAGGGGCCAGATGGGCCCAGGGGTCTTCGGGCGCTCACAGGATGGTGATGATCTTCACCCAGTCCAGAGGCTGCTGGTTGAGCTGCGCGATGAACACGGCGGCCACACACTGGAAGAGCGCCGCCCCGTCCATGTTGACGGTGGCGCCGATGGGCAGGATGAAGCGGCTGATATGCTTGGCCACGCCGTTGTTCTCCTCCACGCTCTTCATCATCAGCGGCAGCGTGGCAGAGCTGCCAGGGAAGCCAGAAGTCAGGGCCTTGCACTGCGAGCCGAGCCCGGGCCGGGCCCACTCCGCCCAGAGCCGGCCCATCTCCCCAGCTCCCTTCCCAGCTGCGGGCTTTTCTCCAGCCACAGCCCAAAGACAGGCACTGACGATCCTGCAAAACGCCACGATTCTAAAATGAGTAACCTGGACACCCCTGAGTGTACAAACTGCTACCTTTTCCAATACCTAAGGAAGGAAGGAATCTAAGGCCGTAGTTTCCTAAAATGGGAAGGGGTGGGGTGGTAACCAGGACCTTGAGAAACTGACAGCAGCTCGGCCCCTGTACCCAGATTTACTGTCCCCAAAGGAAATTTCAGGGCCTTCTGACACCTAATCCCAATCCACGTCCCTTTGCCTAAATATCCTGCCCAGGCAAACAAGGCGCACCTGGAGGAGGTCCCAAAGGCGGTGGCCAGGGGCGTCACGATGCCCCACAGGAAGCGATAGGGGTTTTTGCGTGTGAAGAAGAAGTAGATGAGGGGCAGGACCAGGAGCCCGTGGATGGCGTGGCCCAGAAGGCAGCACAGGATGTATTTGCCAAGACTGGTGAAGAGCAGCACTGAGTTCGTCTCCATGATCTTGCTGGCCACCAGGAACAAGATGCCCACAGGGGCGTACCTAGTCACCCAGAGAGCCGGTCACTGCTGCTCACCCACTCCCCGGCCTCCCCCCGCGTCAGGAGGAGCCCAGGGCAACTCAAACTGATGTTTGGGAACCACTCCCAGCCAGGAGATAAAAGCCTGAGGGTTTTCATCGACACTTTGAGGAGTACCCTCCCAATTTGGACAGAAGCGTCCACTATGTGTGGTCCCTTGTTTGCTGACTTGCTTGTGACGAAGCAGGTCTGACTCAGACCAATACCTTCTCAGCACATCATCAAAAAGAAAAAGGTCACAGCTTCAGATCTTAACAGTTCTCACCTATGAGGCATTTACAACACACTGAACCTTTGATCACGAGGAATCGTCATAACGAGTGAGGTCCTTTTGTGAGCGCATCCCCAGGACTGCATGTCTGAGGCCAGCCTGGGCTACCTAGCAAGACTCTGTCTCCAAAAAATAAAAAAGGTTGAGCATGGTAGCACCTGCCTATAATCCCCGCATTCAGGATGCTGATATGAGGATCCCAAGTTCAAGCCCAACCTGTGCAACTTAAGAGATTTAATGATATCCTGTTTCCAAAAAATATTAATTAATTTAATTTAATTTAATTTTAAAGGGCTGGGGATGTAGCTCAGTGTGAAGGATGTGGGCTCAGTCCCTGGTTCAAAACCAAAAAGATCAATGAAGTGCCAGCATTGGATTCTTAGCACCCATGGAATTCAGCTCTGTTGCCATCTTATAAGTGAGGAAACTGGGAATAGTCACTGGCAGAGTTTGTTTGTTTGTTTGTTTTGGTTTTTGAGACAGGGTCTCACTATGTAGTCGAGACTGACCTGGAACTCACTATGTAGCCCAGGCTGGTCTCGAACTCACAGCAATCCTCCTGCCTCAGCCTCCCGAGTGCTGGGAAGTCACTGTCAGAGTTGAATGCAGGCCCTCTGGCTGCAGGGAGTGGATAAGGATTCCCCTGACCCCACACAGACATGCGCCACCTGTCTCCCACCACCTACCACATGATCCAAGAGACCAGCACCATGGTGGCATCATTGAAGGAGTTGAAGAAGTTGATAAGCAGCTCCCCCTCGGGCCCCAGCTTCCGCAGGGCCACACCGAAGATGATAGCAAACACCACCAGGCCCAGGATGTTCATGCCATCCTCTTCCTTACCCACCTTTGGTGAGAAACAGATGCGGGGGGGGAAGGAGGGTCACGTAGTCCGGCTGCCCGGCCACAGAGAGCTCGTCCCAGGCACTACCAAGACCCAGCAGAGCCAGGACAGACCAGATCACTCTGCGTCCAGGGGAAACAGATGTCACCAGGGGTCACTGAGAGAGCAGGAACTGGGGAGCCCCGGCGAGGGAGGGTAGTGAGAGAGGTACCAGCCTGGGGAGCAAGGGGCCTCAGAGAAGGCTAACTAAAGTAACAGGCACCTGAGTTGAAGACAGGAGAGGTAAACCAGGTAAAGAGGAGCAGTAGAAGTTTCCAGGCAGGAAATAATGTTCAACAGCCAAGAAATGAGCCCGAGCTGTGCATTCAAAGAATGTAAAGAAACTGGGCATGGTGGCACATGCCTGAGAGGCTGAGGCAGAAGGATCACCACAGCCAGCCAGCCTGGGCTACACAGTGAGACCCTGTCTCAAAAAACAAACTAGAAGTCCATGGCAGCTGGAGAAAAAGTTGAACAGAGCAGCTGTGAAATGAGGCTGGGGGAGAGAGGCTGGGGTCCGACCCTGTAGGGACGCATCGTGCATGGACGGCGGCAAGCAGCCTGAGTCTCCCAACAGGCTCCGGCGGGGGCACAGCCAGTCAGACTTACGCTGTGGGAAGACCCCCTGGTTGCCAGGTTGGGGTGCATGTAGCAGGTGCAAAAGGCTGCAAAGCGCCAAAGATCACAGAGTTTACATCAAATTCCACACCTGATAGAAGACCCAGAAGGCAGATAAAGACCAGAAAACCACAATAGGATCCTGATCCCACAGCCCCTTGCACTCACCTTCACCTTGGTGTGGTTGAAATGTCCATCTTCATAGGTGGTGGTGTACTGCAGGCAGGATGGGAAGAGTCAGGGTCAACTGTCACGAGCCCCTCGTCCCCCCAGGGCAACGTGCTCAGAGCCTGCCCTAAGCCGACTTCCCCCCGTCACCATAACAGGTCTCTTAGCACCCCATTTCCTGGAGGTAGAAACCACAGCTCAGTGGCAAAGCCAAATGGCCAACCACTTGTCACACAGCTAGAATGAAAACCCACAAGAGGCTCCAAGCCCATGTTCCCTCCCCGCGTGGGGAAAGTGCCGGGCTGCCCAAGAACCCCAGAAAATCACATGTAACGTGTGGCCATGTGCATTCTCCCAGGCACGGCACAAAGGGTGGTGGCAAGGCTACAAGGGGCTGTCTCCTTTCCTGTCCCCCATGACCACCAGGGAACACCTCTGAGGACTTACTGAGCGGAAGGCTGCAGACACCAGGTTGGAGGGAAAGATGTTTCTGTAGAAACAGACAAGGAAGTTATTAAACACAACTGTGGTTGGGGAGGACAGGAGCGCATTGGCTGGGGGTAGATTGGCCTCCTGGAGGGGAGTGCAGGGATCTTTTGAGGCCCCATCAGCACCCAAATGTGAAATATGACCACACACACACACACATGTCCTGCCAGGGCTCAGACACACAGTTGGAATGGCTTGCACACCTTCCAGCGGGGGAGTCTGAGCTGGCCTCCTCTGGCCCCTGAAGGGCTGGCACTCCGGGCCCAGGGGATTGTGGGCTGGAAGTAAAGAATGCTGGGCCTCAGAGAAGGGTCACCCCGGCCTTAGCTCCACCCATGCAGCAAATTTAACACCCGGGCTGTATTGCATCAGCTACTTCCTGGAGGACTGAGAAAAGGGCTGGTCTTTGAGGGGCCCTGGCACAGGGAAGGGTGTGATTCAGGAGGATCTGGGCGTGTTAGAAAGTGGAAGTGAGGTCCTGGGGATTTGACTCAGTGGTTTTGCCACCTGCCCTGCAAGTGCAAAGGCCTGAGTTTGATCCCCAGTACCACCCCCCAAAAAAGAAGAAAGAAAGCGGAAGTGAGAGGCCAAGAGGGGACAGCAGGGGAGGCCCAGTGTGACATGAATATGCACATGCACTTGCAGTGGGTCCTGCCACTGCCAGGAGAAGTAGGAGCAGCCAAAGAGGTCCAGTCCTGTTCCAGCGAGGCTGCAGTCACCCTAACTTATTCTATCCTCACAGCGGCCTGGGGACCAACACTACACCATATTTCACAAAAAGGGAAACTGAGGCACACAAGGGCAACAAACAAAGGCCCAGTTAGGAAGCGACAGAGCTGGGATTTGAAGCTACCTTGGAGTCCTCACTCCCTGCATCCTTCCTTTCCCAAAGACCAGGGTAAGATCAGACACGGGCAGTGCCAGCACGGCCAGGCTGTGTGGTGGAGCAGCGTGACATGGGTGGTCTCATGGGTGTGCACCAGACCTGAGCATTAAGGGTGGGCTCAGGCATTCCTGAGGCAGGCGGCACCACTGGACACCCCTAAAGGGTGTTAGCACACAGTGTGTGTGTGTGTATGTGTGTGTGTGTGTGTGTGTGTGTGTGTGTAACAGCTGCTGTAAGGCCACGTGTCTAAGTGCCTCTGGGTGCTGTGTCCAGCTGCGGGTCCGTTGGCTAGAAGGCTGAGTGACTGTGGCCGGCCACGTGTGAGGGGCGTAAGGAACTGGTGCTCATAAACAAACAGCCCAGAGTGGGTGTGCCCACCGGTTTCCAGCTAATCTCACCCGGCCAGGAGGTATCACCCGCTGCAAACGCGGAGAGCAGCCCCGCACATCTCCCGTCTCGCCACATGAATGTCCCCAGGGTGGGAAGACCCTGTTCCATGACTCACAGTTTCCTCCCCCGACTTCCAGGAAGTCCCCAGCCTGTAGACACTGAGTCAGAGGCCTTAAAGGTGAAGGCCAGGGGAACCCCACCGTCTATGGGGAGTGGAGGGTACAAGGAATCAAACCTGCTACCCTCGAGGGTGGCAGGGCTGACCTAGAAGACAGAAGAGGGAAGTGGCCAGGCCAGCTGAACTGGGAGGGAAGAAAGGCTCAGAAAGAGACATCTGTGTCTGGGTGACACGTGGTGTGGCAGTCCTGGGACTTAGAAGAAAGAGCTCTTCAGATCCCCTCAGGTCCTCCAGGAGCTCCTTACCCAAGAGTCCCAATCCCTCCGACACACATCCCACATCTTTATCCCCAAAGCCCCATTATCACGGGGCCCCTGGACACCCAAAGATTCTCTCCCACTGCCACAGATATGCAGCTGTTGGGGTGGGTTAGCATGAAGCTTCTGTCCAGCTGGGGGTCCTCGGGCTCCCTGTCCCCACAGGGTCTGTTGCCTCTGGACAGGGCTATGTCCCACGGCTCCCAAACATTACTCTTCCTTCTCCAAGACCTCCTTGCCTATCACCCTCACGCAGAGTCCTGCTTATATACCCAGGTCCCCAGATTTACAAGCCCTCCCAGGAGTTTGGTCTCCCTCTCTCTAGTGACCAGAGCCCCCAGACAGCCACCCTGGGAAGGGACACTTCATTCTCGTGTCCACCATATTCTGAGCAGGGGGCCCACCCCACCCCACGCGGGGAGGGGACGTCTGACCTCACAAGATCCAGGAAAGAATCCAGCACCTCCTTGCCACGGTGGGTCGTTTCTGTGAGTTGGATGGCAGAGATGTTGACAGAGGCGGCTCCGGGCTGCAGCACCAAGGCCAAGCCCACGCCGAGCGCCGAGGCGATCAGGGTGGTGACCAGGAAGAAGAGCAGCGCCCAGGCACCCAGGCGTCCGAGCGCGCCA
>NW_022900931.1:63221562-63243038 GCF_012274545.1 Fukomys damarensis
GGCTTTCGCGGCTCTGGGTGCTGGCTGAGACCCGAGGTCCTCGGCTGCCCGTGGCCAGCAGCGCCCAGGTGGCGTAGATCCGGGACGTCCGGCTTCGGGAGGCGGGGATCCTGGGTCCTGGAAACCGAGGCCTAGGGCCGGAAGCGGACTCCAGGAGGAAGGAATTTAAGACTCCATCCAGGCCCCTGGGTAGGGAGAGTAGCGGCCCAGGACTGAAGAAAATAGTGACCCGCACCAAAGGAAAGAGCCCCAGGGACGCCGCGCAGTTCTGAGCACCCCGCAATTAAGGACGGGGGCGGGGCTTGAGAAGGCGGGGCCCAACCCACGAGCTCCGATTCGCTGCGGTGCGTTCCAAACGCTACTGCCAGAGAGGGGCGGGGCTGAGACCCGGGAAGGCCCCGGGTACCCAAAGTAGGCTAAAAAGCGCCTCGAGGGGCGTGGTGGCGCACATCTGAAATCCCTGCACTCCAGGGGCTGAGGCACAAGCGTCTTCTCGAGTTCGAGGCCATCCTAGACTGCATAGTGAGTTCAGGGCCAGCCTGAGCTACAAGGCGAGACCCTGTTTCCAAAAAAAAAAAAAGTTTATAAGGACTGGCCTGTAGGGGACGGGGCCAGGGAGGACCAAAAGTGGTCCAGAAGGGGCAGGCTGCTGGGAAATTGCTTTTGGGTCCTGGGATTTGGTTCAGTGGTTTGGCCGCCTGCCCAATAGCGCAAGGGCCCAAGTTCGGTTCCCGGTACAAAAAAAAAAAACAGACCACAAGGTCCTAAATTCAATCCTGGTAGCAAAAGAAAAAAAAAACAAAATACAAATTGCTTTGGAATGATTTACAGTTATTCGTTGAATAATGTTTACAGTTTATGTATGTGTTTATTTATTTAGAGACAGGGTCTTGTTATGTAACACAGGCTGGCCTCAAACTCTCAATCTCCCTGCCTCAGCCTTGTCAGTGCCAGCCCAGGTTTTTAAATAAATGTTTCCATCTGGGTGCAGTGACGTGATTGTGTCATCCCAGCAACTTGGAGGCTGGGGCAGGAGGATTGCTTGAGCCCAGGAGTTTGGGGCCAGCCCAGGCAACACAGGCAGATGCTACTTCAAAAAACAAATGCTCATGTAGTTGGACATTATCTCTACTAACACCTGGCACAGCCTCACTCTCCCAGTTTCCTGACTTGGAAGCAGATGAAAGTAATGAAGTTTGCAGGGGCCTAGACCCACTGCCCGAGCAGTTTTTGAACTCAGGTGTCTCTGAGCCCAGTCTGCGTCGGAGAGCTGTGAGGACTCCTGCACTGGGTCCCCTCCAGGAATGGGTGTTTCCTTCGAGGGACTCATTTATCCTGAGCACCGTGTTAAGTCCTGTGATGAGTGGGGCTGGGGGCAAACAGTCAGTTTAGGTGGACTTTAGTCGCCCAAAGTCCAGTGGTAGAGACAGAGTCGTCCTCACTGTGATGACACAGTAACAGGGATGGGAGGCAGGGGCTACTTGGGGAGGAAAAGGTGTCCCAGCTGGAACTCAAAGAAATCGGACTGCTGCGGCTTGAAAATGGTTTGTCCCCTTGTACTAGGCGTGGTGGACACACCTGTAGTCCCAGCACTTGGAGGCTGAGGCAGGGGGATTACCACGAGGGCGAGGCCAGCCTAGGCTACAAAGTGAGTGCAAGGGCAGCCTGAACTATATACTAAGGCCCCATCTCAAAAATCCAAAGAAGGAAAATAAAATAGTTTGTCCCCAATTCAGGCAGGGATTTGATCTCCAAAGACTTATAGTAATGGAATGGCTTTAAGAGGTTGGGAATTTAACCTAAGTATCATGCTTAGGGCTGTGGCCCTGGGAGATGATTACTTTAGATTAGGTTAGCCAGGTGGCTTGATGAGGAAACAGAGCTGGGCTCTGCGGCTCCTGTTTGTAATCCCAGCTGTCTGAGATACTGGGCAGAAGAATCAAAAGTTGGAATCCCGGCTGGGGACCTCAGTAGTGCCACTGCCTGCCTGGCAAGTGCAAGCTCCTGAGTGCTATCCCTGGTACAAAAAAAAAAAGTTGGAGCCCCGACTGGACAACTTGGTGACTTCAAAATAAAAAATAAGAAAAGGCTATAAAGTAGCCAGCCTCGGGTATTTCATTAGAGTAGGGAAAACTAACTCATCCTTGGCCTATTCCACATAAAGGGAATGACACATGCATGCAAAGCCACAGGGCTGAAGAGTTGGGAATGTCCCAAAGCACACATCTCACCTGGCTGTCCCCTTCCTCTGGACAGGCCCACGGCTTCCTGCAGGATGAGGTCCAAAGTCCTCAGCTGGGCACCGATCCATTAGGTAGTTCATTCCTTCACGCCACCTGAGAGCATTAAATAGCAAGGGACACCCGCTGTGCAATGCTGACCTTGGACGCCCTCCCAGATTCATCCAACGGTTCAGCCAGAGGGTGCTCCAGTCCCTCACGTAGAATGGTGCAGTGTCTCCCAGCACCTGTGCACTTCCCTCTGTGCATGTGTGCGTGTGTGTGCGTGTGTGCGGTGCTGGGGCTTGAATCCAGGGCCCCACTCATGCTGGGCCATTGCTCTGCCACTTAGCCGCATTCCCAGCAATCTTTATTTCCTTATTTTGAGGCAGGGACTTGCTAAGTGGGTGGCCTCAAACTGGGGATCCACCTCCCTCAACCTTCTGAGTAGCTGAGATGATACACGCACCCTGCCATGCCCAGTCTGTATAATTTTTTGGTGCCAGGGTTCGAACCCCAGTGCTGGTGCATGCTAAACTCTACCACTGAGCAACACCCTAGTGAAGAAATATTTTTAAGAAGGGAGATGTTTGCCCTTTCCATTTTCCTAGCTTGAGGACTCTAATATTTTGAGTGCACAATGAAGGCCAAAGAAAGGTGAAAAAACATAGATATAAGTACAGCTGCCAGGCGCAGTGGCGCACACCTGTAATCCCAGCACTCGGTAGGCTGAGGCAGGAGGATCACTGTGAGTTCAAGGCCAGCCTGGGCCACATAGCCTGACTCTTGTCTCATAAAAACAAAACAAACAGGGCTGGGGATTTAGCTCAGTGGTGCTGCTGCCTCCCTCAGAATCACAAGCTCCTGAGTTTGATCCCTGGGACCAAACAAAGTACTCCTATTTGAACCAAAGGGTGATGTAACAGTCTTTTCCTTATCTTTTTATAGCTAAAAGGATGAGAATCATTCCAGAAATGCTTGTCAGTAACTCCTGCTTTCTCATCCAGCTGAATAAAATGCATTCTGTAATAATTTACGATGCTTATACAAAAGTCTCACGTGAATAGATCGGTAAAATTAATGAAGAGATTTTTAAAAACCCATAGATAAGAGGTAGAGGCTGAGATGTGTCTATTTCACAAAGGAAGAAGCAAGGTGCAGGCTGGCACCGTGTCACCCGTGAACAAAAGCAAGCCAGGTGTGGCAGTGCACATCTGTAACCCCACCACTTGGGAGGCTGAGGCAGGAGGATCACCTCGAGTTTGTGGCTGGCCTGGGCTACATAGTGAGTTCAAACCCAGCCTAGACTACTTAAAAGCCTGCAGAAATTCCAAGAAACTGTTAAAAGTGATTATACTGAGGAAGGAAGCTGAGGCTTCAAAGTTCAGCACAGGTACTGCAGACTCTACTTTCATGGTCTTAGTCTCTCCATGGCTAAAGGAGCAAAACACCTAACTCTCTGTCCTCAGTGAGCTCGGTTTTCTGTGGTGCAAAACAGGGATGATTTCAAAGAGGTGGAGGTGATCAGAGGGAAGTGTACAAAGTGCCCAAGCTGAGGCCCACAAATCTCAGCCCCAGGCTGGAGCCAGAGCTCAAAAGGAGGGCATCTGCCTGGCACTGTAAAGCCCTGGGTTCCACTAAAGAAAGAAAAAACCTCTACCCGCCCATTGTAAAACTATGACTCCTGGGGATTTGACCCAGAGAATGCTGAACTATACCCTCAGCCCTTTTTTGTCTTTCTTTCTCTCTCTCTTTTTTTTTTTCTTTCTTTTTGTATTTTGGAGAAGGGTCTTGCTATGTAGTTCAGGCTGGCCTAGAACTTGCTATGTAGCCCAGGCTGACATTGAACTCACAGTGATCCTCCTGCCTCAGCTTCCCCAGTTCTGAGACTACAGGCAATGGTGCACCATCACGCATGGTTTATTTATGTTATATTTGTTTGTTTGTTTGTTTGAGACAGGGCCTCACTATGTAGTTGAGACTGACCTGGAACTAACTATATAGCCCAGGCTGGTCTCGAACTCACAGAGATCCTCCTGCCTCAGCCTCCCTAGTGCTGGAATTACAGGCATGCATCACCATGCCTGGTTTATTTTTATTATTTTTAAAATGCCTTCAGGAGTGTTTATTGTGTTTGAGATGATACATCAGTGCTCTCTGGGCTACAAACAGTAAAAGGAAATCATTACAAACTGTCAAAGGTAAAAGGTAAAACATTTTCACAACAGCATGAACCATATACTCAGAAATAGACCTGTGTTTAAAACAAATGCCGTAATTCCTAGTCATCTGTGGCTGCTTTTATAACTTCATACAGATAATGAATTAGACTAAAATGAACTATAATTTTTTTTGCACTATAATATTTGATGGAACTTCAGGCCTTTTATTTTACTTTATTTTGGCTAAATTACCCAGCTGGCTCCAAATTTTTAATCCTCCCAAGTAGCTGGGGTTAGAGGTCTGAGCCACTGGGACAAGCTGTGCTGACCTTTTGCAGACAAAGACTCTGTCCGGCGAGATCACATTCGCCTGGAGTCCTGGCCACAGGGAGGCTGAGGCAAGTGGCCGGCTTGTGCCCGTGGGATGGAGACCGGCTGGGCGCTTTGGCTCAAAACTAAAACAAAGTGTTCTGCGGAGAAAGACCCCTTAGGCCTCAGGTGCGACTCCAGCAGGTGTTTGGCACATACTTCGCCGGTGGTCCTCTGGGAATCCGAGCCCGGGGCTATGGAGAAGTGACCTGAGCCATTTGGGCCCCGCGGGCAGTCTACTTGGAGGGTAGTCATTGCCACCCGGATCATGGGTGCCAGACTGGGAGGGGAGGGAGGAAGGGAGGGAGGAAGGGAGGGAGCCGCACCTCCCCACCCCCCACCCCCACCCCCATACCTCCGCAGAATGTACGTGGGCGGAGCCGAGAAGGCACGTCCGAGGATCTGGCCCAGGATTGGCTGGCACTGCCCCGCTCCCTGCCCTCCCAGCCACTCCCCCCACGGCAAAAAGCAGCGGGTTTCAGCCAGTTTCTCTCCTACCCGGCCCTACCTCAGACCAGTTTCCAGTTTCACCACTGGGAAAAAAGGCCTGGTGTTCTGGGAAGTGGGTGAGGAAGGCCAGAGGGAGACCGGAGGGAGGCTGGGCTGAGCGGCGAGCAGTCGGGACCCCGCAGAGCAGAGAGGCCCTTCCAAGACCACCTGTAAAACACCTATTCTCCTTTTTGTTGTTTTTGGTTTTGTTGTTTGGTTGCTGTTGTTGTTGTTGGCCTGGGTTGTTTTGTTTTGTTTTGGTACTGGGGATAGAACTCAGGACCTTGCACTTGGGAGGCAGGCCAGCAGTACCACTGAGCCAAATCCCCGGCCCTCCTTTGGTTTGTTTTTAAGACAAAGTCTCCCTATGTAGCACTGGTTGGCCTTGAATGTACAGTGACCCTCCTGCCTCAGCCTCCCGTGGTGCTGCTGTGTGCCTCCATGCCTGGCCAGAACCAAATATTAGGATGTCAGGGAAGGGAGGGGAAGAAGGGCACAAGCAGAAACACAACAGGGACACAGTCCTGCAGACAAGAAGGGCTTGGGTCATTGGAGAAGATGCAAATATTGGATTTGATTGGAGTAGAAAATTCAAGGCAGACAATCCCCGGTACCAAAAAAAAGAAAAAAGAAAAAGAAAATTCAAGGCAGAAACTGACATGAATTAAGGCTGAGCAACAGGGCAGGGGGCAGGAGCGGCCAGGGCACACCTGTAATTCCAGCACTTGGGAAGCTGAGGCAGAACTACTGCAAGTTTAAGGTCAGCCTGGGCTCCATACATAATAAGCTGAAAGTCAGTCTGAACTACGTAAGCAAGACCCTGTCTCAAAAAAAAAAAAAAAATCTATATATAAAACAAAGCAAAAGTGAAAACCAGCCGGGCATGGTGGCCCACACCTGTAATTCCAATACTCAGGTGGCTGAGGCAGGAGGATTGCTGTGAGTTCGAGGCCAGCCTGTGCTGCATTTTGAGTTCAAGTTCAGTTACATATGGAGAACCCGATAACAAGAACAAAACGGGCTAAATATTAAACTGTCTCAAAACCAACACAAAGCCCAACACAGCTGCACAGCGCTGCAAAGCCCTTTGTTTCTTTGGTTGCATCACCCCTTCCTCTTCTGTGTCAAATGTCCTCCCGTGTCTCTCGTCGGGAAGCTTGGGATGAACTTGGCCCCCAGGTGACCCAGGACAACCTCCCGCCTCCAGATCTTGACCTGGTCACACCTGCAAAGAGACAGCACCTGGGCGACGTTGCTGGCAGGACCTCGCTGTGGTGAAAACAGAAATCAAAACCAAAGCCCAAATTTACAGAAATGTTTAGGGCAATGGACCCTCCGGGCGTAGCTGACTGTTCCTGCGAGTCTCCTCCTGGTGTCTTCAGCCTGGAAGGTGGATCAGATGGGCCGGGCAAACTGCGGGCTGAAGACCCTTGTTCTGCTGATTTTAGACAGACACTCCCGAAGTGACTAACGTGCCTACTGCGGGAGCTGAGAAGGACGCCACCCAAAGTTTCACACAATGAAAGCCAAGTTTTGCCTTCTTTCAGTTACCTGTGGGGCATTTGTAAGACTAAGAGAAGAGTCATGCGTTTTAGGGGAAAAAAAATTTTTTTCTTTGAGACAGGCTGTCCCTGAACTAGTTCCGATCCTCCTGCCTCAGCCTCCAGAGCAGGGATTACAGGCGTGCACCCACACTCTAGATGGAAAAACCACCCTAAGTCCCTGACTCCCGCAGGGGAAAACACAAAGGTGCTTTGGAGGAGTAGCAAGGTAGGGGCCCAGGGTTAGTTGCTCTTTGTCCTAAGGGGGTCTCTGCCTACATCAGGACCATTGTCCTCTCGGGTGCCAGCTACAGTGACTGCCGCGGCTTCGGTACTGGGTGACCCTCGGGGATTATTGAAAGTTTGAGCCCAACCTGGACCATTTCAGGAGACCCTGTCTCAAAAGAAAATAAATACATAAACGAAAAGGGCTGGGAATGCAGCTCAATGTGCAGGGCCTGAGTTTAATCTCTAGTACCTCTTTTTTACTTTTTTTTTTTAAATTTTGAGACAGGGTCTCCTGAGTCACTAAGTTGCCCAGGTTGGGCTCAAACTTGTGATCCTCCTGCCTCGGCCTCCCAGGGTGTGGGGGTAACAGGTGTGCGCCATCAGGCCTGTCTGGGTGGTGCTTTTGAAGAGCGCTGCTACAAAGAGAAGCTTGGGAGCAGGGAAATGGGGCTGGTGTGTGGGGTGGAAGGGGATCCATTTTTGTGGGTATTTAACTGTCCAGAATATAACTGCATGGGCTAGAGAAGAAGACTGGAGGTGTGAAGGGGAGAAGAGCAGTAGGAAAGAGGGTAGGGTGAGGGGAAGAGAGGATTTCAAGAGTGATGTGGGCTGGGGCACAGCTCAGTGGCCGGTAGGGCATATGCGCAACGTGTAATGTGTTAGGTCCTGGGTCCAACCCCCAGCACCATGAAAAACGTAAGTAAACTGCGAAGATCCTTTCTGTCTCTTCAATTCTCCCCAGAGCACTAGAGGAAGTACAGCTTCCTCACAGCTGAAAAACTCAGGCAGTCTCAACCCTCCTACTATGGACTCCCATCTCTGAGCGGGCATCTAAATGTTTCAAGTCACGTATTTTTCTTACAACCATTGCTGTCAAATACAAGTCCACCACTTGCACTGGTGCCTGACCAAAGATAAAGAAATGTGTTCCCTCTGAGCATGGTGGTGCAAACCTGTGATCGCAGCTCCCCGGGAGGCTGAGGCAGGAGAACTGAAAGGTTGAGCCCAGCCTGGGCAACTTAGCAATTTAGGAGACCCCGTCTCAAAATTTTAAAAAAAATTTGTTTTTAAATAAAGGTCTGGGGGTGCAGCTCAGTGTGAAGGCCCTGGATTCAATTGCCAGTACTGCCAAAAAAATATTTTTTTTTCTGATATATCCAAGGCCAGCCTGAACTACACAATGAGACTCTGACACGCTGTCTAAGAAAACAAAACACAAAAGCTGAATGCTTTCCAGGTGCAAATGGACATTTACTTAGGCCACCTCCTAGGTCATAAATGTCAGCTTCCAAAAGATTTGATGATGTAAAGACTGTTTTCTGCTCAGTGTCATGGTGTTCGCCTGTAACCCCAGCTCTGTGAGAAGCTGAGGCAGAGGGATTCATCTCAAGTTTGAGCCCAAGCTGGGCAATTTATTGACCTAAGAAGACCCTGTCTCAAAGTAAAGAAGGGCCAGGAATGTAGCTCAGGATCCTAGCCTTGAGTTCAATTCCCAGGAATGCCAAAAAAGTTTTCTTACCATAGTGCAATTGAATTTGAAATAAATAAAAACATCTGGAAAATCCCCACATATTTGGAAACTGCAATGTGCTTCTTCTAAGTGATCCTCAGAGCAAAGAGCAACACACAAACTGTGGGTGTATGTAGCTCAGTGGTAAGGGTATGTCCTTAGGGTGCATGAGGCCTTGATTTGATCCCAGCATCACCAAAAAAAATTTTTTTTTGCCATGCATGGTGGCCTCCCCTGTAATCCCAGCACTCAGGAGGCTGAGGCAGGAGGATCACTGTGAGTTCGAGACCAGCCTGGGCTACATAGTGACTTCCAGGTCAGTCTCAAGTACATAGTGAGACCCTGTCTCAAAAAACAAAAAAAACAAAACAAAACAAAATGTTTTTAAGAAATATTACATGTATACCCATGTGTATACCAGCGCAATTCACAACAGCTAAATATTGGAAGGAGCCTATATGTCCACCAAGAGATGAATGGATACAGAAAATGTAATCATACACAACAGAGTACTGCTCTGCCACACAGAAGGATAAATTTGAGCCATTTTTCGGAAAACAGATGCACCTCGAGATCATAGTGTTAAGTGAAATAAATCAGAGACAAAACCTTAAATATCAAATGGTTTCTCTTATATGCAAAACAAAATATAAGTAAAGAGCTGCGGTGGATTAACTAATGGTCAACTGGGAACGGGCAGCTGAAGTGAGTCGGCGTGGTCAGGGCGTGGGAGGCCCACCTGACTGACGGCTGCTGCCCAGGCATAAAGAGAACGGAGGGGAGGGAGGGCCCCGGCCGCTGATTTTCCTGACCTCCGTCTGGCTCCAGTGCAGATCCCTCACCCCACTGGCACACTTTCTGGCTTCCACCGCTGGCCTTTGGGTCTTCCCGGTGCGGATCCTCAGTACAGACTAGCACGGTACACTGCGGTGGGCTCCAGGCCTTTGGCTGGGTGCTCTGGGTCTCGACTGTGTGGAAAGTTCTCTTGCACCCCTCTGCACTCGACTTTTGGGGGGATGTTATACAATAATCCTGTAAAGAATGTGTCCTGTAGTAAATCTGCATCCTGGCTACAAGAACAAAATAAAAGATGGATGATAGGTAATAGCCAGATGGATCTTTAGCACATGGAAAGGGAACCAAGACACTGAGGGGACTTGATGGAGGGAGGGAAATAAGTTTTTGTTGGTTTTTGTTTTGGTTTGGTTTGGTTTTGGTTTTTTGAGACAGGGTCTCACTATGTAGTTGAGACTGACCTGGAACTCACTATGTAGCTCAGGCTGGTCTCGAACTCACAGCGATGCTCCTGCCTCAGCTTCCAAGTGCTGGGATTATAGGCGTGCGCCACCACGCCCGGCCTTTGTTGTTTTTTTAAAGGAAATTGTGATGTGTTTTGTACATGGGCCAAGTCCCTATGAGGAATGTGGTCATTATATACTACAAACATGTACAAAAATACATATTCTTTGAAGAGAGGGGAAGGAATAAAAAAGAATTTAAGATTTGTTATATTTGTGCACCAACTCCCCACAATAAATGTAATCATTGTGTAAACTGCAAACGTGTACCAATGAAAAAAATATTTTTTTTTAAGAAATAAATTTTCAGAGGCAGGCGTGGTGGCGCACAGCTGCAATCCCAGTTCTCGGGAGGCTAAGGCAGGAGGATTGTGTGTCCAAGCCCAGTCTGGCCAGTTTAGCAAGATCCAGTCTCAAAATTTTAAAAAGGGGACGGGGGATCTGGGGGTGTATGTCAGTGCAAAGGCCCTGAGTTCAATCGCCGCTACCACCAGAAAAGATAAAAATAAAAAGCCGGGCACCGTGGTGCACAAGTACAACCCAGCAGGTGGATGACGAGTTGTAGGACAATCGATGACAGCCTGGGCAACTCAGGAGGCTGGCGACAGCTTGTCTCAAAATAAAACAAATACAAGAGGGTGGGGGTGTAGCTGAGCGTGAAGGCCCTGGGTTCAATTTCCAGTGCACCAAAATTAAAAATGAAAAGAGATGGGTTCGCAGCTATGGAGGGAACACTTGCCTGGCATGTGGGAGCCTTTGTTCAGCTCCTAGCACCACAAACAAGCTCGGAGGAGAGCAGTGGACTCACTCACGCTAAAGTTGCATATCACCAAGCGGAAACAAAGTCTCTGTCTGGCCTCCTGAGAGATCAGGGGAAAGACAATTAAAACAATTTCCCATACAGGCGGCTTTCCTGGGGAGAGATAATGAAGCTTCCCCTGGTTTAACACCGCCTTCCTTTAATCCTTACATGGCCACGCAAGCAAGGCCACGGTCAGCAGTTAATTTATCTACTGCTCTCTCCCTGGCCTTGCCCTATAAGGAAAGTAACTGGATCTATGTACCTTTTGTTTTTTGTTTCTGCTTTTTTTAGCTGTTTTTGTTGTTGTTTTGTTGAGACAGGGTCTTGCTATGCAGTTTATATAATTCAGGCTGGTCTTGAACTCACTACCTAGCCCGGGCTGGCTACAAACTCTTGGAAATCCTCCTGCCTCAGCCTCCCAAGTGCTGGTATGGCAGGCATATACCACCACACGCAGGTTTTTCCTCTCTTTTTGGTCTATAGAAGCAATTTCTTCTCAGTCTATATGAATGCTCTTTCTATTTTTATAAAATCCAACATTGCCCGATTCTAGAATCCCTAAATAAAACCAATTAAGTTTCTTTTCTTTTTCCAATTAAATTCCTTAAAGCTGAGTGAGGTGGCACACACCTGTAATGCCAGCTACTCAGGAGGCAGAGGCAGGAGGACTAAATAAGTTCCAGGCCAGCCAGGACAACTTAGTGAGACTCTGTAGGAAAATTAAAAAATAAGCTAGGTGTGGTGGTACATGCCTGTAATCCCAGCTCTCTGGGAGGCTGAGGCAGAATGATCCCAAGTTCAAGCCCAGTCTGGGCAATTTAGTTACCCAGCAAAACCCTATTTTAAAGTAAATAAAAAGGGCTGGAGGTTTAGATCAATGTGAAGGCCCTGTATTCAATCTCCAGCTTCACAAAAGCAAAGCAACAAGATAGAAAAATAAAGACTCCTGGCTTGGAGCTCTCTAGGTTCAATACTCAGTACTGAAGAAAACTCCTAAGTTGTATTTTGTCCTTTGACTCGTTCAAAGTGTCAATAAATAAACCTATTTATTTCAACCTAGGGTATGAAATAAATTTGCGAATCTCAACTAAGCAGTCAAATTAATCAAGAAGCCCTGGGTTCAGTTCTCAGTACCAAACAAAATAAAATTAAATTAAATAAAAATATTAAATATCGGGATGCACTGCAGAACTAATCATTGTTTTGTGAAATTTTTGTTTAAATCATATGCATTATAGCCGGGTGTGGAGCGCCCACCTGTAATCCCAGCACCTGAGAAGCCAAGGCAGGAGGATCAGTGCAAGTCTGAGGGCAGCCTGGGCTACATTGCAAGACCCTGTCTCAAAAAACAAAAGCCCAAAAATGTATGCGTATGTGCCCACACACTGTACAGCAAGGGACGCGCGGGCCACTCCGTGTCACGTGTCTCAGGTTCAAAGCCACTTGACAAACTCCGGCCTACCGGGTCCGCGACGTCACCCTCTGGCCTTCTCCATGCTCCATTTCGCGTCTATGTTCCAAACATTGCTGTCCTTGTTTCCCATCTTCCGATCGGGGCTCCCCGGAGCGCTCCAGGCCCCAGGTGTCCCCTCAGACCTCCCCGGGGCCCCTGTCTGGGTCACTGTCTGGGGACAGGTCTGCACCCCCCCACCGGACTGGCAGGGGGCCATCTCCACCTCTGCTGTGTGCCTAGAGCTGGGCACACAGTGAGAATGCCAGGAATGGGGGTGACTCAGAAGCGGGAAGGAAAGGAGGTGGCTGGACCCCGAGGGGACCCTCGGGCACAGGGAGCTCAGAGGCCCAGGTGCATGCGCCTGTGGCCTGGGGACCTGGAGAGGCCCTGCCCTGTCCTTCCTCCCATCCTTGTGATTTATTTAAGAGCTGGCTTGTCTTACCGCTCCGCTCCGCAGGCCTCTGTCTGGCCCTGGTGGCTTGTGGCACTGTTGTCACTCAGGTTTCTGCACCCCGAGGGGCCCAGGTGTCCTACAGCCCGGCCCGCCTCCCCGAACCCAGCCAGGGGAGGGAGTAGCTGCCCAGGGCAGCAGCACCGGCCCCACTGTCCCTGGACACGGCGACCTGGTTAGAAGGATATCTGATGCTTCCGAGGGGCAGGACAGGAGAATGGCGTGGAGGAGGGGCGCCCACTTCTTAGCTGACCCAGGAGGAGCCAGTCCTGAGGCCCAGGGCCTCCAGAGGGCCGTAGGAAAGCAGGACCTGTTCGGGAGGTGAGGGCACACAGCCCCTGCAGAAGCCCTCGGCGCAGCCTTGGCCTTGAGGGAGGGGTGGGTGAGGCTGGAACATCAACCCTTCCCTTTGGGGAGCCCTGGCCAGAGGCTCAGAAAGCAAACAGCCCTGAAGTGTGGGCGGCAGTGGGGCTGGAGCAGAACCTGCCCTGCCCGGGTCCAGGAACTCCGGGGACGCAGGGCCCCAGCCCGAGCCAGTTCTTGGAGTAGACACAGCCTATTCGCAGCGTCTGTATGGGTGTCACCCCCACCCGAGGCAGCTGGCCGTGAAGGGCCAGGACTTGTTGAGTTGGGGACATTGCTGCCACAGACTGCCCGGGGCTACCAGAGTAGATTTCCCTCGTGGGAGCCGACTAGACCTAGGGGAAAAGAATCAAAACAGAACAAAACAAACAAACAAAAAACCTGGCTGACTTTCTGAGCCAAGAGTGAGGCCTTGACCTCACTCTTTTTTTTCTTTTTTAAACTCAGATTTTTGTTTTTTTAACTCAGGATGGAAGCCTGGACCACACACATACTACCACTAGGGCTCTACCGCCGAGCCTTTTTTTTTTTTTTTTTTTTTTCCACTCAGCCTTTTTAAATCTTTAATTTTGAGCCAGGGTCTCCTGAAGTCATCACAGTTCCCAGGCTTGGCTCTAACTTTCCATCCTCCTGCCTCAGCCTCCTCAAGTGAGAATTGAGAGGTGTTAGAAGTTGTTCTTTAGCTAAAGGGAGGGAATCTGAGTGGCTATTAACAGGCCCTGGGCAAAGTCATCCTAGGAAAAAAGTTGCAGAAGTTTGAGGTAGGGAGGGTATGGAGAGCACAGCCATATTGACCTGTGATTCACCCGAGCAGTGTGGACCTGCCGTCTCCATAGCAATGGGCTAGTTCAGCTGGTGATCTGATCTATTGCCTAGCAGATGTAACTCATAATAATTGTTATTACTTCCTTCTGGAATGTGTGGGTGGTACTTTCGCTCCCGTACAGCCGGAGAGTATAAAAGGAAAAGGTTCTGTAATAAAGCAAGCAAGTAACTTGAGAAGAAAAGTGCCTTCCGTCTCTCTGTCCTCCTCCTTTCAGGTTTAGGACCTGCTGGCAGGATCCTGACGTCGCGGCTCGCGACAGGAGGGCAAAAGGCAGCTGTCACCTCAGGCTCAAAAGCGATCCAGCGGGCCTGGGATTTAGCTCAGTGGTTCCAGGGCTGCCTCACAAGTGCAAGGACCCAAGTTCAATCCCAAGTACCAAAAAAAAGAGAGAGAGAGATCCAGGAACATGACATTTGAGAGCACATTATAAACCGACAGGCCCAATCCCCTTGGTACAGACAAGGAAACTGGGTCCCACAGTCCCACAGCAGCCCGGCATGGTGGTACGTTTGTAATCCTAGTGTTACAGGAAATACTACCAGAGGTGAAAAGTCAAATCCCAACCTGTTACCTGTATGATACGCTGAGTTCTTGTTCTCTAGAAATGGAAGGAGTCCTAGGAACAATGGAGGTTAAGCGTAGGAAGATATTTATTGATAGGAACGCTCCTGAGGGGTAGCTGGGGACCCCACTCTATAGGGGAGTTTTATAGGGTGAAACCCAAGTGGCTACAACATGGGACGCAGCCATGGACATCCAATGAGGTTACAAGTACAGTCACTTAGGTATGTGTCCAATGGGAAAGCAAGTCACATAATAAGCGTGGTGGAAAGAGCAAAGATTCTCCTAGGAAGTGGTGGGTCCAGAGGTCTCTGGTCACTGAGGTGGCCAATGTCTATCTAGATTTCATTAGACCCAGTTTGTTCTTTGAGGAAGTGTGCAGATCTGGTCATCTTGTCTTTATTTTGAGGCCTGGTTTTCAGCTGTGTCTCTAATGCAGCTGTGGTGTGTTTTACCTTTGTTCTGACCTGGCCCTATCTGACTGTCTATAATATTTCTACCTAGCTCATCTATCTATAATACTAGCACTCTGGGAGGCTGAGGCAGGAAGATCTCAAGTTTGAGCCTACCTTGGCAACTCAGTGACCTACTGAGACCCTGTGACAAAATTTCCAACTGGAAATGTAGCTCAGTGGCACCTGCCTCGCAAGTACAAGGTCCTGAGTTTGATCCCCGGTACCAAAAAAAAAGGGGAGCGGGATGCAGCTCAGTTCAAAGACCCCAGGTTCAGTTCCCAGTAACACACACACACACACACAAATCCTATAGCAAATTAATGAAGCTACAAGCTCTGAAGCCCTGACTTTTCCAACAGCCACAGGCCTGGAAGTGGCAAAGCAGGAGGAAGGGCACAAACCATCCAGAACAACAGAGAAGCCAATCAGCTTTCCCTTTCATTTGTGCGTTTCAGTTGCGATGCCAAGTGTGAGTACTACAGGTGCGTGCCACACTTCCGACTATCTTATTTTATTGTTAAAACATCTCCAGCCTGGGTAGTATTTTGATCACAGTAAAATCAACACAGCACGCCAACAGCTGGGACTGCCAGAGGTGCTGGCCTGGAAGGTGACTGAAGGAACAGGCTAACGGGGCTGTGGCACCACTCAAGCGCCTGAAGCCAGCTGGACAATGACTTTTCACCCTGCCAAGCCGGTCAGTTCCAGACTGCACCAAGGACCGCTACGACCAGTTTTCAGACTCACTAAGGAGAAGCAGGACAGATTGGCACAGAGCCTGGACCAGTGGCTTTAGGCGCTGGGAATTCGCCCTGCACGGCGGGACCACGGGAACCCCTGAGAGTGGTGGCACCCGACCCCTTCAGGGGACAGAACCTCAACACAGCTTCTGTACAGACGCACGAGGGGTCACAGTGAGGGCACGGCGCCACCTTCCCTGGGAAGACAAAGGGCGAGGCCAGACTACAGCGGGGACTTGGAGGTTCCTGGGGACACAGTGGGGTGTGGGGGCAGCCTGTGCTCTCTGGCACATTGGCCGCGGGGCAGAACCGCCCAGCCTCTTGGGAAAGTGCCGCATCAACAGATAATGTCGCAACTGCAGGCTGGCACGTGGGTACTGTTTGCTGTAACAAAAGACTGGAGGCAACATCACAAAGGGACCGGCAGAAACACTTCGTGGCAGGGCCCTGCAATGGAACAGCACACAGCTTTACAGGGACTAAAAGACAGAAAGGATGACGTGGGTGTGATGGTGCTCACGTGTTGTCCCAGCAGTCAGGAGGCTGAGGCAGGAGGATGGCTGTGAGTTTGAGGCCAGCCTGGGCTACATAGTGAGACCCTCTCTCAACAACAACAACAACAACAAGTGGCAAGAACAAAGGGATGAGTGTGTTGGGCTGGGGATTTAGCTCAGCGGTGCTGCCTGCCTCACAAGCACAGGGTCCCAAGTTCAATCCCCGGTACCAGAAAAGAAAAAAACTAAAACCAAAAAAACCCCCAGAGGAATGAATGTGCTTGAAGCCAGGGCAATTAATGGCAATGTGTCTTTTACTGTAACCCATTTTTTGAAATTTGGTGTGTTTTTTTGTCTTTTTTTTTTGGTACCAGGGATCGAACTCAGGTCCTCATGCTTGAGAGGCAGGAGCCGGAACCACTGAGCTGAATCCCCGGCCCTGTAATGCATTTTTAAAATTTTTTTTTGTAATACATTTTTAAAATGTAAATATTCACTATATTTTTAAATCACAACTCTTACTCCCTCCATGGCCGATTTCATTACCACTGATTTGGCTGGTGCAGAGTTTGGAAGAGAAAACCAACACCTCACCCTTATGTGTCATTTCCACCTGCAGACACAACAGGTCACAACTAACTCCAAGGGCACCGTCAAGCATAAAATGTTCTAAAAGAATTAGGAAGAATGGGCTGAGAATGTAGCTCACTGCTAGGGAGACAGGAGACTGGTTGGCAGATAGGAGCTCTAGGTTCAATTTCCAGCAGCCCAAAGTAATTAAAAAATAAAAAGAATTAGGAAGCAATAAATATCAGCCATGTATTTATTACCTTTGTGTGTGTATGTGTGTGTGTGTGTGTGTGTGTGTGTGTGTGTGTGTACAAGGTCTCACTATGGAGCCCAGGCTGGCCTTGAACTTGCTGCCATCATCCTGCCTCAGCCTCCTGAGTGCTGGGATTACCGGTGTGCACCACCATGCCAAGCTGTTTGTTTTTGTTTTTCCAGTACTAGGGATTGAACCCAGGAACTTTGCACTAAGCCACATACCGACCCTCTTTTATTTTTTGAGTCAGGATCTCACTAAGATGCTAAATTGCCCAGGCTGGGCTCAAACTTTTGATCCTCCTGCCTCAGCCTTCCAGAGTGCTGGGAGTACAGGAGTGTGCCACCACACACTGCATTGATTTTGTTTGGACATAAATTATTTACTTTTAAACTTGCACAATTTAATTTTTAGTAGTAGCTAAGTACTGGCTTGCAAAATTCCTAAAAGTTCAGCAACCTGCTTTTGAGATCTGGCTCCAGTACACAATGAGACAAAAATGAATCCAAGATAAGAACGCTAAGGCCAATTTTTTTTCCAGTGGAGGATTGAACTGGAGGACCTCAAGCATGCCCTGAGCTACCCCACAATCCCCAAATCCAAATTGGACGTATTCTAGAAGTCTCTAGGCCTCTAGCACTCCTTACTTAAGCCTCTTCACCTGTATGTCTCGCCTTTCTGTCTTAGGAGACATCAGACACATCCCTACCCCAAAGCCTTTGCACTTGCAGTTTATCCTAGATAATCCCATGGCTCACTCATTTACCTCCTTCGGCACGTTGTTCAAATGTTGGCTTTAACACAGAGCACAGTGGTACACACCTATAATCCCAGTACTTGTGAGGCTGAGGCAGGAGGATCTCTGTGAGTTTGAGGCCAGCCTGGGCGACATAGTGAGTTCAAAGTCAGCCTGAACTACACAGTGAGACCCTGTCTCAAAACAAATAAACAAAACAAACAAAAAAACCCTCAAGCCTGTCTTCAATACCCCAGCTCCTCTTACTTCATGTTCTATCGGTGACACTGCACAGGCCTCCTGACCTGTTATGTAACGGAAAACATGCTTGCCATTTAATTTATCTGCTGACCATTTTCATTCGAATGTCACCTTCGGTAAAGGAGGGAACTTAGTCCCCACTGTTTTTTTGAGGGGGTTGTTTTATTTTTAACAGTAGCAAAGTTTTATTAAGGGTAGGAAAAGAGGCTCTGCAGGGCAAGCTCAGGTCAAGTAAAAGGAGGAAAAGAAGTACACCCTACAGTGTGAGGGAGAACACAGAGGCCAAGATTTGTTGTTGTTTTGTTTTGGTTTTTTAAAAACATGTAGCCCAGGCTGGCCTCAAACTTGCAGTGATCCTCCTGCCTCAGCCTCCCAAGTGCCACTACTACAGGTATGCTGTTGTGCCACACCTGGCTGTCTGTTGGTTTTCAGTGATCCTCCTGCCTCAGCCTCCCAAGTGCCACTACTACAGGTATGCACTGCTGCCACACCTGGCTGTCCCTGTTGGTTTTTGCTATATCCCCCCACACCCAGACATGCCTGGCATGTAATAGGTGCTCAATTAAAATGTGCTGGGGGGGGGGAATGTACCGTAAATAAAAAGCAACAAGGTTCGGAGCCTGTGAACGCCCCGAATAGCACTTCTTTGTGCGTGTACATGACAGACGTCTCTACGAGCAATCACTAGAAATCAGGCCCCTTTGCTGATTTCCGGTGTTTCGTGGCCGCCCCGGTACCGACACTGCAGGCTCACCCAGGACCTGGGCTCCTCCTGTCCGCTCGGAGCCGGGAGTGGAGGCCCCAGACTCACCGGGATGGAAGCGGGAGGAGCCTGAGGGGCGGACTCGGGAGAAGAGCAATTGTCTCTCCAAATCCCTCCTGTCCCGGAGCATCCCAGGCCAAGCGCATCTCTGCTTGCGTCCTATCAAAGGTTCCTGTCCTGGACAGCAGGACGGAGGCAGAGACAGTCTGGGTCTGAGCGGGCCGCAGGGCAGTGACCGAGCCGCGGAGAGCCTCAGCGGGCTCCTACTCACTCCTCGCCGCCCTGCGAGCCCGCGGTCGTCTGCTCCTAGGCTCCCTTCCTTCCCAGGGGAGCTTTTCGAAGAGTTCCCTGCTGCGAGAACTGAGGCGGGAGCCGGAGCCCGGTGAAGAGGAGCTGAGAAGGGAGAAGCATCTGGGTGCCCAGCACACCCGGGGTTCGAGCAGTTAGGGAGGCTGAGGCGGGAAGACGGCAAGTTCGAGTCCAGCCCAAGCAACTTGGTGATTTAGCAGCACCTTGTCGAAACAGTAAAAATAAAAATAAAAAAGGCAGTGAGGCTGCACCTTAGGGAGCAAAGAGAAGCGGCGGAAGAGATGGCCCTTTACACTATTTTGGGTGCCATAGACTCCCTCCTTCCCAGAAGCCTTCCCTGACGGCAACAGCTGGGCTCCCACGCCCCAGCCCAGATCCGAGAAGCTCCAGCCCTCGGGCACTGCCTGTCTTCCGCCTGGCCCGTGAGCCCTACGAGGACAGGGCCGGTCCCTGCTGTGCCCCCGACACACCGCCCAGCGCTGGCCCGGGAGCGTAGCAGATGCTCAGGGAAAGCTCAGCTACTCGGACCCCGGGAAGCCTCCCCTTGCACCCCGCCCAGCTCCAGGGCTTCCTGAGGGAGGTCCCAGGGGCCAGTCCCGCCCATCCCATCCTCCCAGGGTGGTCTGGAGACAGAGGAAGATTCAGCGGATGTGGAGGCAGCCCCGGGCAGCCGGACTTTGAAGTGGTGGAGTCAGATGTGGCCTTGGAGCTGAGGACGAGGGCCGGTGAGAAGTACGGAATGAGGCTCAAAGGAGCCCAGGTTCCTGCAAGGAGGGAGCAAGGTGGGGAATGGGGGAGCCGGCAGGGCCTGGAACTAGCAAAGGTTTGGTGTACTTACCCACCATTGTAACAATGTCAGCAGGCCTGGTGGCACACACCTGTAATCCCAGCACTCTGGGAGGCTGAGGCAGGAGGGTCACAAATTTGAGCCCAGCCTAGGTAACTTAGTGATTTAGTAAGACCCTATCTCAAAATAAAAAATAAAGATCTGGGGCTGAAGCCAGTGGGAAGGGCCTGATCAAGTTTAATCTTCAGGACTGAGGAGGAGGGGAGTACAGTATTAGTTTGAATGGGTGAGATACAGTATCAAAATTAAGCTTTTTTTTTTTTTTTTTTTTTTTTTTTTTTTTAACCAGGGATTGAACTCAGGACCTTGTGCTTGCAAGGAAGGTGCAGCACCACTGAGCTAAATCCCCGGCCCTCAGCATCAAAATTAAGATGATCCAGAAGGTTGATGGTAGAAGGAAGTATCTTCATTTCAGAATTTCAAAGCTGTGAATAAAAAGGATCAAGATAAAGTATGTTGAGGTCAGGGATTTAGCTCAATTGTTCCACTGCCTGCTTCACAATCACAAGGACCTGAGTTCGATCCCCCATACCAAAAAAAAAAAGTCTTATGTAATTATACCCCATGACGAAAATGTTCATTGTATGTTGCAAGCATCAGCTTTTAAAATTAAAAAACAAGTCCTAATATCAACCACCCCTCACACTGGGTGGGAGCAGCGGTCTTTTGTTTTTCTTCAGTACTGCGGTGGAGTCCACGGCTTCACACTGAGCTGCATCCTCAGCCTTTGTGTTTTTGATTTTGAGACAGGGTCTCATTAAGTTGCCCAGGCTGACCCGGAATTTGACACCCTCCTGCCTCAGCTTCCCAAGTAGCCAGGACCACAGATACTTGCCACCAAGACTGGTATCGCAAATGATTAGGCCAGGTGTATCTACTGCCCACTCAGTCCTGTCTGGCACCTGGCAGCAATTATCATTATCAGCTTTGCTGGGAAAAAATTGGCCCCAGAATATTTCCTGAGCCCTTCGTGTGGTGCTCAGCTTTGTCCTAAGGGATGAGGACCTGGTGGTAGAGGAGAAAGGCCTAAGCCCTAGTGTTTGTGGAGCGGATATTCCAGTGCAAGAGATGGGTGACAAACAGAGACAGGGAAAATTACAGGAAGCTCCATGGAGAAAAACCAAATATGGCAGAGGTGGCAGCTGGGAGTTGGTTGTCTTGATCCAACAGTAGGTTTCTGCACTGATGGGAATGATTTGGGCTCTAGAAAATTCTATTTTTTCCTAAATTGTTATTTTATTAGTTCATGTTTGTAATACATAATAATATTTATTTATTGAGGCAGGGTCTTGCTATGTAGTTCAGGCTGGCCTCTGATTTAGAGCAATCCTCCTGCCTCAGCCTCCCAAGTGCTGGGACCACAGGTGTACACCCCCAGCCCCAGCTAACCGTTCATGATTACATTCATCCTGGAGAGTTGTACATAACATATTTTAATTCTAGAAGATTCTAGAAGAGAAGAGGGAAGAGTGGCCAGGATGTTGTTCTTGAGTAAGCAAAAGGACCAGGATCCTGGGGCCATTTTAAGAAGGGGTGGATTTAAATTACACAGAGTTGCACATGTCTGTTATCCTAGCACTCAGGAGGATGAGACGGGAGGATGCTGCAAGTCAGAGGCCAGCCTGGGCTGCATAGTGAGTTCAAGGCCATCCTGAACTATAGAGAGAGACCCTGTTCAAAAATCTAAAATCTGGGTGGGGATTTAGCTCAGTGGTTCCACTGCCTGCCTTGCAAGTGAAAGGACTTGAGTTTGATCCCAGATACAAAAAAAAAAAA
>NW_022900931.1:63243557-63270886 GCF_012274545.1 Fukomys damarensis
AAAAAAAAAAAAAAAAAGAGTGGATTTCATCAGTAGGAAAAATGTGCATTTTCTGAAGGTCCAAACAATGTCTCCATCCCACCCACTTGCCTTACAGTGAGCCATGACCTGACCTTCCTCCCACTGAGTGTGGGGGGACAAGTTCCCTCCACTTGGACGTGGACAGCTCTTCATGCCCAACCAATACCGCTGGCCAGCGAGGCCTCCACTGCCCCCAGTGTCAGGGCCTCATGCAGGCTCCGCCCTCCGCACCAGGAGGAAGTTCGGCTGGCAGCTGGCAGCTACCACAGGGAAAGCCAAGAGCCTGAGTCAGCAGGAAGGACCAGAGTGACCCTAGACCCTGTGAGCGCTCCTCCAGCTGGCTCCAGCCCTCAGCCCCTGAATCACCTGTGATGGCCAGAATTCAAAATGGCTCCACAAGCCAGGTGTTGTGGTGCACGCCTGTAATCCCAGCACCCGGGAGGCTGAGACAGGAGAGTCTCTGTGAGTTCAAGGCCAGCCTGGGCTACATAGTGAGACCCTGCTCAAAAAACAATAAAAAAAAACAGAAAGCCCCCAAAGGTGCGTGTGTTGGAAGCTTGGCTGCTGATGGGCTTAGGGAAGAGAGAAGATAAAAAGGCTTTCGTCCGGCCTTGGTTGAGCTCTGGATGGATCCCAGTCGCATGGCGTTACAGGCAGTGGGCCAGACTGAAGCGAGCAGATCCTGGGGGGCGGCCCTGGTCTCTCTCTCACCCCCTGTTCCTTCGGCCCCAGCGATCTCCCCATTCTCTGCTTCCTGGCAGCCACGAGGACAGCGGCTTTGCTCTGCCAGCCCCCATGCCGCCGAAGTCCTGCCTCTGTCCGGCTGCTACCAGGGACGGAGACTTCAGAAGTTATTTCTGCAGGTCTTTGGTCGCGGGGAGAGAAGGGAGGCTGACAAACCTCCGATCGCAAGCGCTGCCTGCTGAAGCCCCACTCGAACCCGGTCTGCAGAAACCAGCACGTACAGTAAGCTTGGGGGCTGGCAGACAAAGCTGTGAGGAGGTGGCGACGTGTGCTCGGCAGAGCTGCAAAGGGCACGCACAATGCTGAAAGGACAGACAGATGCCAAGGGCTGGTTAGGCTGCACTCCAGGACCATCTCACAGCGTCTGACTGTGAGGCTGAAGCTTGGTGACAGGAGTTTGACAGAGCGGGTGAACACAGAGCCAGAAAAGTCCCACACCTCGCAGGCGGGTCGAGCAGACTGGGCATGCACGGGCCCAGATCTGACGGACGCTCCAAGACCCGCGAAGATACCCTGCTCCTGGCCCGTTACTTTGCATTTCACTGTCTCAGGACCACAGCGGGCAGTACGGCACGGCCAGCAAAGGGGAAGCGGGACAAAAACACCCAGGAGGGAAACTCCTGCGGTTCTTTTTTCATAGGAATGTAAAATACATGTACAAATAAATCTCAGAAGAAAAAAATGAGCGGGGCATGGTGGCGTAAGTCTGTGAGCCTAGCACACCGGAGGCTGAGGCAGAAGGATCTCAAGTCTGCAGCCAGCCTTGGCTACATCATGAGAGCCTGTCTCAAACAAACAAACAAACAAACAAGCAATGAAATTCTGATGCCTCCAATGACATTCATGAACCTTGAAAACACGTAACTGAAAGAAGCCAGACTCAAGGGACCAGATATGGCACACATCAGTGATACGAAGTAACTAGAATCAGCAGATTTCAAGACAGAAAGTAGACTAGAGGTTACAGGATGGGGGGTGCCTACCATGTCTGGGGATAGTTTCTGTTCAGCGTGATGAAAGCCTCTGGGGATGGAAGGTAGGGGTGTTTGCACAACATTGAGAACGTGCTTGACACCACCGAACGGTGCACTTTTATTTATTATTCATTGTTTTGTTTGAGGGAGGGTCTTGCTATAGAGTCCAGAGTGGCTCGTATGCACCCTGCAGCCCAGGCTGGCCTAGGTCTCCAGAGTGCTGGAATTACAGGTGTGCCCCAGCGCACACACTTTTTTAGTGGAATCATGGGCCTGGGTGCATTCCTCAGCACTGCTGGAAATAAAAATGATCGAAACGGTAAATTTTATGTTAGGTTTTTTTGTTTGTTTTTGTTTTGGTACCAGGATCGAACTCAGGACCTTGTGCTCTCAAGGCAAGCCGAGGCACCACTGACCTAAATCCCTGGCCCTGTTAGGTATTGTTTTATCTTTTATCTATTTATTGTGTTTTGTGAAACAAGTTCTCTATGTAGCCCAGGCTGGCCTTGAACTGATGGTGCCTGGCTCAGCCTCCTGGGTGCTGAGATTACAGGTGTGCTCCTCCATGACCGGCTTTACCATATTAAGAAACAAAACAAAAACCTAGCCTGGCTGGGGTCCCACACTTGTAATTCCAGCACTCTGGGAGACTGCAGCAGGATGGCTAGTTCCGGGCCAGCTTGGGCAATTGAGTGTCTTAACAAGACCCTGTCTCAAAAAAAAAAAAAAAAACAGGTTTTTAAAAAAGGTTTGGGTTGTAGCTTGGTGTGAGGGCCCTAGGTTAAATCCCCAGTACTCAAAGAAAAAAAAAGAGAATTCAAATTTAGGAATTTGGAGGAGCAAGGGGGCTAGGGCTCTACAGTAAAATTGGCAAACAACATTAAGCGCCCCCTGGAGGCCGTGGCCCGCAGTTACTGGCTCCAGCCGGGGTGGCAGCTGCAGCCCGGCGGATGGACAGTCGGGGTCCAGTCGGGGTCCGGTCGGTGTCTCCCGTCAGGCCCACGCAGAGAGGGGAGAAGGGACTCGCCCACAGGGCTGCTAGGACGCTGTGGGTGCGGAGCCGGACACGGGGATCAGGGATCAGAGAGGGTGGGGACAAGAAATCAAAGAACTGGGGCAGCTGATAGGGAGCCGAGCCTTTAGCGCTTCCCTCGCTGCTATTTTTATCTCCCATCAGTCTAATTCCATCCAAAGGGCATCTGGCTGGCACCGGCCGCACTATCCTCAGGAAATGGGGTCGTCATGACAACCGCTTCTTCACAGGCTGGGGGCGGGGCCTAGCAGCCATCTCCATGGAAACAGCCAGGCCCACCGTGGCAGGGGAGAGCCCCATCCAGAAGCCGTTCCTGGGCTGGGGCTCCTCTCACACGGTCACCGCCGCTTCTAGGAAGCCCTTCGGGATTGTTCCCAATCTCTCTGCCCACCCCTTCTGGCTCCCACCCTGAGTCCCGACCCTGGGAGCGGAGGAAGAAGCTGGGTGCTGGGTGGAAGGAGGGGGAGTCTGAGCGCTCCTGCCAGAGAGAGGTCACCAGGAAAGAGATCTGTGACATTTGTTCAGTCTGCAAATATTTATCGAGGGCCTGCTGTGTGCCAGGAATTATGCTGGTGCTGGGGATCTAGTGGAAGATAAACCAAAAGCCCGGATATCCTAGTAGTAGTTAAGGAATAAACCAGCAACACAGACTGCGTAGTTCCGCCTGCAGAAATATAATGCGGGCCACGTAGGTTTTTGTTGTTCAGTATTTTCCCCTTTTGGTGCTGGGGATCGAACCCAGGGCCTCTTTCATTTTTGACATAGACCCTGCGTACAACAGGCATAGAACCTGGGTCCTCAAACATGCTGCACAACTGATCTGCTACTGAACTACACCTCCAGCCCTCATTTTATATTTTGTATGTGGAATATGTCAGTGATAAATGTGATCAAAATAAAAAATAGGAGCTACATGGTGATATGATCGACATATAGGGAGAAGGGCAACTATCTATGATGAGGTCAGGAAGGCCCAGCTAAAGCAGTGAGGGAGGTCTGAACAGAGCCGGAAGAGCTGAGGGAGACAGCCACAGCGATAGTGGGGAAGTGTGCCAAGAAATGGGAGCAGCAGGTGAAAAGGCCCTGAGGCAGTGCTGTGCCTCACAGTTAAGGGATATAAAGGAAGCCAGTGTGTACGATGGGTGGGAAGTGAGGTCACAGGGGTCACATAAGAACTTTGGCTTTTATTCTGAGTGAGGCAGGAGCCACAGGAGGGATTTGAGGAGGGGACTGGTAGCATCTCAATTTTTTTTTTTTTGATACAAGGTCTCACTTTATAGTTCTTGCTGTTCTTGAACTCACTATGTAGCCCAGGCTGACTTCAAAATCATGGTGATCTTCCTGCCTCAGCCTCTCAGGTGCTGGGATTACAGGTGTGCGCCACCACGCCCTGGCCAGCATCTCGCTTCTGTAAAATGTTCTATTGCCGCATGTTCAGGTGGAAGGTGACGGCAGCTGGGCTAGCAGTAGGAGTGAGCTTTGGGGACATTTCGGTCAGGGCGACAGGCTTTCCCACTGGCCAGGAGCTGGGGCATGGAAGACAGGGCAGTCCCGAGTCCCTTCGGAGATCCCAGCCTGTGCTCCCGGAAAGGAGCGGCCATTCTGCAGCTTCCAGAAGTGAGGGCTGAATCCCTCTGTGCAGCCTCACATCAGGGCTCCCTTCCTGACCATTGCAGTGTGCGCTGGGAGGCAGGCACAAGGGCACGCACCTGGAGTCCTGCACTCTGGGAGGCTGAGGCAGGAGGGTGGCATATTCAAGCCCAGCTTGGGTAATTTAGCAACTTCGTGAGAAACCCTGTTTCAAAATAGAAAAAATCATCAGCCAGGTGTGGCTTGCATGGCTGAGGGGAGCGGCCAGGTTAACTCTGGTAAGGCTGGGGTAAGCATTAGGTGAGGAGCCAGCCGCAGAGCAGCCGCACACTCTCCCTGCAGGCGACGCCTCCTTTCCTTTCCCCAGGCCAGAAGGAAAATCACCTCTCCCATCTCTGCCTGCATTCACTTCCTCCCAGGCCCATCTCTACTTGGACCTCTGCTGTTAACAACAACTATTTAGGAAAACGAGGTTAGCAAAGGCAGGCTTGTTGTTTTTGTTTTGTGGTACTGATCGAACTCGGGACCTTGTGCTTGCCAGGCAGGCGGCGGAACCACTGAGCTAAATCCCCAGCCGGGCTTGTTTTGATGCTAGTACTGCAGTTAACCACAGCTCTTTGGTGTGTTGGTGAGGTAGAGTCCGATCCGTTATCTTTTATATTGATTTGTAGGAGCTCTTTCCATAGTGTGGACATGAAGTCCTGTGTTGGTGATGTGTGTGACAGCTGTCGTTCCACAGTCTGGGGGTTGTCTTCATTTCCTTTATGGTGTTTGACTTCCAAGGCAGAACTGATCAGTCTTTTCTTTTATGGATTAGTACTTTGTAGTACTGTGTCACCCAGGTTGGTCTCTAGACTCATGGTGATCCTCCTGCCTCAGCCTCCCAAGTGCTGAAACGACAGGCATGTGCCACCATGCCTTGCTGGTTGGTACTTTGGTGTCCTAAGAAGTTTTTCTCTACCACACCTCCACAATAAGGAAGTTCATCACATTTTTCCCCCAGTACTGGGGACTGAACCCAGGACCTTCACACTGAGCTACATTCCCAAGCCTTTTAATTATTTCACCCCCCCAATATTGAGACAGGGGTGATTTCTGCTTTTTATGTGCTTCCTCCTCCTTCCCCAGCAGCACAAAGGTGGCTTTGGTCATTTATCGGAGGGCTAGGGAACCGCTCGGAAGCAGAGAACTTGTCCAGTATGCGCGAGGCCCTGGTTTCAGATCCCAGCACTGTAAAGAAAACCCTGATCTGGGCCAGGGATTTAGTTCAGTGACACCACGCCTGCCTCGCAAGCACAAGGACCTGAGTTTGATCCCCGGTACCAAAAAACAAAAAACCCTGATTCTCCGCAGCTGTGGGCGGTTCAATCTGGGCTCTGCTGTTAATGTGCTCTCCACTGTTACTTACGCAAGAGTCACGCTCCCTGGCTGCAAAGGCTGCATCTGGAGTCCTCCTTAGTGCTCACTTTTGCCCTCGGAATTACCCTGCCTTTCCGTAGATCTGTTTTCCCACGGTCTTTGTTTCCTGGGCCCAACGACAAAGGCCCAAAACTCCAGCTTCACCAACCGAAATGACCGTCTCGCGAGTTCCGGGGGCTCCACGTCCAGAGCGTAGGTGTTAAGGGAGCTGACTGGATCGATCCCCCCACACGTGCCGAGCAGGGAGCCCCAGGCCCTTCCCACTGAGCCTCACCAGGGCGCCCTACCGCGCAGTTACAGCGCGTACAGTCAGCCACCGGAATCCTGCCTTCCGGGAGGCAGCCTGGGCAAGTCAGCTACCTTGACCTCCAGCAAGACAGGGTTTCTTTCCCTAGTCTTGTTTCGCAGGCTGGACTTGAATTTGTGACCCTCCTGGCTCGGCCTCCGCAGATGTTATTCCGCTGTGGGCGGAGCAGTCTCCCTCACCGAGTCCCTAGAAAGTGGCCATCCGGCTGCACTCCAGCGCTCGGCTATGGGGAAATAAGGCAGCTAGGGTTGTGTATGTGCCCAAGTTTTTATTTCTCTTGGGTAAACAAGCCAGAGGGGCTGCTGAGTTACAGGCAAGTGTGTTCACCTCTGTGAGAAGCTGCCCGGCCGGCCGCTGTCCAAGGGGCCGCCCAGACTGCCTTCCCAGCAGCAGCACAGGAGGCGTCCGTAGTCAGCTAGTCAGCGTCGGGCGGGTCTGCGGGGCGGCCGACAGCCTCTCCTTCCTCCCTCCCTCCTGGCCTTCCTTCCAAGGCAGGGTCTCTTCTGTGTTGCTCATGCTGGCCTCAAACTCATGGGCTCGGGTAACCCTCCTGCCTCAGCTTCCTGAGGGTCTTTGTTTTGAGACAGGGTCTTGCTGTGGAGCCCAGGCTGGCCTTGAACTCAGCGATGCTCCCGCCTCAGTCTCTCAAGGGCTGGGATTATAAGTATGCTCCACTGTGCCCAGCTCAGGCTTATTTCCAGAATTAGAAAATGAAAAATCTGTGTCGTTCTAAGCCATTATGTTTATTTATGGTAATTGTTACTGAAGCAACAGAAAGGCGATACGCTGTTGTATTTATTTTAAAAGTCTGACATAAAGGAATGCACCTATCAGTTTCTCCATACACAAAATAATTAGGTGCACAGCTCTTACCCTCACTACCCAGGAGGCTGAGGCAGGAGGTTCACAGGTTTGATACTAGCCTGGGCAACTTTGTAAGACTGCCTCAAAATAAAAATTTTTTTAAAAAATCAAAATGAAATAATTTTAAAAGGCCAGCAGTGAAGCTTAGCAGCAGAATGCTTGCCTAGCATACACAAGCACAGTGAAAGAAAAACTACTGTCAGCCATGGCAGCACACACCTGTAACCCCAGGACTCAGGAGGCTGAGGCAGGAGGATCACCACCCCAAGTTCAAGGCCAGACTGCACTTTGTCAAAAAACCAAAAGAAAGAAAACCTGCTGCAAACAAACCGGGCCTGGCCTGGTTGGCTACTGGAACCAGGCAAGTCTTTTAACTCAATGACCTCATCCAAAAAATAGGGACAGTAAGTCTTTTCCTTCTATACTCTCAAGGGTCAAGTGTGCAGTAACCCGTGTCAGTCCCTCAGAACAATGCCTGGGAGAGTCTCAGGGCTGCTAAGTGCACGCTCTGAGTGTAGTTAGTTCAGTGCCAAGCACTTGGTGTCTACACCTGTCCACCCTTACAGTTTCGGGGCCCTGTCCAGGCAGGGGCAGGTCTGCAGGGTGCTGGGATCCCACCTTGCTCAGCACAGGGAGGGCTGTTTGTTGACTGACTTGCTGATGGACTGAGGGCAAGGCTGGGTTCCCAGGGAAGACAGGGACTCAGAGACAGCAAGGCCAGGCAGGACCACAGGTTTATTGGGGGCTCCACACACACTCACGGCATCACGGGACGATGGCACGGTTACTTGGGACACACAGGGCGGCCACCTGTGCCCATGCTGGGCCCAGAGGTGGCAGGTGCGGCGTCCTCCCTGGTGGCCCAGGCCCCGCCAGGGCCCTTCCTCCGGGGAAGCTGCCAGGTGGGCCTGGACGGGGTGGGCAGCAGCAGGGCGCACAGCGCGGCCTCACTCCAGCGACTGCAGCATGAGCAGCTGTTTCAGCACCTTCGTCTGGCTCGTCTCGCGGATCTCGCCCGCCAGGAACATCTCGTCCACCACGGTGTAAACCTGCACCACGGGCAGGGACAGCTGTGAGGGCCAGGGACGGCCCGGGCCCCGCGGCTGCCCCTCCCGGCACAGCCTACCTTGTAGAAGTTGAACACCAGGTCCAGCTCACAGACGTTGTGGAAATACTCGTTCAAGACCTGGGCGAGGGAGACCGGAAGTGGTGAGAGACAGAGATACAGGGACCAGGGGACCAGGAAGAGACCCGGGGGGGGGGCAAGGCAAAGGGGGACGTGGAGGAAGCAACAAGGGTGAAAATGATCATGGAGAGAGGGCAGAGCAAGGCAGGGAGCCATGATTATCTATGCCTCTCATCTCAGCTACTTGGGAGGCTGAGGCAGGAGGACTGCAAGTTTGAGACCAACCCGGGCTACACAGTGAGTTCAAGGCCAGCTCCGGTTACACAGTGAGACCCTGTCTCAAAAAACAAGACAAAAAAATAGAAAACACTTTGCAAGACCCACTTCTTAAAAAAAAAAAAAAATCAAAAACAAAAATAACAAACAGAGCAGGGGAGAGAAAGATCTAGGGAAAGAGACAGACAAAGATGGTGTTGAGAGAAACTAGAACAAGGGCTGCTGGGAGGGAACAGAGAAGGGTGGCAGAAGCCTGAGCCATGTACCAAGATCCTGTCTAGGGCCAGGGACGTAGCTCAGTGGTTCTGCCCACTGCTTCACAAGTGCAAGGTCCAGAGTTCGATCTCCAGTACCAAAAAAAAAAAAAAAAAAAAAAAAAAAAAAAAAAAAAAAAAAAAAGGCATGGCAGCACAGGCTAAGGCCTATAATCTCAGCACCGAGGAAGCTGAGGGCGGAAGTTGTGAGTTCAAGTCAAGTTAGCAAGACCATGACTCAAAGAAACCAAAGGAAAGATGAAAAAGGGAAGAGCCAGGCTGAGGAAGGGCAGCAGGTGGCAGAAGGAGCAGACAGCCTGGGACAAGCACAGAGGTGTGGCTGAAGTCATCGGCGCGGGGTGGACCTGGGACAGACGGACAGGGACGGGTCCCAGCACCCGAGGGCCCCGGGCCGCCACTCCCGCACCTCCACAAAGTTGTGGATGGCCTCCAGGTAGGCCAGGTTGTTGTCACTGACGTCCACGCAGATGCAGAAGTACAGGCCGGCGTAGCGTCGGTAGATGATCTTAAAGTTCCGGAACTGCAGGCAGAGGGTGTGGGTGACGGGAGGCATGGAAACCAATCCACTCACTGCTTGTGCCCAGCCCTGCCCCCCAGGACTCATGGGGGTGGAAGGACACACAGACACCCCCCACACACATATACACAGGGTCCTAAGGGAGACCTCACCCTCTCGGAACCTGGAAGTCAGGGACATCCCCTAAGGAGAGTGGGTGTCTGCCCAGAGCCTGGAGTGTGGTCAGGAGCACTCCAGGCTCAGGGCCCGGTGCACACCTGAGATCCCAGGTATTCAAGAGGCTGAGGCAGGAAGATCTCAAGATCCAGCTCAGCCTGGGTAGCTTATCGAGACCCTGTCTCAAATTGAAAAACAAAAAAGGGCTGGACACAGAGCTCAGTGGTAGAGCACTTGCCCAGCATGCTCCAGGCCCTGGCTGCACCCACAGTATGGGCCCCATCCTCACTGACTCCATCACAGGTGATCCTCTTCGAGGGTCCTTGACTTGGGCCCAGCAGTGTTTCAGATCTCAGAGTTTCGGAAACTGTATAGACTTCCTAGTTTCGCATCCCTAACCTGAAAATCCAAAATCTGAAATGCTCAAAACCTTTCGAGCTTCTTATCCACATTGAAAGTCTCGTATTTTTTTCCCTTGTGGTACTAGGTTTTGAACCCAGGGACTCACACTGAACTACATGCCCAGCCCTTTTTTAGTTTTTATTTTGAGACAAAGTCTCCTTGAATAGCTGAGGTTCGGCTTGAACTTGCAACCCTCCTGCCTCAGCCTCCCAGAATATAGGGATTACAGGTGTACATTAGTATTCTGGCAAAAAAAAAAAAAGTTTCAGACTTTTCAGAGCTGGGTGCAGTGGCACAGACGGAATTCCCAGCTATTCAGGAGGCTGAGGCGAGAGGATCACCAGAGCCAAGGCAGCCAAGACCAGCCTGGGCCTCATAGAAAAACTGTCTCAAAACAACAGCAGCTTTGGGATTCTGGATTTCATATTCTTGGATAAGGGATATTCAACCTGTGCCTGTAAATATTACAATAATAACAGCCCATGGAGCAGGAACACACTCTGATTTTATGTCTGTGGAGTTAAAGAGATTGACAGGCTGGGGTGGAGCTCAGCGGTGGAGCCTGGCATAGCACTTAGAAGCCCTGGGATCCACGCCCAGCAACAACAACAACAACAAAATTTAGTTAAAATAAAATAAATTGAAGAGAAAAGAGACAGATAAGAAAAATGACACATCCTAGGGTACAAAGTACACATTCTGGCCAAAGCCTAGGTCTGGGATGTGTATATGGCACCACCTAGTGGCGACTCTGGGGGAAGACACGAGACCTTGCCTTTCTACTCTTTCAGTTCAACCTTTTGTTAATTTCTACACTGATCTGCTTTCTAATATTACAGTAATGCCTACCCATAACCCACAGGCCAGTGACCTGATACTGACTGGTACATCTTCCTTTGTCCTAAATTCCCAGGGAAGCAGGAAATCCCAGGATTGAGGAGGCTGAGGCAGGAGGATCACTGTGAGTACAAGGCCAGCCTGGGCTACATGGTGAGTTCCTGGTCAGCTTATTTAAGTGAGACCCTGTCTCTAAAACAAAATGGGACCAGGAATTTGGCTCAGTGGTGCTGCCACCTGCCTGGCAAACACAAGGTCCTGTGTTCACTGTATCCTCCCTAAAAGAAACAAAAAAAACTTAATGTCATTCCCCTTGACTCCCCTCCTCCAGGAAGCCCTCCTGACTCCCAGGCTCCCCTACCCCTCCCAGAAGCCCTGTGCATTCTGGTGGTCACTATCTGGGGACAGGCCTATGTCTACTCTTGGTTTTTCGTTTGTACTGGTGGCAGAACCCAGGGCTCCTGCACTGAGATACGCTCCCCCAGCCCTTTATAAATATGGTTTTATTTTGAGAGAGGGTCTTGCTAAGTAGCTAAGTTGTTCAGGTTGGGTTCAAACTCACAATCCCCTGCCTCAGCCTCTCAGGGTACAGGGATTACAAGTGTGTGCCACCCTGCCAGGCCTCGGCCTGTGTCTGTCGCTGGCTGTGAGATGCCCAAAAGCAGCACAAGGCTGTGCCCATCCTACCCGTCTCCATCCCGCGGGAGTCAGCTCTGCAAGGGCAAGACACGTATGCCTCTCACGTTCACTGCGGTGCCCTCAGCACCAAGAAGAGCGCCTGCACACAGGAAGCCTGTGGTTAACTTTTTTCGAGTCCTTTGCCAGGCACGGTGGTGCATGCCTATAATCCCAGCACTCAAGAGGCTGAGGCAGGAGGACTGCCTCAAATTCCAGGCCAGCCTGGGCTACACAGCAAGACCCTGTCTCACAAAACCAAACCAAAAAAAATAAAAAATAAAAAAACAAAAAAAACCAGACGCAATATTTACTGTTTGTCGAATTCTACAGGAAAATCAGCCTGGTCTTTTGTGTGTGTATGGTACTGGGGATGGCATCCAGGTTAAGCAAGTGGTCCAGCCTTGAGCTGTACCCCCAGCCCCAGCCTGGTCTCTCTAACAGGTGAATGTCACAGGAATAAAAGACGGAGACTTTGAGATGAAAGCCGAGTCACAGGAACTTCAATGTGCTTATATCTACCTGTAATCCCAGCTACTAAGGAGGCTTGAGGCAGGAGGACAGCAAGTTCAAGCCCAGCCCGGGGTACCTAGCATGACTGTGTCAAGATAAAAAATGAGAAGAGCTGAGGCTGTACCTCAGTGGCAGAGCACTTTGCCTAGCATGTATGAGGCCCTGGGTTCATCCCAGGCACTGCAAAGACAACAGCAACAATACCAATAACAAAAACATAAATAAGGGGGCTGGGGATTTAGCTCAGTGGTGCCAGTGCCAGCCTAGCAAGCACAAGGACCTGAGTTTGATCCCCCCCACACGCGCACACACACACACACACACACACACACAAAACATAAAAAAGGTCGAGCAGGAAGGCGAAAGAGTAACACTGAAACAATCTGAGTAGGGGGTATGGATCTTCAGTCTCCTCTTTCTTTCTCTGCACCAGATAATACCTTCGTAACTTTTCACAATGAAAAGTCGCCCAAAACATCAGGCACAGTGGCACACCCGTCATCCCAGCACTCAGGAGGCTGAGGCAGGAGGATCACTGCGAGTTCAAGGCCAGCCTGGGCTACACAGTGAGTTGAAGAACGGCTTGGACTGCATAGGGAGACCCTGTCTTAAAAGAAAAAGTACCCCAAAAGGAAGCGGGGGTTGGTCACCTCCACAAAGTTGGTGTGCTTGGCATCTCGGACAGTGACCACGGCGTGCACCTCCTCGATCAGCTTCTGTTTCTCGTCGTCGTCGAACTGCATGTACCACTTGGCCAGGCGCGTCTTGCCCGCTCGGTTCTGGATGAGGATGAAGCGGATCTGCGGGAGCCGGAAGAGGCGGGGAAGTGAGAGCGAAGGGGCGGGGCCAGAGTCCGGGCGCCCCGCCCATCCCCACAGGGAGCCACTTCCCTTCCTTCTCCCATTGCGAAAGTTTTCTTTTCCTTTTTGGTACTGGGGATCCAACTTGGGTCCTTACTCTTTCGAAGCAGCCGCTGGAACCACTGAGCTAAATCCCCAGCCCCTTGCCAAGGTTTTCTGAAGGTTAAATACATTTATCACCCTAGCTCAATGGCCAGAGTGAGGCAGACGCTCAGTAAATGTTTGCATCTCGGCCGCACACCAGCGATCTCAGCACTCCTAGTAAGTTCAAAGCCAGGCCCTGTCTCGAATAGCCAAAGCAAACTAAATAAAGCAGGTTCTGTTACTTTTCTTCTTCTATTTTGGCTTACCAACTTTTAAAGAAACTGAAACACAATTCACATCCCACAAAATCCTCACACTAAAAATGTACACAGTTCAGTGGGTTTCAGGATACTAGTCCCTTGGTATGTTCATAGTTGTACAAATACCACCAATTCCAAAACACTTTGCTGTTTCATTTTTTGAGACAGGGTCTCACTATGTAGCCCAGGCCGGCCTTGAACTCTTGACGATCCTCCCGCCTCAGCCTCCTGAGTGTTGGGATTACAGGTGTGCGACACCGTGCCTGGCCAGAACATTCTTATTAGCTCCCCAAATAAACCTATTCCCCTCCCTCCCAGCCCCCGGCAACCACAATTATTAGCCGCCCCTGCGGACCTGCCCTTTCTGGACATTCGTGGACGTGGCATCGCACAGCTGCGGGGCTCTAGGCACTTGGCTCCGACATGAGCTTCCGGAGCGCAGCCACAGGCAGCACATTTGAGGGCTCTGTTCCTTCCTGTGGTAACATCCAGACGATGGCCCCTGACTCGGCTGTGCACTCACTGGGCGGGAACCTGGGTCATTCCCACTTCCTGGCCACCACAATAACTGCTGCTATGGGCAGTTGTGCCCAGGTTTTTGCGTGGACTCTTGGGAGTAGACATAAAGCAGAACTGCTGGGTCATATGGAAACTTGATGTTGAACCTTTCCGGGTCTTGCTAACTTGTTGTTCCAAAGCGTCTGCCTTTTTGTTGTTGTTTTGTTTTTTGCAGTGCTTAGGAAAGAACTCAAGGCTTCCTGCAGGCCAGGCCAGTGCTCTGCCACTGAGCTACACCTCTGGCCTTGCCCTTTCTTTTTTTGTTTTTCGGGTTTTTTTTTTTTTAGTACTCGGGTCCTTGTGCTTGCAAGGCAGGCGCAGAACCATTGAGCTAAATCCCCAGCCCTGGCCCTGTCCTTTCTTAGGTGACCTAACTGCCTCAGTTTGCTACCAGCAATAAACAACATAGGACAAGTTCCGGAGCAGGGCCTGGCTCAGAATTCAGGCCCCATGTTAAGTATGATAATCATCAGTTCTGGCTGAGAAGCTTGTATGAAGCCAGGCATGGTGGTGCAGGCCCGTAATCCTGGCTACCCAGGAAGCTGAGGCAGGAGGATCACGAGCCCGAGGGTTACACCATGAGTACTACAAAACAAGACAAAGCCAGAAGTACTTAGCACAGTATCTATCACACAGGGAGCCCTAGATAAAATTAGCCATCGTTACATCTGAGAGGCCAAGAGCATGGGCTCTAGAGCCAGAATGCATCTTGGCCACTATTGCTGTGTGTTCAGGGCAGATCACTTAATCTCTTTGGGCTCAGCTTCCCTTCCCATACTATCGATACACTGAGTAACTCCTTCATAAGACCAAGGCACAGGGCAGTGGATACATGGTGCAGTACAGGACTAGCATAGTCTAAGTGTCACCGAACACTAGCTCTCAAGTAGCATTTTAATTTGTTGTTACTTCACTTTGAGAAAACAAGACCCCAACCTACCCAGCTATTAAGCCCAGCAAAATGCTGCCCCTTTTAGATAAGAAACCTGAGGCTCAAGGAAAGGAAGACCTGGGAGCCTAAAGGCTTTGCTCAAACCCTCCTACCCTAACATGCCAGCCCCTTAATAGCACCCCCCTTTCCTAAACCTCACTCGTTACTTCATATACTCCACTGGGCCCCAACGAGAAAACAGGCAGGAACAGGGCATTACGAGCTCCTTCCAAGAAAGCCTTCTGCTGAGCCAGGGAAAACCACTTCCTAGCCCAGGAAGGACCATGGGGGAAGCGGGGTGGGGCAGATGAGCCAGGGCGCCTCTGGAAGGGAACCGGAGGGTTGGACAGCACTTTCTCTCCTGCCCAACACCCCTCTGTGTTTTTCCTCCCAGTTAGAATCTCTCCATGTCCCTTCCCTCCCACCGCCCTGCTGTCCCCTCTGGATGCCCCCCAACTTTCCCTATAACCCCTCTCCCTCAGAGTTGATCTCTTTTGAATTCCACTTTCTCAGTTTCGGTCCCCTCTTGAGCCTCAGGAGCCTTTCACTGGCGACATCCCTCCTCCAACTCCAAGGCTGCCTCCTTTCTTCCAATGGTCACATCTTGCCAGGCATGGTGACTCATGTAATCTCAGCACTTGGGAGGCTGAGGCAGGAGGACTCCTGTGTGTTCGAGGCCAACCTGAACTAAATAGTAAGACTGTGTCTCAAAGGAAAAAAAGTCTACCCCTACAACAAAAAACTACAGTCACATTGCCTCCAAAGACCCTGTTCCTTGAGGAGACTCATCCGCAGTCTTGCACTCCCCCACTCAGCCCTGTCCTGACTCCTTGACCAAAGAATCATTCCTCAATTCCAAAGTCCCAACCTGGCAAGTGGGTTACCCTCTAAATCCGGGGCTGTCTCTGCTCCGAGAGCCTCCTGCCCCGTTGTCACACCTCCACGCCTGCTCCCTCCCCAAGACCTTAGTCCTCCTGGACAGATCAGTGCAGCTGCTCCCCATTCGTTCGCAGCGCCCACCCCTGCGCTCTCAGCCTCTTTCCCCTCGCACCTCGCTTTCCCCGACTCTAGACCCTGGTTCCCGGCAGTTGCCTACTTCTGGTCTCCAGTGCCCAGTCCCCCTTCTGATTCTCCCTCCTCCGACACCCCTTCTCCGCCGGCAGTGCTAGTTCCCAGCCTCTGGAGACCCCTCCTATCAGGGAAACCTCGCTCCTTGTTCCAGCATCCCCATTCCAGTCCAACGCCTCCTTCTCACCTCCAAAGCCTTCTCCCTACCCCGTGCCGCGCAAGTTGCCTCTCCGGTTTCAAAAGCCCTCAACAACCTCCAATATCTCCCACCTGCACAGCCCTTTCCCTGGGCACCCCTTCCCTGTGTCCCCATGCCTGGAGACCGCGGCGCATCCCCGGCGCGAATTAAGGCCCTGTTCCTCCCTCTCCAGCCACTGGTGGCCCCAATCCCGAGAGCCCGCGCTTGGCTCAGACCATCCGCGGCACGGGGGGGCTCATCAGTGCCGACCCAAGCCTCGGCTGTTTGCGCGTGGACCCTCCCTCTGCCGGTCCGGGGCTTGGCGAGCCCCCGTTACCATAGCGACCCCTGTCCGGTCCCCAGCAGCCTGGGTCCCTCGGCGACTGGGTGGCTCCGGTCGTGCCTGCTGTTGGGGGTGCCCAGGGCTGGAACGGACTTCCGGCAGAAGGGCCCGCCTCCCCTCGCGCATAGCCCTCTGGGAGTTGTAGTTTCAAGCAGGAGTTCCACCTATGTGCTGCAAGCTGGGAAAAGGTCGGCCCCGCCTCCCAGCATGCTGCACAACAGTCCTTTTCCTGTCAAAGGAGCCAGATGCCAAGAGTATCCTGGGAGTTGTGGACTATGGTTTCTTTGAACGACTACAATTCCCGATGTGCTTGACAGCCCGCGAAGAAAGAAAGCGCAGCATTTCGGGAAATGTAGTCTGGCAACCCCCCCCACTCAACCCCTGGAGAGGAGAGCATACTGAGACTAATAGTTTTAAGTGAACCGCATTGGGGATCTAGAAATACAATATAACTGTACCCTCATCTGCACTGTGTAACCAGAGCCTTCGCACTGAACTACATCCTGGTCCTATTTATTTATTTATTTGGGTTTGGTTATTCTTTTTGAGACGGGGTCTCACTATGTAGTTGAGACTGACCTGGAACTCACTATGCAGCCCAAGCTGCTCTCGAACTCACAGTCATCCTCCTGCCTCAGCCTCCCGAGTGCTGGGATTAGAGGCTAGAGGCCACCTATTTATTTATTTATTTATTTATTTATCTACCACCACCACCACTGCCAGGGATCAAACTCAGAACCTTGTGCTTGCAGGGCAGGTACAGCACCACTAAGCTAAATCCCCACTTTTTTTTTTTTTTTTGAGACAGGGTCTCACTATGTCATCCAGGCTGGCTTCAAACTCACAGAGATCCTCCTGGAGCAGCCTCCTGAGTGCAGAGATTGCAGGCGTGCACCACCACATCCGGCTTTATTTATTTATTTATATTTTTGTTTTTTTGAAACAGTCTTACTATGTAATTCAGGCTGGCCTTGAACTCACTAGGTAGCCCAGGCTAGCCTTGAACTCATGACAATCCTCCTGCCTCAGCCTTCTGAGTGCTGGGATTACAGGCATGTGCCACCATGCCTGGCTTTATTTTTTATTTTAATACAGGATCTTTCTAATTTTCCCAGAAGGAACTTGAACTTGTAATCATCCTGCCTCAGCCTCACTCACCTCCCACAGGAGGAATTACAGGTGCACACCACCACGTTGGGCTGTAACTGTCTTCCTGTGTTCACTCAGTGCTTTTTAAAAATATGTTGATGCTGAGAATGTGAAGCAGTGGTAGATTATGTGCCTTGTAAGCATGATGCCCCGAGTTCCATCATGCACGTGTACACACACACACACACACATGCTGAATGTTTCGCTGTGGGAGACAGACACCATGAAAGAGAGTGAATTAGGCAGTCAAATTCTGCAGGACTGGGTGTGGTGTTGCACATTTGAAATCCCAGCACTCGAGAGGTTGAGGCAAGAGGATCATGAGTTCTGGACCAGCTTGGGCTACATAATGAGTTCAATAATGAACATGGACTACTTGGTAAAAAAAACACAAAACTTGTCTCAGGATCATGGATTTAGCTCAGTGGCACAAGTGCAAGGTCCTGAGTTCGATCCTCAGTACCCACCCAAAAAATTTAATCTCAAACAAAATAATTTTGTGTGTGTGTGTGTGTGTGTGTGTGTGCAAATCTGGCCGCTGCGTATCTTACCTGTGTGACTTTGGGCCAGTAGCTTTACCTCTTAATCTTCATCTGTAAAATAGAAGGTCACCTCCTTGGGCAGTTCTGAAGAATGCACAAGTTTCCAAACTACCTAACAGTGCCGGCCCTGCACTGCTTGGGAACAAGCACCCCCTTAAATTCTGGGCATGGCCATAGAAAGGACGAATTCCAGTAATGTCACTGTAGTTTGGACCCAGGAAATATTGTCTCCTTTTGATGTCCATTCACTGTGGGCTGGGGATTTAGCTCAGTGGCACCGCATCTGCCTTACAAGCGGAAGGTCCCTAGTTCGATCCCTGGTACCCCCTTCCCAGAAAAAGTGCTCACTGTAGGGAAAAAATTTGAAATCAACCAGATACACGGCATCTGGGAACAGTTAATCAGCCCATGTGCATCACATAACAAAATTACTACGCAGGGGTTAAGAAGAATGAGAGCGATCTCAGTGCGTGGACACAGAGGGTTTTCAAACTGCAACACCGGGGAAGGAAGGGAGGTGCCGGGTGACACCTATGGGCCACACCCGTGGTGCAGGGATCCAATCCGGCTCCATGCCTGTTAGGCAAGTGCCCTACTGCTGAGCTACAAGTGCAGCTCCTGACTTTTTCTTTCTTCAACTTTTTACTTAGAACATGATTATATCTACTATCTTGGTAGTATATCACTTTTCTCCTTGTCACTGGGACAAAATGCCCAACACACAATTTAAGGGAGGAGAGGTTTGTTTTGGCTCTCATTTCAATAGCATGCAAGGGAAGCAAAATAACTAGATAAAGCATCATGAAAATTAAAAATGTTTGTGGTTGGGACACAGCTCAGTAGTAGAGTGCTTGCCCAGCATACACAAGGCCCTGGGTTAGAGTGTCAACACTCACACACACACACACACACACACACACACAGAGGAAAACGTGCACATCAAAGGCGCTGTCAAGAGAGTGAAAAGACAAGCCACAAAACGAGAGAAAATGTTTTCAAAGCACATATCTCACAAAGCACTAACCTTTAGAATAAAGAACTCTTATAGGGCCAGGGACTTCGTTCAGTGGTGCTGCCGCCTGTCTTGCAGCACAAGGTCCTGAATTCAATTTAAAAAAAAAAAAAGAATTCTTACAACTCAACAACAACAAAAAACAAGCTGGTGGGCTGGGGATTTAGCTCAGTGGCACTGCGCCTGCTACACAAGAGCAAGGTCCTGAGTTCGATCCCCAGTACAAGGGACAGCAGGGGGCCAAGCTGGGCATGGCGGCATATGCCTGTAATTCCAGCACTCGGGAGGCTGAGGCAGGAGAATGACAGAGTTTGAGGCCAGCCCCTGGGCTACATAGAGTGTTCCAGGCCAGCCTGAACTAGGCAGTCAAACAACTAAAAAAAAAAAATCAATCAATCAGTCAATCAATTAATCCTTGGCTTTGTGGCAGCCACTTTGGGAAGAGCGTAGCTAAAATGGGGCTGCTCACCTGCACTGGGTGGAGAAGCTGGGAAAACATCTCCAGACCTGGGTCTCTACTTCAGCTGTAGCTCCGTCCTGCCTGACTTTCCAGTAGATGGAGCCAGTGAACACGGAGGTTGGAGTTCTCAGAAGCCGAAATTGGAGAGACGGAAGAGTTGAGATCAGGAACACAAATCAGTGGCCTTTAAAAAATGTGTTTAATTTTTTTTGTTTGTTTTTTGTTTTGGAGACAGGGTCTCCCTCTGTAGTTCAGGCTGAACTTGAACTCGTGTTGTAGCCCGAGCTCACCTCAGATTTGCAGCAATCCTCCTGCCTCAATCTCCCCAGTGCTGGGTTTACAGGTGTGCACCACCACTCCCCGCTTCTACTTTTTAAAATTTTGCTGTGAGTTTATAATTAGAAATAGAGTATTGGGCCGGGGATTCAGCTCAGTGGTTCTGATGCCTGCCTTGCAAGCACAATGACCCGAGTTCGAACCCCAGTACCAAAAAAAAAAAAAAAAAAAAAAAAAAAAAAAAAAAAAAAAAAAAAAAAAAGGAAGAAGAAATAGAGTATTTATTTAAGAGCTGTATACCAAGGGCTGGGGATTTAGCTCAGTGGTTCTGCCTCCTTTCAAGCACAAGTTACCAAGTTTGATCCCCTGTACCGAAGGAAAAAGGAAAAAAGAAAAAAAAAAAAGCTGTATACCAAGAAATTTGCCTGGAAATCTGCTATTCTATAGAGGAAGGGGACATGTATCAGGTTCTTATCATCCTTTTTTTATTTTTTGGTACTGGGGATGGAGCTCAGGACCTTATGCTTGCAAGGCAGGTAGAGGAACCACTGAGCTGAATCCCCAGCTCTCGTGTGCTTATTTTAAGACAGGGTGTTGCTATGTAGTTAAGGCTGGCTTTGAACTCACAGCAACCCTGCCTCAGCCTCCTGAGTGCTGGGATTACAGATATTTACCACCACACTCGGCTGTCATCCTTTGTTAAAAACAAGATTTCTTGGGCTGGGGATTTAGCTCAGTGGTGTTGCCACCTGCCTCAAAAGCACAAGGTCCTGAGTTTGATCCCTGGTACCAAAAACAAAAGAAGATTTCTTAGATCTTTAGGGTAGATTTTGAAGATTAAACTAATTAATAATACACTCTTATCGCTTCTCGGCCTTTTGGCTAAGATCAAGTGTAATAATACTCTCTTTTTTCCCCGGTACACTATTTTTTTTCCTGGTACTAGGGATCGAACTCAGGACCTTGTGGTTTTGAGGCAGGCAGTGGAACCACTGAGCTAAATCCCCAGCCCGTGTACACTATTTTCAGCAGTTGTGTAAAAACAAAGAGATTTGTGTTTTAAAGGTGGCTTTGCCATGTGGTCATTTGACCACTGGTGTTGATTGCTCTGAAGATTTTTGATTGTTTTAATAATTTTTTGTTTGTTTAGCTTTTTGTCTTGTTTTTTTTGTATGGGTTAGTTGTTGTTGTTGTTGTTGTTGTTGTTTTGGTACTGGGGATCGAGCTCAGAACCTTGAACCTTTGAGGCAGACAGTGGCACCACCACCCTAAATCCCTGGCAAAGTTTTTCGTCTTTTGAGACATGGTCTCACTGTGTAGTTCAGGTCAGCCTCAAACTCAAATCGATCTTCCTGCTTCGGCCTTCTGAGTCCTGGGATCACAAGCGTGTACCATCACATCTATTTTAAGAATCCTTTAACAAGAAATCCTTGAGGTAACCTGAAGAAGTTGGGAAATAGAAGCAGACTCCGGGATCCTGGCCTTGAGGTGGATGTCTCCCCTTTCTGGAAAGAGACCCTGATCTAAATGTCACAGGATGACTTTGTTCCTCACCACCAGTTAATTAAGTCACCTACTGACACTTTTGAAAGTAGTTGCCCCGTGGGGTGGCACATACTTGTAATTCTAGCACTCGTGAGGCTGAGGCAGGAGAATCACTGTGAATTCAAAACCAGCCTAGACTACAATGAAACTCAGTCTCAAAAAACCCAAGCCACAGGTTTCACCACCTGCCTTACAAACACAAGGACCCAAGTTCAACCCCCAGTACAGAAAAACAAAACAACAGAAAAAAACCCCAAACCAAAGCCAAACAAGCAGACAGAGGTTAGGGAAGAACAGAAAGAAGAGAGGTGGGAGAGCTGCAGGTGGCAGAGCAGTCCTGTCCTCCCTTGAATCCAGGAGGTGGCAGACAGAATCAGCCTTGCTGAACTACGGGGAACCCTTGGGTAGGGGGAGAAAACCCCCTCTGCCAAGTAACCCTTGGAGACACTCAGAGCCAAAGAAATTTCCAAAGAGAATCCTGCTGCCAGTTTCTCTGCACCAGGATCTCACCATGGAGAGGGCAACAGACCATCATGTTCCCAAGTGTCCCGAAGAACCTAGTTCCTAAAATGGGTGTGGTCGTGGTGCACATGCTTGTACTTCCAGCACCTGGGAGGCTGAGGCAGGAGAATCGCTGTGAGTTCAAGGCCAGCCTGGGCTACATATAGTGTTGTTGCTGTTGTTGTTGTTACCGGGATCCGATTTGGGCCCTTGTGCTTGGGAGGCAGGCGGCAGAGCTAAATCCCCAACCCACCCATCGAAAGCCCTTGTAAAGCTGAGTCTGAGGACTCAGATTCTGGTTTTTGTTTTGTTTTGTTTTTTTGAGACAGGGTCTCACTATGTAGGTGAGGCTGACTGGAACTCACTATGTAGCCCAGGCTGGTCTCGAACTCACAGTGATCCTCCTGCCTCAGATCCAGCAAAAAAATCCTGGTACTTTGTTTTCTCTGCCTAGAGAAATAAGATGAATTATTCTGTCCACATGCCTTTGACCTTATCATCTGATGTAAGGGCTCAGCAATGTTAAAGTCACAATCACAACCCCCCCAAGCCAAAATTTTGCATATGCCATGGTCCTCTACATCTTGAGTTACTTATTTTATCATTGTGAGTGATATCACACAAGCGATGATATTTATACCCCAATCATTGGAAAGGGAACTCAAATCTGGGATAGGCTGAACAAAGCAAAGCCACACAAGAACTTTTCCTTTTTTTTTTTTTTTTTTTTTTGGTGGTGGTACTGGGGGATTAACTTGGCCACATCCCTAGCCCTTTTTTTTTTTTTCCTCCGGTACTGGGGAGTGAACTCAGGACCTCACGATTGCCAGGCAGGTGCTGTACTGCTGAACTAAATCCCCAGCCCTTCACCCTTTTCTTGACATAGGGTCTTGCTAAATTGTCCAGGCTGGGCTTAAACTTGTGATCTTCCTGCCTCAGCCTTCCAGAGTGCTGGTATTACAGGCGTGCACCGCTATGCCTGACTAGGTAATACTAATATTTTGAGTATTTTATGTTATTTTTGGGCTGCTCCGGTAACTTTAGCCCTTAATCAAGCATATGTCAGGCACACTGTTGTTTGCTTTTGTTTTCCTTTTCTGGGTAGAGCTGTAAAATATCTGGATATAGGAAATGTGTTATTCAGTAGACTTTATATTCAGGGTGAATATAAATATATTATAATAGATATTGTAATAGATATTTTTGTTTATTTGTTTGTTTTAAGACAGTGTCTCACTATGTAGCTCAGGTGGTCTTGAGCTTATGGCGATTTTCCTGCCTCAGCCTCCCAAGTGCTAGGATAACAGACATGTGCCACCAAGCCTGACGCAATATATACATTTTTGTGACATTTCAAAGATTAAGATTTTGGGTTCTTTTATTTTTAAGTCAGTATTATATATATTTATATATATTATATACTTATATATACACACATCAAATTCTGCATACCAAGCCTGACGCAATATATACATTTTTGTGACATTTCAAAGATTAAGATTTTGGGTTCTTTTATTTTTAAGTCAGTATTATATATATTTATATATATTATATACTTATATATACACACATCCCAAATTCTGCATATCCCACCAAGAAAGGAAACCCTGTGTTTGCTCCTGTCCCACTGTAAACTGTACATCCCGGTGAGTCAAAGGTGGTGGCAGCAGGAGTTAAGGTGACCTCCAATGAGCAAAGAAGAGAAGGTGGGGCAAAAAAAACCCCAACAAAACGTTCCTTGACCCCAAGGTTTCGGCAGAAGTTCCATGTCCTGCATTAGCATCTGTGACGTGTTGACACACACCAAGACGTCTGCCAGAGTGTCACAGCCGGTCTTCATGGTGCAGAAGTCCAACTTACTAATTTAGTGCAAAGGCAGTCTTGTTTTGTTTCCGATTAAGATGATTTTGATAACATTATTTTCAGATTTAAAAAGATGTGGTTATCAGAATTCTCTTCAGAGGGAAAACTACAGCATACAATAACTAACTTGGAACATTTTGGATCAGTTTGGGGAAAAAATGGCCAAAGAACTTGAGCAGACCTTTTTCAAAAGATCTACAAAATGGGCAATAAGCGCATGAAAAGATGTTCAACATCACTAGTCATTAGGGAAATGCAAAGCAAAACCACAAGACAGCACTACATGCCCATTAAGAAGATGTCAATTACAAAAAGAGAGAAAAGTTAAGTATAGGTCTGGGGCTGGTTGGGGCTCAGGGGTAGAGCAGTTGCTTGGTATGCTCAAAGCCTGGGGTAGTTTGATCCTCAGCCCTGGGGAAAAAAAAAGTTAAAAAGTGAAAAAAAAGAAGTTACCCAGTGTGGTGGTGCACACCTACGATCCCAGTACTGGGGTGGCTGAGGCAGGAGGATTTCAAGTTTGAGCCCATCTCGGGCAATATAGTGAGGGAGACCCCGCCTCAAAATTTAAAATTTATTAAAAAACAAAACAAAACAAAGAAACACCAAAAGGCTGGGGATATAGCTCAGTGGTACAGCACTGCTGGGTTTAATATCCAGAACTGCCAAAAGAAAAAACTTACATGATCATCTTTTTCTGAGGTAAGAATTCACTGTGTAGTCCAGGTTGGCCTTGGGCTTATTATGTTCCAGCCCCCCTCTCCTTCCTGTATGTTAATTACTGGAGATTGAGCTCAGGGTCTTTACTCTGAGCTACAACCCCTGCCCTTTAAAAAAAATTTTTTTTTGGTTGGGGGATTTAGCTCAGTGGTGCCATCACCTGCCTCAGAAGTGCAAGGTCCCAAATTCAATTCCTGGTATCAAAAAAAAACAACAAAACTCTGTTTTTGGTATGGGGTCTCAGTATGTAGCACACGCTGGCCTCAACTCTCAGTGATCCTCCTGACTCAGCCTCTCAAGTGCTAGGATTTCAGGCATATGACACCCAGCCTTTAAACATTTTTTTTTTTGAGGCAGGATCTTGCTAAATTGCTAAATTTCCTGGCTGAGCTTAAACTTGTAACCTTCCTGCCCCAGCTTCCCATAGTGTTGGGATTATAAGTGTACACCACCATGACTGACATGTTTCAGGCACCTCTGCCTGTCTCTCAAGTGCAAGGTCCCCAGTTCTATCCCTGGTACCAAAAAAAAACAAAAACAAAAACAAACAAAAAAAAAACAAGTAATAACCTAATAGGTTCCAGGCATTTTTCTAAGTATATCACTGATGAGAACCTTAAAACATCTCCGTAAGGTAGGTAGGAACTAATATTATCATTTCATAGATGAGAAAAATGTGGTACAGACAGGTTGACTACCTTGCTCAAGGTCACACAGTCTGTAAGGTGTGGAGTTGACTCATGGCTAGGCGTGAGGGCTCAGAGCCTTTCCCCTTGGTGCTGAGCTCTCCCACATATGCCTGTGTAGCGTTCTCAGTCAAAACACATTCTAGAGAGGCAGGTGAGATGTGCCTGGGTTGTCCAGGGGGCAACAGCATTTTTTGCGGGGGGTACTGCGGTAACTCGGGACCTTACATTTAGGAGGCAGGCTGCAGAACCACTGTGCTAAATCACTGGCCCTAAGAGGCATCATCGCATCTGGAGTATTTAAGGTATTTTACAAAAATGTTATTTTGTAATTTTAAAAATTAAAAACAAGGGGCCAGGGGGCCAGGGACTTAGTTCAGTGGCATGGTGCCTGCAAGGGGGGCGGGCGGCAGGGATGCAGTTCAGCAGGCTGCCTGGCAAGCACAAGGTCCTGAGTTCATTTCCCGATACCAGAAACAAAAAAAAATTAAAAATAGGGGCTAGGGATAGAACTCAATGGTAGAACACCTCCAACATCACAAAAAGTAAAAATAAAAAAGCCAGCTGTGGTGGGTCACACCAGCAACCTGAGCTGCACTGGGCCTGAGACAGGAGGGTGTTGAGTGGGAGGCTACCCTGGGCAACATAGGGAGATTCCTATCTCAAAGTTTAAAGAGGCAAAAATAAAAGAGGAGAAAATATGCAAAACATTTGAATAAGCACTTCACGGAAGATGCTACTCAACTGGCATAATCTATTTTCAATCTCATTAATCATTTGAGAAAGGTAATTAAACACACCAGACAACCATTCGAATGGCCGAAATTAAAAAGGTAGTTAATACTGAGCGTCTTGGAAGTGGGGAAAGCTGAAACCTCCCTTCCATTATATTAAAGCCAATGATCTTCCATTGAGCTACATCCCTAGACTTCTTTTTTTTTTTTTTAGACAGGGCTTCGCAGTGTAGTTGAGACTGACCCGGAACTCACTATGCAGCCCAGGCTGGTCTCGAACTCACAGTGATCCTCCTGCTTCAGCCTCCTGAGCGCTGGGATTACAGGCGTGAGCCGCCACTCCTGGCCCTGGATTCTTCTTTAGTTGTTTATTTTTGTTTTTTGAGACAGGTTCTTGCTCTGCAGTTCAGGCTGGTTCTGAATGCACCATGTAGCCCAGGTTGACCTCGAACTCGCGGCGATCCTCCTGCCTCAGCCTCCCGACTGCTGAGATTACAGGTGTGAGCTACCACGCCCTGCCCATACTTCATTTTTAAAGTTCATAAAAATAATGAGGCTCAACATACAGCCTTCACTCAAATATTCAGCGCGAGCACACCAGGCGGGAAGCGTGGGGCCAGGCGTGCAGAAATTGCGGAGCGGACGCTACGCATCACCACCTCCCGTTCCTCCCTCGTGATTGGCTGCTCTTCTGGCCAATGGCAGAAGAGTTCACGCTAGTTGACGGCTCCCGCAAAGATGTAGCTTCCGTTTGCAGGCGGCGCTGTGGACTCACCTACTCCTTGGTGATAGGTAAACTTGGTGCCCACCCTTTCTGAGTCTTTCAGACTCAGGAATGGAGACAGAATAAGTCCCAGCATTCCTATATTCTCTGCAAAATTCTTTTTTTTCTTTTAGATTTTAATTTATTGATATATTTTGGCCTGTGCGGCTGTCCGATGCTCTTGGTCCAGAACTCCACTCCGCCTTGTACCTACCGTGCTTCCGCGCGTGGTATAACCCGGTCCTAGAGCAACGCTTGGAGAATCTAGATAGCGGCCCAAGCCGGTACTCACCACTTCTCTCTTCCGGCTAATTGTTTACTCGATTGTTTATTTATCCGGAATTGGGGCTGGACGGGAACGGGGGCGGCCGCCCCCAGGGAAGCCCGCTTCCTGTCCCTGGCTTACTCAGCTACAGTTGCCCTGTTCCAAGCTGGAAAGAATTGCTAACTCGGAAAGGCCTCCCTTGAAGGTCTATCCATCCAGCAAAACACTGCTGAACCTCATCTTGGCCTGGGCCCTGTTAGGGACACCATCGATGACTGAGAGCCCTTACCAGGCTGGAATAAGCCAGCAGGGTCAGGGCCTGCATGGGGGGATTTAGAGGGCTCGTGGAAGGCTGGAGTGGGACTGTGCTTCAGTCAGAGGGCGGCCCTCCTGAAGGGAGTCATCTATGGATGACAGAGGGTAGGAGTTAGTCGTAGACAGGCTTTTGTCTTTTTAGCTACCATGCCCACAGTGCCTCCCATGTTTTTAGTTTAGCATTGGATTCATTCACTTGTTCATTAACAACTACTGTGTTTATTGTGTATCATTTGACAGGCTTGGGAACGAATCAGAGTCCCAATCTTAAAAGGTGACACATAAAATGGTGACAACAGAGGACTGATGGAGTGCTAGGGTTAGGTGTGTAGTCACCTGACTCCTACTTGTCTGGGTTTGAATATTGGATATACCCATTTCTAGCTATGTAACCTCTCTGTGCCTTATAACTCACCCTCAGGGTTGTGAGGACTGAGTCACCCTCAGGGTGGTGAGGACTGAGTTAATATCTCAAGTGCCATGTATATAT
>NW_022900931.1:63270976-63273753 GCF_012274545.1 Fukomys damarensis
GGGGGCTTGTTTTTTTTTTTTTTTTTTTTTTGGTACCAGGGATTGAACTTGGGTCCTTGCACTTGCAAGGCAGGCCACCGAACTGCTGAACTAAATCCCTAGCCCGAAGGACCTTGTGCTTTCGAGTCAGGCAGCGGAACCACTGAGCTAAATCCCTGACCCTCTGGCTTTTTTGAGACAAGGTTTTCCCTATGTAGCACAGGCTGGCTTTGAACTCTAGGTAGATGATCGTCCTACCTCAGCCTCTGGAGTGCTGGGGTTGCAGGTGTGCACCACCACGACCAGCTCAAGTGCTTTAGGAATGTTGCTTAGTGCTAAATATTCACTTGTAGGTACCCGGGATTTGGCTCAGTGGTTCCACTGCCTGCCTCACAAGCGCAAGGGCCCAAGTTCAATCCCCAGTACCCCCCCCAAATTCACTTGAATTAAATAGTTAGGGGTTGGGCCAAACCTGTGAGGCCACTCTGAGGAAGTGAGACTTGAATAATAAGATGGAGTTTATAGGAGCCAAGAGTGGGGAATCTAGGTCTAGAGTGAGGAGTTGCCAGTTCAAAAATTCTCAAGAAGGGAAGCACCTGGAATACTGCATAGGCATTATAAAGGCAGCGGTTAGAGGAAGGTGTATCTAGTATTCCCCCTGGACTCCTAGCTTTCCAGTCTTTCCTCAGGTGTTCTCAAAATCACAAAGGAGGGTTTGCAATGACAGCCCATGCACTTGATTTGGTGGCTCACAGTGCTTTAAAAAAGTTAGAAAATTTGTCATTAAAATTTTTGGGGGGTGTATAGCTCAGTGGTGCCACATCTGCCTGGCAGGCATTAGGTCCTCAGTTTGATTCACATCAAACTCTGGCCCTTGAGCTTGCCAGGCAGGTGGCGGAACCACTGAGCTAAATCCCTGGCCCCTATTCCAAAAACATTTTCTTAAAAATTTGACACAGAATCTCACTATGTAGCCCAGGCTGGCCTCAAACTCATGGCAATCCTCCTGCTTCAACCCCCCCAGTGCTAGGATCACAGGCATATGCCACCACACGTGGCCTTAAAATCTAAAAATTAACCGGGAATAGTGTCACTTGCCTGAAACTCCAGCATTCCTGAGGCTTTGAGGCCAGTCTGGTTTACATAGTTTGAGGCCAGTTTAAGCCACATAGCAAGACTCTCAAAACAACAAACCAGACAAACAAAAACTAAAAAGATTTCTGGATTAAAAGTGTTAAATTTTTAAAAATGTACAGAAATTAGAGCCAGGGATTTAGCTCAGTGGTTCTGCCACCTGCCTTGCAAGCGCAAGGACCCAAGTTCGATCCCTGGTACCATAAAACAAAACAAAAAGAAATGTAAAAAAAATTAAAAAGGTTGATAGAAACAATCTGTCGTCTGAAAAGCTTTGCTTAATGAGATGTTTTAAAATTTGAGCCCATGTAACTTTATCAATGTGTATAGAGCACTTTGTATATATGCAAGGGATGATTCTTAGCATTTCACAAATACACAGTAGCCTGACCTTAACCTCTTACACTTTATTTTCCCAGTGCTGGGGACTGAAGCCAGAGCTTCCTGTATGCTATGGAAACCCTCTACCACTGAGCCCTGGTTTTGCTTTTCCAAGTTTCAGGAAGTGATGGTCAACAAGGTGGAAAATATTGTTACTTGTCTTAAATCTTCCAAGTGAGGGTCCACAATCACATTATTTTCATTACAGATCACTGCAGTTATAGTTCTATTTTATTATAATTGTTGTTAATCTGTTATTGTCTGTCTTAAATTAAACCTTACCACAGATATATACGAAAACTTCCACGAAAAATGTAATCATTATATACTTCAAACACATACTAATGAGAAACAAAAATTTAAAAAGACACACACACATAAATTTGGGCTATCTCAGGCACCCACCCCTCTGAGGGAGGTACAATTTTCCCATTTTACAGATGAAGTGAAATGTAATGGGAAACATAGCCCTTCTTCATGCGTCTCAAAGTACGGACTCGGGTCTCAGCTCATTTTCTTTTTTTCTTTTTTTGGTTTTTTGAGACAGGGTCTCACTGTATAGTTGAACTCACTATATAGCCCAGGCTGGTCTCGAACTCACAGCGATCCTCCTGCCTCAGCCTCCCAAGTGGTGGGATTACAGGGGTGCGCCACTACGCCTGGACTCTGCTCGTTTCCTACAACCCGTACTTCCGGAACAGTCCCAGAGGAATTCCTCTTTGGTTCAGAGGAATCAAGTGTTACAGCGGTGCTCTCTTCCATCACTATTTACCCTCCAGACGTCCGATCCGATAGTTGCTTTGCAGTTATTTGTACAATGCTGATTTGGAGGCCAGGACTGCACGAAGGCCTAAGTCATGTCTCCTCCGCCAGGAAGCGAGCATGGAATCACGAAGAACAAGTACGAAGGCGCGCGAAGGTTGCAGATTTTCCTCACTGCCGGCGGTAAGAGCACGCGCTCTTCAGCCCCGCCCTTTCCTCCGGGACGACGAATTGCAAGGCTTAGATTGGGCAGTGGCAGACTACGCCTCTCAGTGCCCTCCAATCATTTTCCCTGCTGGGTGTGCGCTCCCTCCTTCTTAGCCCCGCCCACCACCCCAGCGCCCCACTGCCCGACGTTACGTCTCTCCTTCTCTCCTCCTCCGTTATCCGGGAGGCTGTGGCTCCCGCGGCAAACCCCGCTTCCCTTGCTTTCCCATTGGCTGGTCAGGTCCCGCGCGAGCGGGATCGCGCCCTTCGTCTCCTCCTCCAGTGCAGGGCCATGCTTCTCCACTTCTTTCTCC
>NW_022900931.1:63274433-63276540 GCF_012274545.1 Fukomys damarensis
CGTCCCCGCAGCTCCGCGCTGGGGTCCGGCCCGCGGGGTCCGCCTGCCTGCCTTCGGACCGGCCCTTGTCCGCCCTTCGTCCTGCGTCTCTCCGCCCTCTGGGTCTCGGGGTCTGTCTGTCCCCCCACCCACCTTCCCGACCACCCTGCTCCCAGTTCTGCACCTCCCCGCTTCCCTCTTCCGGCCCTAGAAATGCCCTTCGCCCCTCCTGGACTCCGCTGGGGTCCGGCCCGCGGGGTCCGCCTGCCTGCCTTCGGACCGGCCCTTGTCCGCCCTTCGTCCTGCGTCTCTCCGCCCTCTGGGTCTCGGGGTCTGTCTGTCCCCCCACCCACCTTCCCGACCACCCTGCTCCCAGTTCTGCACCTCCCCGCTTCCCTCTTCCGGCCCTAGAAATGCCCTTCGCCCCTCCTGGACTCTGCGGTGCTCACGGGACCCACCTCCTCCTCGGTGACCCTTGTGCATCCCTTAATTCTGGCTTGTACTTGGAGATGCTTGGCCCCTTTCCCTTCTGATTCTGTTCTCGCTGCCTTTGAGATCTGTCCCCGGGCTCTTCTGTGACCTGTCTACTGTTATCCTGTCTCAGAATCTAGTGTCTCACCCCCAGGAGCCGTCCCTTTAGGACCTGCGGTTGCGCCTTCTTGGAGATCCATCCCAGACCTCTTGCACTGCCCCCCTGGCGTCTTTCCTATGGACTCGATTCCATCTCCCTCTCGGCCGCAGCTCGTCCTCTCAGAGCCTGCTGCGCCTCCGGATGTCTCGGTGTCTCTTCCCCTTCTCAGGTCTTGCTCCCATTTGACTTTCAGACCCTCTTCCTTTTTCCCACACATTTTTGCTTATGTTTGCCCCTTGCTGGAGCTCGCATCTTGCCGTGCTTCCCTGGCCTGCTCACTCTCTGCTTCTGCCTTCCCAGGAAGCAGCCTCCTCCCCCTTCTCTGACCCGTGGTGTCTGCCATTCGCTTACCTGACTTCACTCCCTAACTCACTTTCCCTTAGCTGTCTTAGTGTCTCTTGAATATCTCCTCACCTTTCTTTTGGCCCTCCTTGGAGCCGTTCCATTCATTGCTGCCCCTCCTCTGGCCGGTCTTCCTTTCAATTCCTTGTTGCCTAATAAGATCGGCTTCCTGCCTCTGCCCACTGTGGGGCTTTTAGCCTTGCCCTTGCTTCCCTATACCTCTGAGGACTGACCCGTCATCTGTGCCGTTCCCATTCTGCATCGAACAGACCTGCCCCTAGAGCCTTTCCCACCTGCTCTGTGTCCTCATTCGTTCAGTTCTGCCCCTATCTTTACTTAGGTCCTCCCGCCCTCCCAACTTGATCCCTTTTGGAGCTGTCCATTTGCCTGAATATTTTTTTGACCCGTTTTTAACTTTGCTATTGCTGTCCCTCTTGATGTGATCCTTTTAACACTGGTCTCTTTTCAACCGCCACCCAGCTCTGGTCCCTCTTTAATACTATTTTCTGGCTGGCATTCTCTACCCCCGCTCCCCCGCACCATTTTGATTCAGTTTTCACCCTCCAGTCTGTTTTTGTGTATTAGTTCTCCCTTCCTAGCCTTGTCTTTTCTCTCCTTTTTGAGTTTTCTTCTTACTTTTTTTTTGGGGGGGGATTTGAGACAGGGTCTCACTATGTAGTTGAGACTGGCCTGGAACTCACTACATAGCACAGGCTGGTCTCGAACTCACAGCGATCCTCCTGCCTCAGCCTCCCAAGTGCTGGGATTATAGGCGTGCACCACCACATCCGGCCCTCTTCTCACTTTGTTTTTTGGTACTGGGGATTGAACTCAGGACCTTGAGCTTGCCAGGCAGGTGCTGTGCTGCTGAGCTACATCCCTGGCCCTTCTCACTTTTTTTTTTCCTCCTCACTTTTGACATTAAGGTTTTGTTTTATTTTGTTCTTTTTAGTGCTGGGGATTGAACCCAGGGCTTTTTTGCTGAGATATATCCCTAACCCTTTTTATTTATTTATTTTGAGACAGAGTCTCACTACATTGTGCCCAGACTGGGTTTATACCTAACTGTCTTTCTGCCTCAGCCTGCCAAGTAGCTGGTTTTGCAGGAATGCAGCACTAAGGTGTTTTCTCCTTTTCCTTTCCTTTCCTTTTTTT
>NW_022900931.1:63277141-63285544 GCF_012274545.1 Fukomys damarensis
TTTCTTTTTTTTTTTTTTTTTTTTTTTTTTTTCTTGAGACAGGGTCTTGCTGTGTAGCTGAGGCTGGCCTTGAACTCACTATGGAACCCAGAATAGCCTCTAAAGAACTTGCAGTGATCCTCCTGCCTCAGCCTCCCAAGTGCTAGCATTGCAGGCATGTGCCATCACACCTGGCATACTAAGGTGTCTCCTTAATCACTCCTTCCTGTTATTGTCCCCCACCCCCTTTTCTTGGAGCTGCCTCAGCTTTTGATGGTCTTTTTCTTTTGCTACGTCTCTCCCAAGTCTCCCAATTTTGTCTCTCCCCTTTCCCTAGTATCCAGTCTGGCTTCTTGTGTGTTTAGTTCCAGTATGACCTGCTTGTCTTGGCTCCTCCCCACTTGTAGCCCTCCGGCTGCCCCGTGAGGGCTTTTTCACGTGTCTTTCTCTTATCCCCCACCCCATCCCTAAGCTTCAGCTTCTCATACTAAGGAACTGGGCTGGGCCTTCTTTAGGCCACATATTCTTTCTCAGCACCCTGCACCTGAGGGTTTTATCCCCAGGGATCCTGTGAGATCTGGTAAATAGATGGGAAATACTTGGTGACTGCCCTATTTCTCCCACTTCCACCAAGGTTAGTAGTGTGGTTGCTCACGTTCCATTGCCCCGTTTTCTTTCCTGTGCTCTTTATTCCTGTCTTCAGATCTCTGGGCTTCACAGCTTTGCGTCCTTTGAAAAGGAGACTGCAACTACTCACAGGTCTTCATTGCCTTTTTCACTTTCCCTCTCTCTGAGCTGTTGCAGAGACACAGCTGTACCCTCTATATGTCCAAGGCAGCACCCTTTGGGAGATCTTAGAGGTGTGCTTTTTTGTTTTTTTCTAGTTGATAAATCATATTCTTGTTTTATTTCTGAGGAGGGAAATGGCAGCCCTCAAATCCTCCCATCCCTGGAGGGTTATGGCCATGCTTGGTGTTTACTGCTCTGGGCCTGCAGAAGCAGCAGAGTTTTTCTTGTCTTCCCTAATGGCCTTTGGTTTGCCCTGTGACCTTGGGGGAAGGGCTGGGCAGGGTGGGCTTATTTCTCTCTTACCTCTGCTTGAGAAGGCTCTATCTTCCTGGTCTTCAAAATGGTGAGGGCCAGGGTTTGGAAAGCGCTTTGCGGTTGTTGAAGGAGAGAGTGCCAAGTGTCACTCGGATTTCTGCCCTCTGGTATTGCAGGCACTCCCAGCCACAGAAGCCCCACGCCTGGGCTCTGGAGCATGACACCGTGGTGTAAAAAGGGGTATGTGGGTAGGGTAGGCCTGACCTTCCCCAAACCTTTAGACCTCAGATGGCTTCCAGAGACTGGCTGACGTGCATAGATTTTTGGTCTTATTATCTGGGAATTGGGCCTTTGCTCCCTTGTCTGAGCTGTTTTCTCCAGTGATCTTATGGTGGGGTGGTGTTCAAGGAAATCCATTCAGAGGTAGAAATAGTTTTACAGAAAAGCCATCCAGCCATTTTCCTTCCTTAGCTTGGGACAGAGGACCTTTGGCTTGTTCTAGGTCTCCCCCGCACACCCCCCTGGGTGGGGGCAGTTGCATACTAAAGCAGCTAATCCAGCTGTGTAGGAGCATTTACTGGGATTTTCTTGAGTGAACTATGTTCAAACACTTTCAGCACTTAGTTAGAAGTAGTTCTGAATAAACACGTGTGAAATAAAAACACTGACTGTCATCTATAGATCTGAACTATTGACTCATCAAATGTTGAGGCATTTCTGTGTGTGACATTCAAAAGGCCTGCGTAGTAGATCTGTATGGTTCTTTAACTTCTTAAAGGCTTCAAATTTTCTGAACAGGCAGTCTGGTAATTTTAATGTGTTTTTATTATTGTCTTAAAGCATTCTGATTTCTGCTGGTGAATCTTTGGCCTTATGTATCATGATTAACTCACTGAATTTATTTTATAGTTTGTGTTCCCCATGTTGGTATAAATAATTTTGTTTTTTTATTTTTAATGTGCAGGTGTCAGCTAATTAAAATAACTGTGTATGCAGTACTGCTTAAATTTGTGTTCCAGTTTTAATATCACAGGCAGCATAAAAAGTTTCTGCATGCCCAAAGCCTAAGTTTACATAATAGGAAGAAAGGAGACCAAAAGAACAAAGAGCTGATTTTTCTTCCTAAGCTGGTAACTGATGTTCCAAAGACTGTCAGATTTCCCTCATGGTAGCAGAGGCTCCAATATGAGCACTGACATTTGCTTTGGTGGTGATGGCATTGGGTGCTCCAGAAATGTGAGGTGGTAGCCTGGGCCTTCTGGAACAGTTAATGTGCCAGTTGGATGGGGTGTGGGGCAGGAGATGGCAGTAGACAACTGTTTTCAACCTAGTTACTTGTCTTCAAGGATTACTGCCCTGCCTAGATGTTTAGAAAGCTGACTCGATCAAAGTTTCTCTGTTCCTTTCTTTTTCTCCCATTCCTCCTCCTCTTAAATATATATTTTTAAACTATCCTCTCTTACCTGCTTTCCATTTTTTTCTTGGTTTGCTGAAGGCCATGGGACAGTAACAAAATGGAAAGTGGTCATTTCAGACAAATGGAAATTGTTGTCCAGGTGCAGATCCCTGGGCCTGGCAGTGACCCTTGGACAGTTTGGAAGAGGTGAGGGTTGCACAGGTGACCATGAACTACATACAGCCTCATGGGTGTGTGTTTAGTCATCTGAGTGACGTGGAACTACATCAAGTTAATAGAGTGGGAGATGGTAAGATGGGAGTGGCCGTGTAGTTCCGTCCAATCTGGTCTGCCTTTCAGTCTTTGGTCTGTGGTGGTTTTCTGAGAGGTGTCAGGCTTCCTGCAGGGCTTTCCTGTGATCTGCTATGATTCTTGTCATTCACCACCTACGGTCTAAACAATGTCTTTTTTTTTTTTTTTTTAAGATAAGGTGCTTCTGTGTTTTCCAGGCTGGCCTCAAACTCAAAACAATCCTTCAGCCTTCTGAGTGCTGAAATTACAGGTGTGCATCAGCACACCTAGCAAACAGTATCCTATTGATAATCATTGTGATTGATAATCGTTATCCAGTTGTGTAAATTTTCTTTTTTTCATAGTGTATAAAATAAGTAACATTGAGATTCTCTGCTTGAAGAGGGACAGTGACTAGCAGAAATGCCCCATCAGTGGAACTCAGTGTGAAAATCAGTGCCTAATGTCACCTTCTCATTTACAGGTGAGGAAATAGAGGGCTTGCCCAAAGCATTGTGGCAACTTCTGCCACAGAAGAACATTGAGCATAGGGACAGGGCTGCCTTCTGGTGTAGGCCTTGTTCTGATTAGGTAGGATCTTGGACAAACTGCTTCCCTCCCTGGATTTCACATTCCTAGTCTGGTGTGCTGTTCAGTCATGATGGATTCTTTTTTTTCTGGGTCACATACCAAGTTAGAACTGGAACTGGGACTGAGTTTCTGGCTGTTCTTAGATCCCCCTCTTGTTGGTCCCTCCTGGACAAGTTCTGTCAACCAGAATTGGGTTGGGAAATTTTCCCTGGGGGGTACAGGAAAGTGGTTTAGCTTTGTTGTATTTTTTTCTTATATAAATACTGCCTCTTTCTCAGCCATTCATATGGGAATTAGTTTATAATTTTGGGAATGGGCCATCCAGATTGTGTTAGCTACATGACTAAAGGCATATACAGAACTTCTTTTAAAAATAATATGGAATTTTTCAAGCTGAGTCATTGTTGACCTAGGCTCTCAAATGGCAATGATCTGAATAGTACTTGAATTGCTAGTATTAAGCAAGGCAAACAAATCATTCATGTTCATCTTCCTGAAAGTTTATTTCTCTTCAACTTTAGATAGAATACTTTATCATGCTTCATCTATAAAGAATTATTGAAAATAACTTTTGGCATTTGTCAATCTAATTTTCATTGTTTTTTTCTCTGTTATTGAGAAATACATTAAGTTGGTAGATTAGCAGAGAACCAGGTACTTTCAGCCATGGAGCAGCATCACAGGAAAGTAGTAATTATTTTCACTGAAAATAGCCAGACCTATCTATCTCTTTCATCTTCCCTTATTGAAAGGAACATTGCCCTTTTGTGAAATTGGCAGTGCTTGTGATTGTTGCCTTGTATCTGTAGGTATTTTATGCCTGTCTTGCCCTCCGGGCATCTCTGCATTCTTTCTTAGAAGATGTCCTCTTCCTGGTCTCTGTAGTAAGTTGGTCATGGAATTTGAATAATTGAGAGGCAGCTTCCTGTGGTGTAAAGAATGTTGAAGAAACCTCCCCTCTTAGCTCTGGCTGTGCCATTTTAATAGCTGTGTGACTTTAGCCCAGTTTTTTTGGATTTTCAATTTCTGGACTGCATTTTCTTCACTTGAAGAATGAAGGGATTTATACCGGTTGGTGCCTATTCAGCCCTATTTTATAGCTAATAATATTTGATTATTTTCTCTCTTGAGAAGACTATACTTCCTTAAGCATGGGGACTCTCATATACAAAATATCTTCTACTTGGTAAGTCCCCATTGTGTGCATGAATCTAAACAAGAGCCAAAGCCTTTCTCTTTTTTTCATTTATTTTTAGATTGTGTCCCAATTGTAATGGCCATTCTTCAGCTTTACACTTGTAAAGGGCACACTCTTCTGGTCAGTGTTTAGTCCACTGCTTTCTGTGTCATGAACGTCTTGACCAAGGTGACAAAGTTAAAAACTGGTAGGGTAGTGTTATGAGTCCAGGTGCTCTCATTTCAAATTTTGTGTTTATTAGACTGCCTGGGATACTAAAATAATTTATATTTTGTCTCCTTCAGGAACATACAGTCAGTTGTCGACAGTTATGTAAGACAGAGTGAAAGAATTTTTTAAAAAGAGGGTGAAGGGAAGGAGATGATGAATAGATTATTCTTGTTAATGTATGGCTCCTCGGGAGACAATTCCATGTATTTGTAGTCTTAAAGATTTTCGTATTCAGCCAGGGATTTAGCTCTGTTCAGTCCCTGGTATTGAAAAAAAATTTTTGTATTCAGACACTAAACACACCATATCACAATATTTTGAAAAGAATGTACAGTCATAAGTATCAGCTTGTTATTCTAGCCAGCCTATTGGAAAAGTTGAGCATTTTATTTCTGATCTAGATTCAAATCCAGGTATAACAAAAAACTATAAGTAAACCAGATTAACAGAAGGAAGATAGAAATGTTTGGTCATGGAATACTTCTTAAATCTGTAATTTCTTTTGGCAAATAGAAAAATATGCAGGGACCTCCTAATTGAGTGTCTGTCTGTCTCTGTTGGAGTTCAGGCCCAGGGCATTGTGCATTCTTTAGCACACATTCTACCATTATTTACACCCTAACCGATTATTTTCCTTTGGACAGTGTATAAATAGAACATATGCAGCTGGGCATGGTGGCGCACGCCTGTAATCCCAGCACTGGGGAGGCTGAGGAAGGAGGATCACTGAGTTCGAGACCAGTCTGGGCTACATAGTGAGTTCCAGGTCAGTCTCGACTACATAGTGAGACCCTGTATCAAAAAAACCCAAAAAACAAAACAGAACATATGCAAAGGTGTAATTTGTAAATTATCATTAAAAATAAAAAATCAGGACTGGGGATTTAGCTCAGTATCCGCTTGCCCCACAAGCTCAAGGTCCCGAGTTTGATCCTGGTACCAAAACAATAAAAATTAAAATATTAGAGGCTGGGGACACAGCTCAGTGGTAAAATACTTGCTTAGAATGCACAGGGCCCTGGGTTTGATCCCTAGTACTGGCTGTGGGGAGGGGGGATTAAAATAAACCATATGTTTAAAAGTGTATACCTAGAAATGTATAGATAAATGCATAGAAAACTACTGTTTCTTAAATTGTGTGGAGCTCACTATAATTATTTAGTAACTTTGAGTTGCAGGTTTTTTGTTTTTTTTTAATGTTGAGGTGAAAGTATCTTAACAAGCTATAGGTAACAGCTTCCCAAAGCATACAAGAATTTTAAAAAATGTATAGTTGTCTTGTACTTTTCCCTATCTCTGTTGAAAAGAAAGATCAAAACTGTGGCTTCGTCTCTTGCAGTCTGAGCTACTTAGGAATGAGACAAAGGAAAATGATCACTGTTAATTGGCACAGGCAGTTAAGGGTTCTTTGTTCAGTAACAAATTGTGTACAAATGAAAGTCAGCTCTGCATTAATACTAAATTCTTGAATTCTGCATTTTTGGCTAGAGTAGCTTTCACGTCAAGGGAATTACTTCACTGGAGTAGTGTATCTACACTTGGTGATAAAAAAACTATGACAAGGTCTTAATATTTTCAGAAGTGCCCATTCAATTAGTAGGTGGAAGGCAGGTAGATGCTGTTTTTGTGATAACGTTTTTAATGGCCTGAAATCATTGCATACCTTTTTAATGCTGCTGACCTGTAAGAAATTTCTTCTTCTAATAGGTCAGTCAGTTGAGGAATACACATAGAATCTTTTATACGAGGAAAGAGAGGGGGAAAAAACTGCTGTGGCAGTGGGTCCCATCTGTTGCCCAGTAGTAGCAGCCACAAAGGCTGTGAAAAATAGCAGTGTTAGCTTACATAGTTGTGATTAGATGTGTATGTAAAAGAAATACCTATTTTCTTGTGTATAGATCCACTTTTTAAGTTTATTTACTTTTTAAAAATTAAAATACAGTCTACATGTAGAAAAATATGTAAATTTTAAGTGTACATTCTGAACTTTTTACTTGTGTAGACTTTATGTGATGAATGTACTTCCTTTTTAGGTAATAATACTTACTAATTTTTGCAGTATTGGAGATTGGGCCCAGGGACTTTGCTCATGCTAGGCCAGTACTGTACCACTGAACTACATTCGCAGCCTTTTTGGTTTTGGTTTGGTTTTGTTTTTTGATACCAGGGATCAAACTCTGGTTCTTGGTCTTGCAAGGCAGGCGCCAGAACCACTGAGCTAAATCCGCAGGCTGCCTTTTTTATTTTTATTTTTATTTTTATTTATTTTTCCTTTTTTGAGACAGGGTCTCACTGTAGTTGAGACTGATATGGAATTCATTGTGTAGCCCAGGCTGGTCTTGAACTCACAGCGATCCTCTTGTCTTAGCCTTCCAAATTCTGGGATTACAGATGTGCACCATCACACCCAGCTTTTTGTTTTTTATTTTGAGACATGGTCTCACTAAGTGGCCCAGGGTAATCTCAAAATTGGAATTCTCTTGCCTCAACCACTTGAGTAGCTGGATTATAAACATATCACACCTGGCTACATAATTTTTTGTTGTTGTTGGTTTTTGAGATAAAGCCTCACTATGTAGTTGAGACTGATCTGGAACTCATTATGTAACCCAGGCTGGTCTGGAATTTACAGCGATCCTCCTGCCTCAGCCTCCCAAGTGCTAGGATTACAGGTGTGCGCTCTCACACCCAGCTACGTGGCTACATAATTTTTAATATCTTAGAAATTAGGGTCTGTGTAAGGTACTTCATTCATGACGTATAATATATAGACATGAACATGTAGGCCATTTCTCACTTTTCCAAACCTGGTCAAGGTCACATACATGATAAAGAATAGTATAATACTAATCTTAATTGTATATATATTACCACAATGGTTAAAGCATTCTTTTAATAACAAGTCTTTTGTACTTGGGCTGTGATTCCAGATTCTTTTGGTCTCTGCTGGGAATGAAAAGGAAACAGTTGCCATTGCTAGTGAAAGCATGGTAGGACTGGTATTCAAACTGCTGTCATACCTGCAAACTGCTTGGAACTTTCTGTACAGCAGGTTGGCAATAATTTGAGAGATCAAGTCCTTGATCTAGTTACAGTAACCTGTATATAGACCAAGAAATAGAAATGCAAACCAAGATTGTGTATAAAAGATCTTAACAATAGTGATTTTTTTCTTTTTTTAGTAGTGATGTTTATAAAGAAAAAAAGGGAGAAGGTAACCTAAATGTTTTAACCTTAGGGGGTTGGTTGCTTTTTGGAAAAATATGGAGTCATTAAAAAAGCATGTTTTTGGAGAACATTTGAGATGGGAAAGTGCACAAAAAATAAAATTATGTATGAGAAAAAAGCAGGATATAGAATATAAACAGTAGGAGTCCAGTTATATTGAAATATATATCAGAGGGCTGGGGATTTACCTCAGTGGTGCTGCCCCCCTTGCAGGTTCAAGGTCCTGAGTTCAATCCCTGGTACAAAAAAAAATGTGTGTATGTGTGAAAAGTATAAGAAATATGCAGAAGTGCTATTAGTCATTATCTCTGTGTTGTATGCTTTGGGGAGATTAATCTTTCTTTTTTCCTTCTGAGTTTCCCCAAGTTTTCTTTCTTTCTTTCTCTTTTTCTTTCTTTCTTTCTTTCTTTCTTTCTTTCTTTCTTTCTTTCTTTCTTTCTTTCTTTCTTTCTTTCTTTCTTTCTTT
>NW_022900931.1:63285749-63289436 GCF_012274545.1 Fukomys damarensis
CAGGGTCTCACTATGTAGTTGAGACTGACCTGGAACTCACTATGTAGCCCCGGCGTGTCTCAAACTCACAGTGATCCTCCTGCCTCAGCCTCCCAAGTGCTGGGATTACAGGCGTGCACCACCACGCCCAGCTCCCCAAGTTTTCTACAGTGATTTTACTATTGATTAAAAAAACAAATCAAATAAGTTTTTTTGTTTTGTTTTGTTTTTTCTTTTTCAACATACAAAGGAAAAACTGAGCTGAAAAACAAGAAATCAAATGGTGAGGTCTTTTGGACTATAGTCCCTCTAGTCCCTTAGAGAATAATCAAATTAATTATTAACAATATTAACAGTAACAACAGCTGCTTATTTTGTACTGGAAGACAGCGGAGTACCACCTACCTCTCCTTATAGTCTCGTTTGAAGGAAGGTGGTATTCTCAGTTTGGAGATGGAGAACGGAGGCACCAGGTAGGGACTTGCCTGAGGCCACAGAGCTAACGGGTCCCAGAGGCAGTCAGCCCAGAAACCATTCTGGGGCCTTCTCTGGTTTGCTTTTCATTTTCCAGAATGCTTCCACACAAGATGATCTTCTGTGCTAGAGTCCGCTGCGTGCCTGGCCATTGGATCTCAGTTTTCTATTTAGTAAGGCCCTCTTTGTTTTTAGTTTTTTGATACCAGGGATCAAACTCAGGACCTTGTGCCTGCAAGGTAGGTGGCAGCACCACTGAGCTACATCCTGGCCTAGTAAGGCCCACTTCCTCTTCATTGTGCTTGTTTGAAGGGGAAGAAGCCATTGGTGAGAGTCAGGGATAATCATGAAGTTAGTTATATCTTTTTCAAGCTTTTTAAAAAAGCTTTATGATTTCAATAATTTTATTTTATATTCTTATTTTTTCCATTACAGGGAATCAAACTAAGGACCTTGCATTTGCCAGGTAGGCACAGTGCCATTGAGCTAAGACCCCAGTCCCAAAGTATTTGCTTTTGTTTTTGGTTTTTTTGGTACTGGGATTGAACTCAGGACCTTGCATTTGCAGGGCAACAGTGGTGCCACTGAGCTACATCCCTGGCCCCTGCTTTTGTTTCTTGAGATAGGGTCTCACTGTAGCTGAAGCTGGCCTTGAACTCACAGTGATTCTCCTGCTTCAGCTTCTTCTTGAGTGCTGGGATCACAGGCGTGCACCTCCATGCCTGATCTGTTTACTTTTATGCAAATCATTTTTTTCAGACAATTTAAGTAGCTAAAGATCATTAAATAAAAGAGGAAACAAACTAGTTCTTTTTCAATACAGGGGACAAGGGGAGAAACATTTAATTTTTCCTTTTCCCTTCTCATTCAGTAGTGCTTAGGTGTCTACACTGTTGAGAGCACCAGTTACACAAACTGCCTCCTTCTGCCTCAGAGTTTGTCCGTCACTTGTAAAACAAAGGCATTTCTTCCCTTACAGGTAACACAAGGAACACCCTGTTTCTTTACCAGATAGTAAAAATTTTAGAAGGCAGTGGCCTGGTTTTTTTTCTTCCCGATCTTATCTTAAAGAATTAAATGTGACTCAACGTTTCAATCCAAGAATGCATTGACTAGAAAGACAGGTTTCATCTCATGAGAAAGAACTTTTTAAAGAAACCAGTTTAAGTTCATTTTTTTCCTTCAGTAAATAATAATTGAGGATTTTAAAGTTTACTGTTTGCTTCTATTATTTAACAAGCCATTTGCGCACACACACACAAAGCTATATACTGATTATTCTTACTTGTGAGGAGAGTACCGAAGGCCAATCAATGGTCAGTTGCAGTGTAAAGAGATTTATATTCAAACATTCGGTAAATTGCAAAATAAAAAATTTTGGAAACTCCATGAAATTGTCTTTTTCTTCCTCTTTTTTTTTTTTTTCCTTTTGGTGTTGGGTATAGAACAGAGGGCCTCACTTATGCTAGGTAGGTGTTTTATCACTGAGTTACACCCTCAGCTCTCTTCCTCTATTTTTATTTTTTCAATAAGACCTGCCTGGTCAATTGGAGTGTTATTTACTTACTTACTTACTTACTTGCTTGCTTGCTTGCTTATTGAGACAAGGTCTCACTGTGTAGTTCTGGCTGGCTTTGAACTCACTGTGTAGCCCAGCCTAGACTTGAACTGGCAGGGATCATCTTGCCTCAGCCTCCTGAGTTCTGGGTTTACAGGCACGTGCCACTACACCCAGCACTGGAGTATATTTGTTGAGTAAAAGTGTGAGGTGTTTTTTCCCCTCAGTACTAGGTAGGGCCCCAGGTGTATTAGGAAACCCTCCACCACTGAGTGACTTCTGCAGACTTTTTTATTTTGTCTCACTAAATTATGCAATCTGGCCTGGAGTTTTTGATTCTCCTGCCTCAGCCTCTCAAGTAGTTGGGATTCTAGATAGATTACAGGCTTGTGTCACTGTGCCTATGTGTGAGATTTCCAATGAGAAAACTAGAGAAGATAAAGTCTGGAGTGTTGGTGCCTAGATTCTTAACGCTTCCTCAAGTGGTGCAAAGGAAGGCACCTCAGCTGTTGTCATATTGCTTATCACCTTTCGACCTCAGACAAGTTAGGTACTTTTGAGTTCTTTTGCCTATAATGTGGGTTTAAATACCTACTCTGTTTAGCTGGTTGCGGTGGCACAGGGCTGTAATCCCAGTACTCTGGAAGGGTGGGGCACGAGGTTTATAAATTCAAGCTTTACTTGGGCAGTTTAGTCAGCCTCTATCTCTAAATAATAAAAGGACTGCGCCGGGGATTTAGCTCAGTGGTTCGGTGGCCTGCCTTGCAAGCGCAAGGACCCGAGTTCAATCCCCGGTACCAAAAAAAAAAGTAAAAAAAAAAAAGTAATAAAGGACTGAGTGTGAAGCTGAGTGTACACCCCCCTGGGTTCAATCCCTAATAGCTAAACAATCCTGCTCTGCTAGCCTAGAGTCTTTTTATATCATTGAAAACTAAACACCACAAATGAACCTAAAAACTGTGAAGTTGGGAAAACCTTTTGAGTTTGTTGGGACAGTGAAAGAATAGTTTAATGAAAATGCTCAGGTAAGCAAGCATGTTAGCTGTGATGGCATGATGAAATTTTGGATCAGAAAGTAGAGCAACACATCCTATTGATTTGTTATCTGTTAGTTTTTGTACAGCTTGTAACTTGTCCCCAGGTAGGGAGTTTTGAGCCTTATCTGTGAGTGTCTCGCACATCTCAACGTTAACTGCAGGTCACAGGCCAAATAGCAGTTGTTGACGTTGTTTGACATTCTTGACATGGGGACAGGCCTCAGTTAGTTTCTCTCATTAGGACACATGGCCTGGGCCGGAGTCCCAGTTCTTTTTCATACCTATTCTGCATCCTTAGACAAGACACTTGAGAAACTTCTGGTGTCTCAGACACCTCTCTAAAAGGAGACTATAACAGTGTCTACTCATATGGTCACTACAGATTAAAATAGTGTATTTAAGAAGCTTAAAATAGCTGAGTAGCATGTGCCTATAATCCCAGCACTTGAGAGCTGAGATAGGAGGATCACAAGTTCTAGACCAGCCTGGGATACATAGCAAAACCCTGTTTCAAAACAAACCAAAAGCTTGAGTAATGCCTAGGTCATGGTAAATGCTCAGGCAATGCCATTATTAGTGCAGGACTTGATTCTTCTCTCCCCACATCCTCTTCCTCTTTTTTTTTTTTTTTTTTTTTTT
>NW_022900931.1:63289540-63297761 GCF_012274545.1 Fukomys damarensis
TTTTTTTTTTTTTTTTTTTTTTTTTTTTTGGTGCTAGGAATTGAATCCAGGACCTTCACATTGAACTGTATTCCTAGCCCTCACCCTCCTTTAGTTAAAAATTTGAGACAAGTTTTTGCTAAGTCATTAAGTTAACCAGATGGGGTTTGAATGTGGGATCCTCCTGCCCCAGCTTCCAAGAGTGCTGGAATTACAGATGTGCACTACTACATCTGGTTTAGACTTGACATTTATAGACCAGTAGAGAATATAGTGATGGGAAAACAAATAGGAAGTTTTTTGTGGTTCTGCTAAGGGGAGGACAAAGGAGGGAAAGGAGGGAGGTGGGTGGACTCACTTTTATTTCATAGAAGTAGGGTCCAGCACCAGAATGGAAGCCCATCCCAAGGACGTCAGCAGCCTTAGACACATGTAGGTGCATGTTTCTCATTTTTTGTGTGCTAGGGAAAATTGTCCTGGTCAGCATCAGTAATGTGTAGATAGGTATTTAGAGCGCTGGACAGATACATGTCCTGTGTTCTGTCACCTTAAACGGGCTGTTTCACTTCCCCGATCCTTAGTTTTCTCATTTATAAAATAAATATTTTAATACCTCACAGAACTAAGTTGTGCAGTGGGGGAAATGTCTGACATAATTAATAGAGATTATTGCTCTCAGGTGGTAAGTACTACTCATTGGTGCCCTTAAGTGAAATTCATTGTGCTGCTTGCTTTTGGGTATCCCAAGGTGCAGGTGGTTGGCTTGTGTGCCAAATTTTCCCCCAAGGTATTTTCTTGTCCTTTTCTTTCTTTCTCTGCATAAGCCTCTGGGTCAGTAAGAAAAGCCTGGACTATTGCACTCCCCTGCTTAAAAACCTGGGCTCTGGGTTGCCTACAAAATAGTTAAGTGGCCTGTGGAACCCTGTCCTGTTGGATGCATTCTCTCTGTCTGGCTGGCCATGTACTTCCCTGTCAGGATACCTGCCCTCCAGCCATAGCAGGCTGCTTGGGGCCCCTGAACACACTGACTGGTGAATTCCCTGTTTGTTCTTGACATCTTGAGTGCCAGTATTCTCTGAGACCTTGCTTACTGCAGTTGTCCTTACTATTCCATTAGCAGATCACTGGTGGTGTGATGTGTATTATTTGCTTTTTTGTAGTGATATGTCCATGTGGTTCTGCATCAGTCACTAAACACCCAGCGCTATTCCCTTGTCGTCTTGCAGCCACCTCATGGTCCTCCTCAGAGATATCAGTGGTTTCCCCCCAGAGCTATTTTTTCCTTCCAGAGATACTTTAATACACAGACAAGCAAATATGAGTATGTGTGACCGCCCCCCCCTTACATGAGTGCCAGCAGATTGTAATTATGGTTCTTCATCTTCCTTTTCCTGATAAATGTCTTGGGAGATCATTACGTATTAGTACAGAGAAGACTTCATTCTTTTCTATACCTTCGTAGTGTTCCATGTACTTATTTGTGCCAGTCTCCTGTGGGTGGACATTTGATTTGTTTCCAATTAGTGCTGTAGAGAAAATTTAAACTTGCCATTTTGCATATGATTATATCTTCAGGAAAATTCCCAGTAGTGGAGTAGTTTTCTCCTCCCTGTTGATGATAGAAGGTTTTGGTTTTGTTTTCTGCTTTGACTGCCTTGGTGCCTGGCTTGTGATGGGTTCTTAATGAATATCTGAATGAAGGATAGAATAGTTAGTCCTACCAGGGAGACAAGATAGGTAATTGAAAAAAAATGGGACCCAACGTCTACAGCTAAGTCCTGTAACTTTCAGGAGTTCCTACAGCTGTCCCCCAAGGCTGTGGGCATTGTGAGGAATAGCCTAGTGGACATGGTTGGAAGGTCTCTGTTGGGATGGATTGAACTTTTCAAAGCCTTCTAATACGACAGTACAGTCTCTTTCTCACTCTCTTGTGAGCTTTTAGGAAAATCTTTAACTTTCAGGCAGGTGAAACTAGATCCTTAGAGATAGTTGGGGACTCTTAGCCCTTTTTATCTGAAGGAACTGTTTTATTCACTTTCCCTGTATTCACCCAAGGAATCCATATAACTGCCTTGTGGAATAGGTACTGTCTTTGTACCCACTACTCAAATGAGGAAGCTGGGACACCACATGCTAAGTGATGCAGGTGAAGCATCCAGAGGAAGGAGACTAAATCCCACCTCTTACTTGTTTTATTTATGTGGTGTTAATCACTTGTGATTTCCATGCTGACCTTGATTATTGGGAGATGTTTCTCCCTTTGAAAGCTGTTTGAATGGGAATAGTGCATTCTTTGGTTTGTTCCCTTGATCTCTAGTTTAGCTTGTTCAGGATTTCCATAGTGATCTGTCAGTTAATTCCAGTTCTGTTTTCCCCTGTCCCTTTTTAGTGAGGTCCTAATTGGGGTTTGTAATGTAGTTTTTTCACTTTAGCTCATTTTTAGCTAAGCTCATCTTAGCAAAGTGCTAAGTCCACCTACTCATTCCCCTCCCTTTTTTTTTTTTGTACTGGGGATAGAACCCAAGACCTTGTGCTTGTGAGGCAGGTGCAGTGCCTCTGAGCTAAATTCCTGGCCCAAACTATTCGTTTCTCTACTGCTGCTTTGAATAGTTTTGTCTTTTAGGTTTGGGTAAGACCCCTGAAAATTCTAGTGTTGCTGATGCAGGAAGCCAGATGCTGTTGTTAGCCTGGAATGCTTGCTCTAATGCCCATTTTGACTACCCTCTCTATATGTTGTAGTATTAGGGCTTCTTTTATGCCCTGTCTAATGGAACTTTCTGCACTAGGCACATGTCACCATTTGAAATGTAAATAGTGGGACTGAAAAATTAACGTTTTAATTTTATTTAATTTTGATTGATTTAACTATAATAATGGCCAGTATTGGAGATTATACAGTGCAGATCTAGATCATATGCACTGCAAGAAAGATCTACCTTCCTCCCTTCTCTCCTTCCCTCCCCCACTCTCCTTTCTCCCTCACCCTCCCAACTCTGGCACAGGGCTGTCCTCCTTATATATTCGATTAATGTTTGATAAGTAGCTTCTAATAGCTGAATTACTTAGAGAAAGTTAAGTTCTACCTCCCAGGGATAACTACTGTTATCTCTACTTTATGGTTTAAAAATTGTAGGAAAAAAATTGCCAGTTTGCATAGCCATTATAGTGATTTCTGCACAGGATTCTAGAAATTCTCCTTCTAGAAAGTGGACATTACTCATGGTTGTAGATGTGGGAGGGTTGCTGTGCAGGTCATGTACATAACAAAGGTATGACTAATGCTGGTAAAGTCCCTTTATAAAGATAATTGCAATATGATGGAATTTTGTCCTCTATTAGAGGCCGTCACGAACATCTAGAAAAGAAATGAGTCATGCTTCTGTCTTTTCCCTAATACCACGTGGTTTTGCCAGCATTTTGTTTTGAGGATGGGTTGAGGGGATCTCAACTCCTTGAGGTGGTTGGGGTGTTTGAGAGATTTTAAGGGGACTTACTACCTGCTGGCAGAGCTGAAGAGGCCGAAACATGTCTGCTTGGATTTCTTTTTCCTCCCATAGTGGAAGTGGTGTTTTAAGCCACATTTATTTTGTAGGTGGAGTGAATGTGCACATATGCATATCTTTCCGTATGAACATGCCACTGATTTTTCTTTCTTTTTTTGTTAGGTTTGCTTGAATCCCTAATGGTTCTTTCTTTTGCAAGTCATCTGTTTCTGTCACTTGCATTCTGTACTAAAAGGATGTGGGCTAGTGAGATTGGGGAGTGGAGAGGCAGTCGTGGATGGAGAGTGATGATAAATCATAAAACTGATGCTCAAGGAATTTTAGTCTTCTGAGTTAAGTGAAATGGGATGTGGGATGTTGGGTTGGATCCTGGAATAGAAAAGGGAATTAACAGAGAAATTGGTGAAATCTCAAAGTAGTTCAGTCCTAAAATTAATTTTTAAAAAAAGATGGCAAATATACTATGGTTATGCTAAGCTGGGTGAGGGGCATAAGGGTACTCTGTAGTAGTTGTAGTTTTTCTGTAAATGTAAAATTACTGCAGAATAAGAATTTAAGGGGTCCGGGGATATAGCTCAGTGGCACCGTGCATGCCTGACAAGTGCAAGGTCCTCATTTTGATCCCCAGTACCAGAAAAACAAAAAACAAAAAAAACTTTAAAAGCCAGGCTATAGCAGGAGCAACCAAGGTCCATGATTTCATCAGAGAGCTCATATGAGGACGTGCAGAAGTTCTACCTGTTTGTCCACATCTCCCTTAAACTTAGTGCTTCAGCAAGCCGTGGCTGTAGCCCTCCCAGAGATTCTCGCTTCTGGGCCTTTTCCTGTGCCTTTTACCTGGATTAGTCACCTGCCACCCACTCTCCCAACCAACTGGAAGAAAAATAAAAGATCATCTAGACACAAAGAACATAGCTCAAGACCAGCCTGGGCTACATAGTGAGTTCCAGGTCAGTCTAAACTACATACTGAAACCCTGTTTTAAAAAAAACCAAAAATTTAAAAAAAAACTTTTCCTTCCTTCCTTCCTCCCTCTCCTCTCCTCCCCTCCTCTTCCCTCCACTTCTCTTTCTTTTGTTCATACTAGGGATTGAACCCAGGGCCTTTGCTCTGAACTGCATCCCCAGCTCATTGATTGATTGATTGATTGAGAGAGACATGGTCTCACTCTGCAGTTCAGGGTGTCCTTGAACTCACTTTGCAGCCCAGGCTGGTCTCAAATTTGCAGCAATCCTCCTGCCTCAGCCTCCCAAGTGCTGGGAATTCAGGCATGCACTGCCACACTTGCCATACCCTTTTCATTTTTGAGGCAATGTCTTGCTAAGCTGCCCAGGCTGGCCCAGCCCCAGTTCTCCAATCCACACCTCCCCCGCGTTGGAGTTCCCCTCATACTCTTTGGTAGTGGTGGCTGTGATTTGTAGCATATACTGTAGCCACAGATAGCTACATCTCTACAAAGGAGAGAAACTCAGGAATGAGAGAGGAGGGAAGGGACCATGTTTTGTGACTGGCTTATTTTATTTGAAGCTTCTAGGGGGTCTAATTTAGGAAAATGTTTTTACCAATCTTACCAGTCTTATCCTTACTTGAATTTAAAGCTCATTGTATTCTAAAAGATAATGTATAGGTTATTTTAAACCTGCTACTCAGTGGACCAGTCAATAATTACTAATTATCTGAAACGTGTATACCCTAGGTAGAATGCAGGGTTCTATCAATGTGGCTTCTGCTTTTGATTTTTTTTTTTTTTTTGAGACAGGGTCTTGCAGTGACGTTCAGGCAGGCCTTGAACCTAGTGGGTTGCCCAGGCTGGCCTCAAACTTAGAATGATTCTCCTGCCTCAGCCTTCCAAGTACTGTGATGTATGTCACCATGCCTGGGAATCCTTGGCTGCTTTTGAATTTCTTATGCCCTAATTGGGGAAGGTAGAACATATTCATTCCATAGTTTGTTATTGTGACTTGCCAAGAATCAGGTAGCAAGAGAAGAAGGGTTACTCTGGAGAGTGGTAAGATAGTACAAATACTTTGCTTGTGTCTTCAGGTTCCCTTAATGTTGATATAGCATCTTAAAAAGTAACTGGTTGGTGAATTTGGGTTGCCTTTATTTGGACATGGCTGGAAATGTAGGTTCTGAGCAGATTTTGAATTTAGGGTTGGGCAGTCTTATAAGTTGGGGCAAGGAGTGTCTGTGATACTGTTTATTTTCTGCAGAGAGAGAATCCATAGAGTTCATGAAATTCTCAAGGGAATCCATGACCCACAAATGATCAGAACCACTGGTTTAGAATAACACTGAGCCCATGGCCTCATTTTGTTTCCCTGTTACTTTACTATTTTAGATTGGATATTTTGCTTTGTTTTTCCCTGATACTTATCTGGAGGAGTCCTTTGTGCAAAGAACTCTACTGTAGAACATCTAAGGGAAGCTACGCAAGTTGTCTTTTTCAGAAGCTTGATATTCTGACCCTTAGACCTTCATCTTCTCCTTCATGTTTGTAAACACGTCTTTCTGTTTGAAATAATGGCTATGGCTTTCCCATATCCAGGTATTCATTCATTCACTGTGTTTATATACTGAGCAGTAGTCATAGAGCTCAGGTGATGGGTGCTGGACCTCAGAGGCATCAGTGATAGGCAGTGGAAGTGCTCAGAAATCATAGCTGTGTCCTAGCTAAAGTCATGGGGATGTACAGGATAGGACAAGAACCCAGGGTTATCTACAGTTATTCCTAGGTTTTATTGGGATTTCAGTATTGACGTATCTCATTACCTCATTGATGTGTTGCAAACCTTTGCATGCAAGGGTGTGTAACAGATTAGGTGCTTAGGGTCATTGCCAAACTGGAGAGGTCTGCTTGGTGACTGAGGCCCAAGCTGTGAAATACGCATTCACATAGACCTTTTTTATAAAGACTACTCACTCCATTTGCCAGCTATTTTGTGGACTAGAGCATAAGGCTCCCTCTGCCCTGGGCCACTCACCAAGTGTTCATTGGACACCAGAGGGTGGTTTGGACCCTTGGACTGGACTGTTTACTTGCTCGAGGAGCAGATGAAGATGATTGGGTTGTGGCTCTTTGGCAATATCTTTTGATCTTACTTAACAATCAATATGGTGATAAGCTTCTCTCTTGAAGGGAGGGTTTGGGTTTATTTTGCCTTTTCATGAGTTCTTTCCGTTTTTTCATAGATCAAGGCTGTCGTCAAATACGATTTGAAGTTAAGCTGTATATTAGGGAGAAACCAAACCAAAACTATGTGCTTCCTTTCCTTTCCTTCCCTTCCCTTCCCTTCCCTCCCCTCCCCTCCCCTTCCCTTCCCTTCCTGCCTTCCTTCCTTCAGACTGGGTCTGGCTATGTAGTTCAGGCTGGTGAACTCACTGTATAGCCCAGGCTGGCCTCAAACTCATGACAATAATCTTGCTTTAGCCCAAGTACTGGCGTAACAGGCATGTGTCACCTTGCCTGGCCTCCAAGAGCTATCTACTGAATTGGGATTTTTTTGACCATACATTCTGGTTGTTCCCTAAGTGGTTCCATTTTGTGATTAGGCTGAATTTTTGCCTACATTAAATTTGTAATTTGTGTACTTAACTTTTGTGGTGCTGGAGATGGAACCAAGGGCTTTGCACATATCAGGCAAATGTTTTGCTGCTGAACTATACCCCAGCCAAGGCTGAATAGCTTTAAGCACAACTACCCAGCTCTGGGGATTGTCTTCAGCTATGAAAATGAAGAGCAGATGATGCAATCATGGAGCAATCCATTGCCTGTAGATTTCAAGGAAAATTATTTTCTGCACAACTTGAATACTCACAAACTCAGGCTTTGTTTACACTTGATCTTAGCCAAAAGGCTGAGAAGCGATTGTGTCAGGCTTTGTTTAGATTTGGTGGTATTATTTTATTTTGGGGAAAAGGTCTCACTAAGGCACTTAAGTTGCCCAGACTAAGCTTGAACTTGTGATCCTCCTGCCTCAGGCTCTAGAATGCTGGAGACTATGGTGTGCACCACTGTACCTGGCTAAGGTCTGAGTTCTTCGTTTTTTGGTCTCTTTGTAGTTCAGGCTGACCTTGAACTTGCTATATAACTCGGGGCCTTGTGGTAATCCTACTTCAACCTCTTGAGTGCTGGGTTTGCAGGTGTGTGCCACTGTGCCTGGCCAGAGTTCTTGAGCGTGGAGGGATGACTTAAGTTTTTTTTTTTGGGGGGGGGGTTTGAGACAGGGTCTCACTATGTAGTTGAGACTGACCTGGAACTCATTATATAGCCCAGGCTGGTCTTGAACTCACAGCAATCCTCCTGCCTCAGCCTCCCGAGTGCTGGGATTACAGGCATGAGCCACCATACCTGGCTATGACTTAAAATTTCTAAGGTAGCTTTGATTTACGAATGAAATTTGCCTAAGATTCATCCTCTGAGCATTTAAATTTTTTCCTTTGAAACATTAAATGAAATCCACTTTGTTTATATTCTAGCCTGCCATTTTTATTGTTTGTGAGAGGAGAGACATGAATCCTTTTCTGCTGTCCTCTGTATCATTTTTTATTCTGCTGTTTTGTAACTGTCTTGAACCTGAAAAAATAGAGGCAGATTTTCACATTCTTATTAATTTTTGCTGTATTGTAATGCTTTAAATTTGAGACTGTCAGGCTGGGGATTTAGCTTAGTGATTCTAGCATGTGCCTTGCAAGCACAAGGTCCCAAGTTCGATCCCCAGTACCAAAAAAAAAAAAAA
>NW_022900931.1:63297902-63393305 GCF_012274545.1 Fukomys damarensis
ATATATATATATATACATATATATATTCTGAGCGAGTATAAATGAATTTTTGCAATGGGATTTAAAAAATGGGGTTAAATTTAAGGGGCAAATGAGTTTGAGGCCAGCCTATGCTACAGTATAACTTGAAGGCCAGCCTGGACTATAAACCGGGACCCTGTCTCAAAAAAATATAATTAAGGGGCAAAATTTACAGTATTTTATTCTTTCCATGGTTTGGGAAATGAAAAAAGCTACAGATTAGGTAGGGCTTTCTCAGAATTTAATGCTCAAAGCAGGTGTGTCGTATGCCTATAATCACCAGAACTGAGGCAGGAGGATCTCAAGTTTGAGCCTAGCCTGGGTGATTTAGTGACTTAATGAAACTCTCTCAAAAAAATGTTTTTTAATGTTCAAACAATTGAAATTATAATAATTCTTGGGCTGGGGATTTAGCTCACTGGCGCTGTGCCTGCCTTGCAAGCACAAGGTCCTGAGTTTGATCCCCAGTACCAAAAACAAAACAAAACAGAACAAGTTCCTATTTTGGAATTTTAAAGACAGCCGTTTCCCATCTATCCTCACTTTAATTTTTTTGAGTCAGGGTCTCATGTAGTTCAGTTTCACACTGGCCTCCAACTTGGAGCAGTCCTCCTGCCTCAGCCTCCCAAGTGCTGGTTTTAGTTAAGTGCTACCATGCCAGGCTCCATCCATCCTCACTTTGGAAATGATCTTTGTGGTTAACTATGGCAGAAATTCTACTTCTGCAATGAGACCTAGATGTGATGATGTTCCCATTGAGGAGAACGTATATTGAATCCTTAAAGTGGATCCATTAATCTTCAGGTCCCCATGTTCTTGAGAGCATGTGTGGAGGTTCCAGCAGGGTAGCACAGCTACTTGGAAACCCTTGACCGAGGAAATGGTCCTCCTCTGTTGAGGGTGTCGTCCTCTCTGACTGAGCATGCAGCTTCGGGAGGGACGCACATGGAGTGGTGAGGGAGGAAGTGGACACCCGCCTAGCCAGCCAGATTACCCTCACATCCAAGGCCCCCCCACATTCTTATCTGCAGAATGAAGAGGATATATCTACTTTTTCTAGGTTTTTTTGGGGGGGACCAGGGATCAAACTCAGGACCTTGCATTTTTGAGGCAGGTGACAGAACCACTGAGCTAAATCCCTGGCCCTCTAGGTGGGTTTAGGTACTGCTAGGGCAAGGTGTGTTGTAATGTTTTGAATAAGATAAGGTACATAAACCAAAAAATACTGAGAAGTATGTTATAAAATTTCTCGTTTGGCTAGGTAAGAGATGGTGGAACTTGGCTGGAAGACCAAGTGGGCTACAGTAATAGTGCTGTCAGGTCACTTGGCCTCTGCTGTCTATTGTCTTTGCAGCTGTGCGGTGTTGTGCAGTGAAGCCATATGTGTGGGATTCAGGGATCTGCATCTGGGGCCTTACTAACTGTGCCAGTGATCTTCAGTGAGCCACTTGCCTTCTCTGAGCCTGTTTTCTCTTCTGTAAAGTGGGGTTGTGGTGGAACCTGCCTTGTTGGGTTATTGTGAAGAATAACACAAAAATCACATATACATATTGTTTATTTGGTGCTGTGCCTTTCTTAGAGCATTTGCTTTTACTGTAGAAAAGACAAATGACTAAATAGGAAAACAACTTGAGAGAGAAGGAGAAAGAGACAGATTGGTTGATTATGTTTAGATCTAGTTCTCAGGGACATCTCCTGATTGTTCATTTGGTTCATTACTGTGCAGTGAAGAGACTTCACATGGGCATGGGACTCCTGCTCTAATTGTTTGTTGTTTGTTTGATATTAGGAATTGAACCTAGGCAGGGCCTTACTCATGCTACGCAAGTGCTCTACCATTTAACTATACCCCTAGCTCTTGAAAACAGTTTTATTTTGAGACAAAGTCTTGCCAGACTGTCCAGGCTGGCCTTGAAATTGTGGTCCTCCCAAGAGAGAAAGCATTCTTTTATGCTGAGATACTCAGATAGGTGGCAGAGGGGTACAGTGGCATTCCAGCTAAGGGACAGAGCACGTGTGGAAGCAGGAATGGGTAAGGCAGTGTAGGAAGCAGCTTAGCTGGAGCATGTTCTTGTTAAAATAGTTGGGAATAAGGTAGAGAGGGAGGTTTGGGTGGGATGCTGTAATAATACCATGCACGGTGATCTGACCTAGACAGATCAGTGAAAACACACAGTAGTTCTAGCGTTGAAATGGCAGGGCAGAACTGAGGCTATGCTAGTGGGGTTGCAGAGGAGCCGTCCATCTAACTGATGTACCTCTTGATGGATTGTTGCAAGTAGCTGGAATAAATAATGGATTCTGATTTTCTGTTTTTCTATGCAAATTGCATTTGTTGATTATGCTGTTGGAAAGACCCACCCACACACACACCCTGTATCAGGGATCGAACTCAAAACCTTGCGCTTTCAAGACAGGTGTGCTGCTATTGAGCTAAACCCCTAGCCTTTGTTCTGTACTTTTTTATGCCTAAGATTAACTCATGGTATTTGGATCTCACTTGAAGTGTCATTAAATTCACCTTGATCAAAACTTTATTAATAGCTGGGGGCATAGCTCAGTGGTGGTAAACACATGGATGGCTTTGAGTTCTATCCCCAGCACTAAAATAATAATAATAATTATTATTATTATTACTATTGGTGGTGGTGGTAGTAGTAGTAGTAAACTTGACATCTGTGTAACCTCTCCAGGGGCCTTGATAACTTGAGGTAGTACTTTTATTACTTGGGGATAGCTTTTTTCCAATTATATTTATATATTTAAAAAATTGTTCATTATTTACTTTTATTTTTGAGACAAGGTCTTGTTATGTAGTTCAGGCCGCCTTGAGCTCACTGTGAAGCGCAGGCTGTCCTCAAACTCATGGTGATCCTCCTGCCCCAGCCTCCTGAGTGCTGGGATTACAGGCATGTACCACCACTCCCAGCTTCTTTTTCTTTGTATATTAATTTTCCACTTAGCAGGTTTTTATTGATTCAGGTACTTTGTGTAATCTGAGGTCAAATGGGAAGCTATTGGTAAGTTATTAGTGCCCCTTGCCTTGGAATTAGCAATTTATTGAGAAACAGATATTAAAGCCAAAAAATATTACTGAGCCTTAAGGCCTTTTGCAATTGGAATTTACTCTGAATTCTGTCCCCCTGGAGTCCCACCTCATTAGCTCCTTCCCTCCTCCTTGACTGCCCTCAGCCTCCTCAACAAGACCTCTCTGACCATCCTTTCTAACATGGTACTGTCCCCTTCCGCAGGCTAAAGCTCTGCTGCTTCATCTTATTCCTGTACCGTGTATCCCTTAAATTTGTTTGTTTGTGTTATTTTATTTGTTTTTGTACCGGGGACCTTGTGCTTATGAGGCAAGTGGCAGAACCACTGAGCTAAATCTCCGGCCCCTGTTTGTTTTGTAATTGTCTATTTCTCTGCTAGAATGTGAGCTCCATGAGGGCAAATGTCCTAGTCTCTTTAGTTTATTTATTACTAGTATAGGTACTAGTGACAGATTGTGGTCCAGCACGGTAGTACTGCTTGGTGAGTAACTTTTTGTTGAATGACCAAATGAGAATAAGTAAATAAATAAATGAGGGCATCCCAGGAAAAAGGTAGAATGGTGGAGATGAGCTTATATAGAGACCTAAAGGGCATATTAAGAGTTTTGTAGCCAGGCATGTGGCATATTCTTATAATTTGAGGACTCTGGGAAGCTGAGGCAGGAAGATTGCAAGTTTAAGGTCAGCCTAAGCAATTTAGAGACTTGGCAAGACCCTGTCTCAAATTTAAAAACAATTTTTGTTATTAAAAAGGGTTGGGGATGTAGCTTGGTGTGGAAGCCCTGGGTTCAGGCCTCATTACAAAAAAAGAAAAAACAAACTTTGTAGTACTGTAAGAGCAGAGGGAAGCTCCAAGAACCTGTAAGCAGTGGATTGACAAGACCAGATCAGTTCTTAAAAAAAGACACTGGTCCTTGGAGAAGAGCATATGGAGAGGAAGAGGAGATGGAATGGACCCGGGAAGCAACGTGTAAGGCTATGGGGATCCGGGCTGGGTAGCTTCCATGGCAGCAGGTGTGTTATCGGTCTCAGATGTTGCATTTGAGTGTCCATTCCAAAGGTAGGGACTGATTGTTATCATTGTGATTATGATTGCGTGCACTTAGGTTATTAGCCCAAAGAACTCTGCCTACTTCCTTGAAGAACCATTGTCTGGTGAGCCTGCTGATACGTGAGAGCTGTCAAGATAAATGTGGCTGTGAGATGCTATTTAACAAGTTTTTATCTGTGGATGCTGTCCCTCCCCTCTGCAAGATTTAATGACCTAGCTAGGGAAAGAGTCCAGGCCTCTTGGCTATTCTCCAGATGTTCTACTACCAAAATGATATTACCTTTCTCAGAATTCTGACTAATTTGTTAGCACAGTAGGTAGTTTTTCAACTTTGATTTTTCCATTTGAGAGTCTGTACTAGTACATTCTGCTGAAAGAATTTGAGCTGCTTTGGTCACTTAGAAGCCTCTCACTTGCTTTTTTGCTTTTTAAAGTTGAGTAGCCTGTGATAGGTAGGAATGTGTCTGCCTTCAGACATGTTAGTTGGCAAAGTAGTAGGGGCAGCCCTAATAAAGGTCACTCTGGAAGAGTATTAGTTGGGTACTTAGCATTGTTGGCATTCTCATGGAATGATACAGATTTATGGCGCTTTTATTAAGTTCTTAAAATCAAATGATCTTTACCTGCAAGCAAGCACATATAAAACTTTGTGGCTCCAGACAACACTGACCTCACTGTAGTAGATGATAGAGTGGGGTGTGTTCTGTAGGAGTATGGGTTTGGGCTGAAGGGAATGGAGGAGGAGACTGAGAAGGCTGGGTTGAACACAGGCTAGCCCAGACCCTGCCATCTGCTTGCTGTAGCCTTAGCAGTATGGAATGTGGATATGCAACTTTCCAGCTCAGTTGATTTTTGTGTGCACCTGACTTGGCTTTAACCTGTCATGATTCATCTGGTTGAGTTTAGCTTTCTGTTAAATGTAAGGAAAATGGAGTTGAGTCACCCAACTTTTCTGAACTCATGTAATGAGATTTGACAAGCCATCATTGAGATATTGAAATAACATTTTTAATCACCATTTTTGAAACGGCCCATTCTTAACATTTTATTTATTCTGGTACCTGGGATCGAACTCAGGACCTGGTACTTGCGAGGTAGGCAGCAGAACCACTGAGCTAAATCCCCAGCCCCACTCTTAACATTTTAAATACAATGGAGGAATACATAAGCTCAGGAACAGACACTATTACAAGATAGTCCTCTTCCTCTCACAAAACATACCATCAGGAAAACCTTACCTTATTCAGTTGTATACGTTTTGCCCTGGGTGGAAATGGCTCAGTGAAGTGTCTGTTGTCTTTTGAGTATGACCCATGATATCTGTGATGAAGACAAAGCAGTTTGTGTGTTTGATACAGCGTTTTGGTATAAACAGGTTATATAAGTTTACATGCCCACACCTGTGCTCTTGAGAAGAGTTGATTGCTGGAAGGGATTGTCATGTTATATAGACAGCAAATTCAGTTGCGGACAGGCACTCTGGATTTTCAGAGCTGAAGGTAGAAATTATATTTGGATTCTTGTGTAGGGGAATGGTCTGCAGGTCTGGGAAGACACATGAAGGAGTTTGGTTGAGACACTTGCTCATCTGAAAATCCCACTTCATTCTGCATACAGTAGTAGTCATATTAGTCATGTTGCAAGCTTTCATTAAGAGTTTAATTAACATAGCCAGGCGTAGTGGTGCACGCCTGCGATTCCAGCACTTGGGAAGCTGAGGCAGGAGAATCTTTGTGAGTTCAAGGACAGCCTGGGCTATATATAGTGAGACCCTATCTCAAAAAACAGAACAGCCCCCCCACCATAAAGTTAATGATACTGATGCAGAGAAAGGAGCTGATACATAGTGTGGGGATCAGTGATAGAGCAGTGACCTAGCATGCACAAGGCCCTGGGTTCCATTGTGGGCACCCATCCCTGCCAAAAAAAGTTTAACATAGTTTATGCTGAGGCATTGAGTCTGTTGATAACGTTTTCATGATGGGTGATGTATGTTTCTTTTCTGTTATTTTTGGTGTAAATCAGAAATGAGCAGTGCCTATTGTACATATTTGATTTAAAACTATTTGAGAGAAAATAGGTGCTCTGTGCCTTCCAGGGCCACACGTATGCTGGGAAGGGAAACTGGGTTTATTCTGCAAAGGAGCAGTGCAGGCATTCTGCATGTTAGCAGCTGAGCAGCGAATATGTGTCAGTTCCTATATGCTTGATAATTTGGACTCAGAGACTTGGTGTTCTGAATGGCAGCCAAATACATGAGGTCGAGGTGATTTCCTCCAGCAGGTAGGACAGCTGTTGTGGAAGAGAAGGCTGAGCCTGTTTTCCTTCCTAAGTCTGAGGACTAAAGCCCTCAGATAAGAGGTGACTCATTGATCTTCAAGAAATTACTGGCCAAGCACTTTCTAAGGAATGGTGGCTGATAGGGAGGAGCTAGTTACTATTCTGGTCTGTTATCTAAAGGGAAATCATGGAGTGAGCATTTTTATTTTAAAGCCATTTATTAATTCCTTACATGATCACAAATGTTTTCTTAATCTTTTTTTTTTCCCACTGGGGATCGAACTCAGCACCTTCCGCTTGCAAGCAGCCACTGAGCTAAATCCTTGGCCCCATTCTTAATTACTTTTGAACTCCCCAACAGGGCATACATATATTCATATAATTTGAAGTTGACCTTGATGTATTAAGGTGTGGACAGTTGACATATAGAGCAAATAAGCAGAATCTCATAAAAAGATACTTAGGTGAGGGGTGATTTCTGCTCTAATGAATGGTACTGGCTGAGTGTCACCTTTTTTGTTCCCAGTTGTTTTGATTTTAGGACATTGGTTAATCACTCTTATACGCAACATAGGACAAGCATGAAGTTGAGCCTGCCTGGAGCACAGGTTTTCAGGGACTTCTGGGAAGAACATCTTCCCCTCACCCCTGCAACCTCCACAGCTTCCTGAGGGAGCTTCCTGCCTGCTGTGGCCAGCTCTGCCTGCCTTCTAGGGGCTTCCATGCAGACAACAGACCATGTTCTAGATGAAGTCCTCCTAGTTAATCTTGACAAGAATCTTAAGAATTTTTTCATGTCAGCCAGTTTTCTTCAGTTTTTGACTCTTATTTATCTGCTGTTTCCCCTTGGCCCATTCCCTTGACAGTGAGCCACAGGGTCATCAGTTTAAGTATGGGAAGGAAATTACAGCCTTGAACACAGAAAGAATCTGACTCCCAGGCACTTCCTGTGAGCCACCACTACATTACAAACCCTAGGCCTGATGAGGCTTTTCAAAGGATCGTCTCACACCACCCTTGTGTCAGCGTTTCCATCTCAGGCAGTTGTTTGTTTTTCGTGGTGCTTATTATGTCCAGGTTGATACTGGCCTTTATGTGGGAAGGTAAGAGAACAGGACAGAGATACGGCGCCTATGCAGATTGCTTTTGGAATACCTTCTTCACCCTAAATTTGACTGTTCTTTCCAGAAGCCTGTTGGTTCCTAACAGGGACTCTCCAGTGTGGTAGAGCCTTCCACAGACTTGCTTCCCACCTCTGTTGTTTCTGGGCCTGGCTCTAGTTAGCCAGCTGCCTCCTTTGTATTAGTGTCACTGATTGGCATAGGTTTCCTAAATGCAGAAAGAAGGGCTTTGAAGGACTGATGACAAGCCACTTTTTGAAACTTGTGTCTTAGCAAAGACTTGGGAATTGTATCATCAAATGTCTGAGCATTAAATGGTTTTTTAATCACTTTTGAAAAAACTATAGAACTCAGTTTTTTAATGTGGGACCTCAGTATATTAAACTGACCATATTAAACTTGCTCTCTTGAGGCTGAGAGGCCTGGCGCACCACCTGTTGAGCCTTCTTAGTAGCCTGAAGAACTGCCAGTAACATTCTGGGCTCACCAGGGTGCTGCTTCTCAGCATTTCTTTTCGTTCACTACAGTGAGGATTAGTCACCTGTTTAACATGACCCCAGCCAGCGGCCTGATGTAGAAGGCAAGTATATTGGAGTGGTCAGTTCAAATCCCAGCTCTACTTGGTAGCTGTGCGAATGCAAGGCTTTTCATTTCTGGGAATGCTGTCCATTTAGACAGCTGTATAGGAAAGTGTAAAAACCATGTACAGCATGAGCAATCGGGAAGTAAATACCCATTGCTAAAGTAACAGGACCAAGTCCTTTCTGTATCCCCCTCCTTTCCTAGCCTGAGTAAGAGCCTGAAATATACTTTTAAAATATATTGAGGTGAAGCTTGGCATGATGGCACATGTCTGTAATCTCAACAGTGGGAAGCTGAGGCGGGAGGATTGCCATGAGTTTGAGGCCAGCCTGAGCTCTACATAGTGAGTTCAAGGCCAGCCTTACACAGCAGGACACTCCCTCCCTACCTCCCTCTGCCCCCACTTTCCGCCATATATTGAGGTGATAGCTCTTTTTGTTTGTTTGCTTGCTTTTTTTTTTTTTGAGACAGGGTCTTGCTGTGTAGTCCGGACTGGTCTTGAATTCACTATATAGTCAGTCCTGGCTGGCCTTGAACTCACATTGATCTTCATGCCTCAGCCTCCTGAGTGCTGGGATTACAGGTGTGACCCACCATGCCTGGCTCCTGATGATAACTGAATAAGAAATAAATAGTATTCTTTGTAGTAACAGTTTGTTAATAGTGCCTACTAAAATATATTGTCATTTAGAAAATCTAGTTTTTAAAAAACATAACGCATATATTCATTTTCTAAAAAGGTGGGCAGCTTTAATTTAGCAAATTTTCAGATATGATTGGGCACAGGGCAAATTTTGGGCTGATCTCTCACCCTTCTCAGTGTCTTATAACTAACTGATCATTTACTCACCAGTTTGTTAATAGTGCCTACTAAAATATATTGTCATTTAGAAAATCTAGTTTTTAAAAAACATAACGCATATATTCATTTTCTAAAAAGGTGGGCAGCTTTAATTTAGCAAATTTTCAGATATGATTGGGCACAGGGCAAATTTTGGGCTGATCTCTCACCCTTCTCAGTGTCTTATAACTAACTGATCATTTACTCACCTTTCTCATACCTCTGTTTTTTTTTTTTTTTTTTTTTTTCCCTTTCTTCTTCCTTTTTTTTTTTTTTTTTTTTTTTTTTTTTTTTTCTTTTTTTCTTTTTTGAGACAGGGTCTCACTATATAGTTGAGACTGACCTGGAACTTACTATGTAGCGCAGGCTGGTCTCGAACTCACAGCGAGACTCCTGCCTCAGCCTCCCAAGTGCTGGGATTACAGGTGTGCGCCACCACGCCCGGCTCTCATACCTCTGGTTTTACCTTCTTTTGAAACAAAGCAAGCATATAAAGTAAATTTGGAGATCAGAAAATGGAAAAGATGCATATAGGTTTTGACTCTGCTAGTGCAAACTTAAATTAGGCCTTCAACCTGTAGGTCCAAATTAGTCCCTCTTAAAATTTATTAGGTTTAGAAGTTGGTTCTGTTTATTCTATTTCTTTGTGACATTGTCCTTATCTTTTGGTGGGGGGGCGGATACAGGGGATCGAACTCAGGTCCTTGAGCTGTGAGGCAGGTGCCAGAACCACTGAGCTAAATCTCCGGCCCCATCTTTATCTTCACTTTAGGTATAATTAGATAAAGTAGAAGCCAACCATTCATTTTTGAAAAGCTGATGCAAAGAAGAATAAGATTAATAGGAGTCCAAGAAAAAGGAGAATGCACAAATAACATAAAAAAACTGCTCACAGAAGTAAGAGCAGAAATCTTCCCAAACAGAGCAAAAGAACTTGACATACAGATAAATGAGGCATATAGGACTCCAACTAGTTATGATAAAAAAATACACCTAGACATATAAAATCAAGATCCCAGAAACGCAACAGAAGTACAAAATACAAGCAGTTAGAGAAAAGACACAAATTACATGCAAAGGAATGCCCATTAGAATTACAACAGACTTTTCAACACAAACCCTCAAGTCAAGGAGAGCTTGGAGTGAAGTGTTTCAAGCTTTAAAAGAAAACAACCTCCAGGCTGGGCATGGTGTCACACGCCTGTAATCCCAGCACTCAGGAGACTGAGGCAGGAGGATTGCTCTGAGTTCAAGACCAGCCTGGGCTACATAGTGAGTTCCAGGTCAGTCTCAGCTATACAGTGAGACCCTGTCTCAAAAAAGAAAAAAAAAAAACAACCTCCAACAGGCTGATGAATCCTGCAAAACTGTCTTTCAAAATTGATGGAGAAATAAGATACTTTCATGACAAAGAACACCTGAGAAACTTCAGAATACGCAACCAGCACTCCAAACAATTTTTTAAAATATCCTAGAAAAAGACAATGAAGGTCACAACTTCATGAGGCCCAACAGAACAAGTCCAATAGGCAACAATTTAAAGGGAGAGGGAGAAAAATAAAAGCCAACAACAGGAAAATAACATGACAATGATAAGTCAATACATATCAGTTATAACCAGCTGTTCCTCAGACAAAGGTCTACTATCTAAAATATATTCAGAACTTTAAAAAAATCAGACACCCCCAAATATAAAGACCCAGTTCAAAAATGGGCATCTGAAATAAACAGACATTTCTCAGAAAAAAAAGTAAAAGCAGCAAATAAACATGAAAAAGTTTTCAACATCACTGGTCATTTGAGAGGTGCAAATGAAAACAACACTGAGATTCCAACTCACCGGAGAAAGAATGGCTGCTATGGAGAAAGAATGGCTGCTATAAAGGAGTCAACTGATAACAAATGCTGGCAGGGTTGTGGGGAGATAGGAACCCTTCATAGTTGGTGGGAGTGCAGACAGTGCAACCACTGTGGAAGTCAATATGGAGACACCTCAAACAACTAGGATTAGAGGTCTCGTTTGACCCAGCCATCCCTCTGCTGGGTATCTTCCCAAAAGAATTAAAAGAATCATACCACAGTGATATATGCTCACCCATGTTTATAGCAGCACAGTTTGTAATAGCTAAAATTTGGAGACAGTCTAATTGCCCATCAACAGGAGACTGGATAAAGAAATTGTATTTTTGGGTTTGGTTTATAAAATAGAGTACTACTCAGCCATAAAGAATGAGAAACTGGAGATATTTATAGCTAAGTGGATGCACATGGAGGCCATACTCTTAAATGAAATTAATAAGACACACGTGTAAATACCGAATAGTTTCTCTGGTGTGAAAAACTAAAAGTAAATAAGGATCAAAATGTATAATTTAGGGCTTGGGATTTAGCTCAGTGGTGCTGCCGCCTGCCTCGCAAGCGCAAGATCCTGAGTTCGATCCCTGGTACCAAAAAATATATATAGTTTATATTGTATAATAGGAAGAAAAGGTCTAAAATAGAAGAGGAAGTGGGAGGGGTAGGGGATAGGGAAAAAGGGAAAAGAAAAAAATATGTAAAAAGGCAAAACATGGAAAAACTGTCTTTGTAAACAGGGAAGGGTGGGTGGAGGGGTTTTAAGGGGAGGGCTGGGGAATGGGGAAAAATAAGAACCAAGATAAGTCTTGTAAAGGTACAAGATCCCAATGATGAATGTAACTATTGTATACCTAAATTGTACCAATAAACTTAATAAAAAGAAAAAAGCTGTGCATGTGGTATGACTTTTATTACTTACAGTAGCCTGTTTTAGGGCTGGCAGTTTATAGAATAATGCAAGTGAGTGGTGAGGCATTACTTAATGATGGGCTGACATGCTCATGTCATCTTAAAATGCACGAAGGGAATAGTTAGGCTCGGTGTTGGACTTGAAACTAGGCTGACCCATTTTTCCCAATTGACAGAAATGCCTGTTTCTTTGGCAGTGTCCTGTTGGCTGAAGATGCCTCCACCACCACTCCACTCCCCCACCCTGAAGCCTCCATTCTTGCATAATAAGAAAGGTTTTTATGGAAAATGTTCTTTCAAAAAGAACCTTTTTCCTACTGGGATTAAAAAAAAAAGAATCCTAAATAGATTATAAATGGTCAGAAAGAAATACTGAAATAATTTTATAGGCTTTATTTGCCTTTTTTAAAGATGATAAAATTCACCTAAGTATCAAGAAATTCGAAGATAAGATCTGGCTGTTTTTGTGTCTTGGCTGGTAGGGATCTGGGCTCACCTGGCTGGTGGCTAGAAATGCTGTGACACCTACGCTTATTGGAGTGCTGCCAAGTTTGAATTTGCCTTGGTTTTGTATTACCTTTGGTGTAGAATACCTTTATAGCTTACCATAAATCCTGGTGTTTGTTGTTATTTTCCTTAACAAGATCTGAGAACACAGGAATAAACACTCAGTTGGCCAGGAGTCAGTAAAACCCCAAACACGGGCCTCTGACATTGTTGAGTACTTCACTGCAGTTCAGCCCGCGAGTCTGGTTTATGTTTTTGTCTCAGAGCAGCACCCTTCTAAGCGTGGGTCTGTTCCCCATGGAGATACCATCGACACAGCTAGCGGCTCTTGGGCCTGCTGAGAGCTGTTCTAAGGCGCGGTCCAAGTGTCCCTAGAACCCAGCAGGCCCGTGTAGACCGAGGCCCTTACACAGTGAACTGCTGGGTGCTGCGGCCCCACGAGCGCTTCACCCAAGGCAGCGTAGTTTTCTCGGGTGTCCTTCACTCGTAGGGACCGCTTCAGCCAACGCCCTGTCGAACATAGCAAGTGTCCCTGAGTGGAAATTCTCTGGCCCGCAGCCCCTCGAGTGCCAGCTGAGGCTCCGAAACGCGCCCCTGCTGGCATCCTCTCCTCCACACTGGGCTGGGGCGTGTGAGCGGTTCCCACTGCCACGTCCAGTTCATACTGCGGGCAGGGGGGATGTCCAGGCCCTCTGCGTGTTGGGTGGGGGAGCCCTTTCCCAGTGAGACACGATGTCTGTCCCATCCTACAGCCGGGTGAAAGAGGCGCAGTCACTTTACATGAAGCGTCTTCAAATATCCCGACTTGTGGGGCTGGGCTGTGGCTCAGCGGTGGAGCACTGGCCTAGTGTGCACAAGGTCTCGGCTTTACTACCAAGTTTCGAGAAAACAACAGTGTATACATACTTATATAAATATCAACTCGCCTCGCCTGTAAACTTTTAATTTCATTACTTTCATCCACCCCCTTTTTTTTTTTGGTACCAGGGATCGAACTCATCAGGCCCTTGCACTTGCAAGGCGGGCGCAGTGCCACTGAACTACATCCCCTTCCTTTCCGAATCCATTAGGCATCCATTAGGACCTAACGGTTAGGTTCTATGAAACAAGTAGTGACCTTATCAGTCCCAGAAAATATCCCTGTGCAGGAGATGTAGCTTCTTTACGTCTACCCAGCCGCAACATCCGGGCTCTCACAGCCGTGTCCACCCTTGCAGCTTCTGCTCTCTCAGTCTGATTGTAGCCGTGTCAGGCTTCCCCAGTGGATCTTGATACCGGAGTGCATGGGGCTCCCACATGGAGGAGTCTCAGGAATTTCGTCTCACCACTGCAAACATTTTTTTCTACTTGTATTCGTGAGACTTTGGGTCCCAGGGATGGAGATGGGAAATTTGAGCCAGTGTACCCTAGTGTTTATCTTGATTACTGTTCATCGTCATCTTAATTTCCCTGTTGCTCCAGGGAGTTTCAGACTAAATTTCTCATTATAATCTCTGCCTTCTGAATTTTAAAGTTTCTATCTAGGACAAATACAGCAAACTTACTTGGAACTCCTTAATGTTAGGGGACCAGCAGGGACTCCCATGGGTTTATTCTACCTTCTATTTGAATTGTTTGTTTTTTGACACAGGATCTCACTATGTAGTCTGGGCTGGCCTTGAATTCACTAAGTTTGCTGACTCTTCCCTCTGCTTTTCACCTTTTTAATTCATATAGAGTTTTTATTAGCATCTGTAATAAGCCAGCAAATCTGATAAGGCTTTCTGAGCTGGTTTTTGGTTTTGCAGCAATAAGGTTCCCTGGCAGACAGGAGTCCCACATTAAAGGGGCTCCCCCTTTCTGTAAGCATTTACCATAATCTGGATACCAGGAGTATTAGCAGGTGCATATCCTGCTCATTGTAGAAGCCTGCCATGCAGCCTGCATAGATCATGTCAGCTGCTTCTCCAAGATCATTCCTTCCACTTGGTATGTATGGGTGGAGGCCAGTAGCCCTTTTCCTTCAGGTGAACAGAGCTGGCAATGGCTTCTATCCAGTCCACCTGGCAGCTGTGCCCTTGGGAATGACTTCCTGTGTGTTTGGGTTATGTATAGCCACCTGGCATCTATCCACAGTAAGCGCTGAGTCTGTGTCTACCCAAATGTGCTCCTCCATCCGCTCTGCAGCATTTGCACGCAAGACAGTTGCCCCTCAATTTATCACTCCCTGAATACACTTGAGGAAAAGTGCCTCAGGAATCTGTGGTATTGATCCCATTCTTTTCTTGCTTTTTTGCTCCTGCCCCTTTCACTACCTTCTTGGTGACCAGAGTTCTTGGAGGTATTTCCTGTTGTCCTTCAATAATTTTTCTCTCGTGCGGTGGCTTGAGACTGGTGGCCAGTCTCAGACAGGTTGGAATGTGAGGTTGATCTAGCACCGATGCCTGACCCAGTGCTCTCCTTTCATTTTAACTGTTACAGATTGCAATAACCAAGGGAGTGAGAATTCAAGTTTTTTTCTTAGTAATTTTAGTTTCCATGTATGTCTAGCTAAGCAACTCTTCAGCAGTTGGACCCATTCCTGAATAACACTGGTAACTTTTACCTTTAATACGTGAGGCAGCATAGCTGCCGCCCTGTACTGTGAGTGACCGTGTTGCCACCCAGAAGTCAAAGTTCCTCACCTTCAACCCTTTTGGGTTTTTTCCCAAACCACATTTCTCTGAACCTGGGCTATCTTAAATTATCCCAGTTCTGACATCAGTTCCTAGGATATAGGAATTAACAAACTGTTTCTTGCAGTATTCTCAAGCACATTTCAGGCACCAGAAGTGCATCCCTCTCACATCAAGCAGACAGTTCTGCAGTGGACACCAGCTGTGTGTCCTAAGGTTCAATTCTGTCCTGACAATGTAAACCTGAAGATAACATCAAATCCCACAGGTTGAAGGCTCAGTCCTGTGCCAGGTTGTTTACCTTTTCTAGCAGAAATCAGGATTCTCATGACCTCTTCCATGAATTTAATTAATTTGCTAGAGTGGCTCATAGGACTCAGGGAATTGTATACTGGTTTATTCTATAGGATATTACAAAAGATACAGCGAGGTGCAGAGACACAACACACACCTATAATTCCAGCATATAAGGAGGCTGAGGCAGGAGGATCACAGGTTTGATCCCAGAATAAAAATGGGGCCGGAACTGCAGCTCAGTGCAAAAGCCTTGGGTTCAGCCTCCAGTACTAGGGGTAAAAAGAAAGAAAGGAAGGAAGAGATGAAGGGATGTATAAGGCAAGAGAGTGAGAAGGGGCACAGAGCTTCCCTGGGTGGCTCTCTGGTCGCCATCATCCTCCAGGAATCTCCACATGTTTAGCTGTCTGAAAGCTTGCTGAACCTTGTACTTTTGGGATGTAATTGGGTTTCTTGACATAAGCATGATTGATTTAAAAATTGGCCATTGATGATCAGCTTAAGCTTCAGCCCCTCTCTCCTCTCCAGGGGTTGGAGGATGGGGCTGAAATCCCAGCTTTCTACTCCTGCCTTGTTTTTAGTTGAGTAACCCTTATCCTGAAGCTGCCTAGGGTCTTCTGGTCCCAATCAATTTACTAGCACACAAATTAACACTTCTTACCACATCAGTCCTATGCCTCAGGAATGCTAGGCTGGCACTATCACTGAGTCCCATCCCCGGCTGGACACAAAACTTGGAAGATTCCAAAGATTTTAGGAGTTGTATGCCAGGAAATAGGGGCATAGACCAAAGATAAATTTCCCAGTATCATAACAAGTAACCAGAGAAATCACACTGCATAAGTGAGACCAATTTCTTGCCTTTTAATTTTTTTTGGTACCAAGGATCAGACTCAGGGCCTTGTGCTTGTAAGACAGGTGCAGTGCCACTGAGCTAAATCCCTGATCCTCTTGCCTTTTAATTTTGTCTTTGTATTTGCCCTGTGCTTTGGTCTGATAGCTTGATTAGAAATAAATTTTATATCCACCTGGTAGAAAGCTACTGAGGATAAACTTTTAAGTGCTTTTGTTAAAAGTGGTCCCTTCATCATGGGATTCTTATTGCATGTTGTGAATAACTTGGTGTGGAACTTTTTATTTTTTAGGACCAGTTTGAAGGGTTCTGTATGCTTCAAAGCGTGAGAATTTCGTGGAAACGATCTTGCTGTGTTTAGTGAGGGCCAGCTACCATAGTCCGATAGCAACATGGTTTTGTTATCCTGCTCTAGGATTCAGAGGTCCCTTTAGCAGAGCCTGAGGAAAAGATGAATAAAAGGGGCCAGAGGAGAACATTTGCAAAGTTTATGAATGGAATGTCAGAGATTATTTATTTATTTATTTATTTAGGTTTTTTTGAGACAGGTTCTCACTATGTAGTTGAGGCTGACCTGGAACTCACTGTGTAGCCCAGGCTGGTCTCCTCGAACTCACAGCAATCCTCCTGCCTCAGCCTCCCAAGTGCTGGGAATACAGGCTGTGCGCCACCACGCCTGGTTTTCAAACTTTTTTTTTTTGTACCTGGGATCGAACTTGGGTTCCTGTGCTTGCAAGGCAGGCAGCAGAACCACTGAGCTAAATCCCCAGCCCTTAGAGATTTAAAAAATAGAAAAAAAATTTTTTTTTTTTTAGTACCAGGGATCAAATCAAGACCTTGAGCTTGCAAGGCAGGTGATGGAAGAACCATTGAGCTAAATCCCTGGCCCATGTCAGAGAATTTTTGTAGCTGCCCTTCAAAACATGAATTTTAGTCTGGGCATGCTGGTGCATGCCTGTAATCATAGTGACTCAGGAGGCTGAGGCAGGAGAATCACAGGTTCAAGGATACCCTAAGCAACTTACTGAAACCTTGTCTTAAAATAAAGAGATAGAGCCCGGCGTGGTGGCGCACGCTTGTGCGTGCCTAGCATGTGTGAAGCCCTGGTTTCTCTCCCCAGTACTACAAAACAAAAAGAATCTCTAGGCCAGATTGTTACAATAGCCATCAGAGTTTATTAGTCCTTGAAAATTTTTGATTCCTTGTATTTTCCTTGGACTTTCTAGAGTGAACGACGCACTGAGTTTGCAGCGGATGTAGGGTGAGGTGAGTCTCACACCCAGTGAGTGTCCAAGAATAGCCCATCTGTTGTATCAGATGACACGTGTCAGATCAGAAGTGTAAACACATTAGTCTTTCTAAAGACCCAGGTGATGACCATCATAGAGATCCTCTGTACCTTAGAGCCCAAGGAATATGGTTAAATTTTGTTTTACGAGGAAATCTTCCCATTACAAACTGATGGGATTTAAGTGCATGTAGACTGTACTGGTGGATCAGCTAACAGTACTTAAGGGAAAAATGTAATTTTTTATTTTTTTGTAAATCTATCATTTTCCACCTGTAAATGCATCACCAATATTATTTTAATTAGCATGCGATTGAATGGTAGAAATACAACTGCCAAGAAACTCAACTTGAGGTTTTGTGTTTTGTTTTTGAGATAGAATCTTGCTATGTATTTCAGGGTGGCATTGAACTTACACTACATAGCCCAGGATGGCCTCAAAATTGCAGCAGTCCTGCCTCAGCCTCCCAAGTGCTGGAATTACAGGCATGTGCCACCATGCCCAGCTGAAGTTGATTTTTGTTTTGGTTTGTTTTTCATTTTTTGAATTAAATTTCCCTTTGTAGGAATCTCCCTCCTGAGTGCTGGGATTATAGATGTCTACCACCATCTTTAGCTCCCTTTGCATCTTTGGAATATGTGTACCACCTCTCTAAATGTGGCCTGTCTTTAATACCAATTCAGATTTTACTTTTGCTCTTGCACCTTTCCCAACCATCCCACTTCTCAGTGATCTCCTCTTCCTATTTCTGGGTCCCAGGAAATGGTCTGTACTGTTTATTCATTGTCAAGTGTTTTAGTTAATCATTTTAAATTGTTATTAATACATGTATGTTTACAGTACATAATTGTTTGGGTGGGGTTTTTTTGTTGTTTGTTTGTTTTTTGTTTTGGTTTTATTCTTTGTTTTTGAGATAGGGTCTCACCATGTTTGTTGAGGCTGGTCTTGAACTCACAGTGATCCTCCTGCCTCAGCCTTCTGAATGCTGAGATTACCAGTGTGTGCCACCACTCCACGTAGGGTTTAGTTATTTTTTAAGTGTAGTATTCTCAGGTAAATTCTAAGACCTTTATCAGCAAGGACAGTGCCCTTGTGTTTCATCACCTGGTCTTTGCTCTATAAATATGTATTTGGTTTGTTTGATGGACATTTGGGCTTTTAGTCATAAAGATTAGATAGCAGTACACAACTGGCCATCCATCTGAACCTTCAGGAAAGAAGCTAGCTGCTGTATAACTGGAGCTATCAAGTGAGACCTTTCTGTTAGCAGTCTTGGAGGCTGTGTTTTTTGAGTTTAATGTAGTCTTTTCAGAAGACATTTCTTGTGATGGATCAGTAGAATTAGGGTATTGCTTCAGATTCCAGCAGAAATCTGACTCACAGAAAATGAAGATGCCTGTTATATCTCAGAGGAATGAAGATTATAATCCTGTTTACAGCTAAATGCTTTGACATGCCATTTTTGCATTATCACCAACTTGAAGTTTCTTTCAATTCATCTGGATATCATGATTAATAAATTGGATGAAACCTTAGTCTATTTGCATCTTCTCTAACTTATCTGTACTTCAGAGGAAAGACAAGAAACTAGAAATTTTAGTGTTTATTAATATGAAGACAAGCATTGAGCTTAAATGTTTAAATTGCTAGACTAGAGAATAATATTCCCCTCTTTTTTGTGGGGAGGGGTTTGAGGTAGGGCGTTGCTACTCACAGGCCTTGAACTCAAAATCTTCCTTCATCAGCTTCCCAAGTGTTATTATACCGGGCACAGGCCACCATGTCCAGTTTAGTGCTACCTTTTCTTCTTACTGGGTCTTTTACAGCCTATCCTTCCTGGCCCATTTGGATAGTAAACTGTGCAAAACTTTTGTGGATTCTGCCTTGTGGGAAAGAGTTTTCTACAGTAAGGAAAATTATGGTAATAAGTATTGTATTTCCTTTGTTGATAGGTCCCTATGAGCTGATTTCCTCGTTGTGTTACTTGATGCTGTTCCATATGTGATTGTGATTGACTGTTCTTATATTTGGAGACATTTATGGATAATGGTGGGAGATCTGTGGTTTTTTTTTTTTTTTTTTTTTTTTTTTTTTTTTTTTTTTTTTTTTTTTTTTTTTTTTTTTGGCACCAGGGATCAAACTCGGGTCCTTGCACTTGTAAGGCAGACGCCGGAACTCCCTGGTGCTGGGAGACCTGTGTCTTAAGGGTGCATCCTGGACCACAGAGCCCAGGAACATTTCCTCCTCAGGATGGAAGGTTGGTACACATTCCCAGGTGTGCCTGAGAGAGCTGTGACAGAATGAACTTCAGCAGTCAGTAATCCTGAGATCACAGTGGCACTTCTGGAAAATACGTGCTATCTTCTTACTCTGGGTGTTTTGTGAAGTGTTAAAAAACAAAACCTCAGGTGAAGGGAGGGCAGGGACAAGGGGAAAAAATGAGAACCAAGACCTGTCATGTAAAGGTACAAGATCCCAATAATGTGTAACTACTGTATACCTATAAAATGTACCGATAAACTCAATGAGGAAAAAAGCAAAACAAAACCTCCTTCCACCTTCCAGCAGAGATTCTTTTGGTTGGGAGCTGGAATCATGGTTAAACAAATCACAGAGAGCTCTGGTTGCCTGAGGAGATGACAAGTTCTAAAAAAAAGCACAGATCTTTGCATTGTTTTATTATAGCATGTATTTATGATAGAGAATTGAAAATACAGTAATACATCAGTTGTTGAACTCAATTCATTCCAAATTCGTGTTCAAACACCAAAAAGTTTGAGAACTGAACATATTTTTCTAGTGGGAAATAATGTTAAACCAAATAATTGGTTCTGAGGCCCAAAAGTTACACTGATAAATTCATTTTCCCAGGATTTTAACAAATTTTCCAACAATTTCTTTAATTCTATCATGGTTCCTAGTTTTCCTCTTAGCTTTATAGCTGGTATCACTAACTTTCTTTGGAGTCATGGTTACAATATTTTACTCGAATAGAGCACACACGTTCATGTACGAAGCACAGTGATGAATGTGTTAACGCACTCAGGAGCACTACCTGCTGCCTGGGCAAGAGTGGCGCCAAGACTGCACGACTTTTCAAATCAGATTCATGGTTTTTCTATCCAGTAAAGTTACCAACATTAAGCAGATTTCTTTTGAACTTTGGATAGTGGAAAGTTCAAGTTTAGAGCTGTTAGACAGCTGAGGTATCCCTGTATTCTGAAGTATTTTCCTCTCAAGTAGTTGACTCATGGCCACAGATGTGAAACTGTTGTGTTTTTATTTTTTTAATATGAATATCTCTGTAATACTGAAAGATATAAAGAATTACTGTGGTTTGTACTGGTGATTGAACCCAGGGAAAGTACTGAATTACACACTCAGCTCTTTTCTGTTTTTGGAGACAAAGTATTGCTAAGTTGCCAGAGCTGGATTTGAATTTACTGTCTCCCAGCCTCAGCCTCCTGAGTCTGGGATTGCTGGCGTACCCCTTCTCCCTGCATTTGTTTAGTTTTTAAGTGAAACCTGTGGAGGGGGGGTAGGGGAGTTAGCTCAGCAACACCATGCCTACCTTGCAAGTTGAAAGGTCCTGAGTTCAATCCCCGGTACCAAAAAAAAAAAAAAAAAAAAAAAAAAAAAAAAAAAAAAAAAAAAAAAAAAAAAAAAAAAAAAAAAAAAAAAAAAAAAAAAAAAAAAAAAAAAAAAGAAAGAAAGAAAGAAAGAAAAATCTGTGGAGGTTTAATCTGATAATACCCTACTTACTACATTTAAACAAAAATGATCCACACACTCATATTAAGATGTACCTTTAACTCCAGACCTTATGTTCTCAAGATAGAAGCTTAGTGTTAAGAAAAAAAAAAAAAAAAAAAACCCACCTGCCCCTCATATGTCCTGTGAAAATTGGAATACTGAATCAATATAACAGATTTCTCTTATGACCTATGCTTTCTAGTTATCAACTCTTTAGTCTTGGAACCAACCTTAATGGTTATCAGTACCCTCATCACTTTAAACTGTCTTAGGTATCACATACCTCCTTTTTGGTACCACTGAGCTAAATCCCTGGCCCACATATCTTCTTATATGTATCAAAACTCATATCAAGATGGCCATGGTGGTGCACACCTGTGATCCCAGCATCGGGAGGCTGAGGCGGGAGGATCACTGCGAGTTTGAGGCTAACCTGGGCTACACAGTAGGGCCAGCTTACATAGTGAGACCCTGTCTCCCCCGCCCCCCGCAAAAAAAAAGTTTTGAAGTTGTCCATAAGCCTTTGTCTACAACTTAAAGAAAAGCACATAAGTGCTGAGTTTTTTTTTTTTTTTTTTAGTCAGTGTCTTCATATAGTTCAGCCTTGAACTCACTATGTAGCTCAGACTGGCCTCAAACTCAAGGGATCCTTCTGCCTCAGCCTCTTGAGTGCTGCGATTACAGGGGCATACTGCCACACCCAACTGAGTTAACTGTTTTAAGAGAATTTTTTTTCCTATTGTACTTCAGTTTTAAAAGAATTAGTATTTGAAAATTCTTAGAATGCATATTCATATTTCACTGTTTGAGTATCTTAGTTGCCCACTAAGAACATCAGTTCCCATCAGATTTAAACTCTAAAGACATAAAGTCTTGTACATGCCCAGTCTTCTACTTTCTCTTCCTTTGTGCCCTTCAGATCATTAAATTTAGTGACTCAGCCTTTTTTTTCCTCCCTCTTAGAAGAGTTGAACGTGTATATAACCAGGAGCTTAGAGTTATTTCCTTTAAACCGAGTGCTTGAGACCTTTTAAAATTTATAACAGTCTTTGTTTACCATGTAATTCAGTCCAATTGAGGAACTAGTAAAACTGCATTATCCAGACATCAAAGCTTACAAGAGGGTGCTTACACCAAAGAACTTATTAGATTTCTAACAAGTGGGAAGTTATCAGGTGTCCAAAAATTAACCATTTCCATGCCAGCTAATTCTCACTTTTGAGAGTGTCAGTGTAATTATAGGTTAAAAATATCATTGGAACTTTTTTAGGGGATACCAGGGATCAAACTCAGGACCTTGCGCTTGCAAGGCAGTCGTGGCCATTGGAACATTCTTCAGAGTGACTGTTACTTTCTTCTAACATCTTTGAGATAATTGAGACTATCATGGCAATAAAAGCAAGATAATTAAACAAGGTGAGGCATGACTAATGCATTTTAGTTTATTTCAAGATAGAACTAATATTTTGCTTTCATTTTTAGTCTGGGATTTCTGAGAGTTATAGATGGTTGGACCCACTTTGCAGATAATAGTTGAGTCACAGACAAGGGATGATATGCCCGCTCCAGGTAGCAGTTACTTCAAATAGGACTGATGTTGCTAAATTGCATTGTAAGATTGGTCCAAGGGGTTAACCTTGAAACCTGCCATTCCTGGGGTGTGGAGGTGATGGAGGAAAGTTTTTAGGTGAGCACCTTTGACTTCCTTAACCTTTATCAGCAGTCCTGAGACTGTCACACCTATATGTATCCTCGTGGGTTGAAACAAAATAATTATACCTGTATACTACAGATAAACTACAGAAAATGTGCCAAAGCATCTTTTTTTTTTTTTTTTTTTTAAACCAGGAATCAAACTCAGGACCTTTTGCTTGCCAGGCAGGTGTGGCCCCACTGAGCTACATCCCTGGGCCTTAAAGCACTTTGATTTTGTACAAATCTTTGCTGTTTAAGTATTTCCAAGGATATATGTAAACATGCTTTAGATGTTTACAAATATCTTGTGATCTTGTTTATGTAAGTAATCACCTAGAGAAGTAGCTGGTGATAGGAGGAGGATAGAGAGGGTTTGCCTTTTCTTACCCGTAGGTACCCCTCCTATTCCTACTGAAGTTTGGAATGTGGCTTCCTTTAGGAGCACATCATCATCTGGAGGTGACTGGCCACAGTCCTTGAGATTTCTTTTTTTTTTAAATGGTCAATTTTTACTACATTTCATTTCACTGAAGATTTGGCTTTCCACATTGTAGGAGGAAGATGTTTAGAACAAGTCCGTTAATGCTTAAGGTCACTGTTGTACTTTTCAATTCATTACCCCCATCTATCAGTCACATTAGCATGTGGTGGTCTGATGGCACTGCCATGCGTTGGGCACACATGAGCATATGAGGGTTGTAGAAATGTAGGCTCCTACCAGGTAGAAATGAGAGTCAGAAGAAAGTTACATTCTCCTCTTTGTCGTCGCAGGAGTCTGTTCATTTGAGTGTAATAGAAGTAGCTGTGCAGTATAAACCCTAGTAGCCTGAAGACCATGTATGTTGAGACAGCCTGACTATTACTTATTTTAGCTGCAAAGTTGCTGAAAACTCTAGAAGACATAACATGAAGTAGTAATACGTTGATAGTTCAGCTGTTAAAACTTTAGGTCCTTTAGGGTGTCACTTTTCAGCCACGTTCTTGGCTTTATAATGGCTTACATAATCTAGTTCCTTTTCCTTGTTCATGCATCTGGCCTATCTTCTTGCCACACACTCCTTATTCTAGCTAGATCCCCTGTATTGGGCCTGAGTTTTTCTGGGGAGAGAAGGGCCTTTGTACATATCATTCCCTCTGTCTAAAATGCCCTGCATATTTCTAGGTATCACCTGAGATGGAACTTCTCCAGAAAGGCTTTCTTCAATGTTAAAGCCTGGGTTTGTATGCTTCATAGTTACTTCATTATTTATTTCTTTAAATTGTGCAAGTGCTGTGCCACAGAGGGAAGACACAGCAGTAAACTTGACAGCAGTAACTTTATCCTCAAGGGCTTACATTCTTGTCATGAAACTACCCCATGTTCATACCCTTAAGAATTTTTTAAAAATTAGAAATAATTATAAGCTTATAGAAAGTCACAGTAGAACATAAAGTAATATGCTGTACACTTTAGCCAGGTGTGACTATTGTTAACATTTTATTCATTTGTATTCTTACCCTTTCTTAATATATACATTTTTTTTCTGGACCACTTACATAGGTTATGGCCCTTTTCTCTAGAATACTTTAATATCCTAAAAGGGATATCCCCGCCCATGAGAGTTATCAGTTTCACAAATTTACATTTGAGGGCCAGGGATTTCGCTCAGTGGCACCTCGTCTACCTGGCAAGTGCAAGGCCCTGAGTTCAATTCCCAGTACCAAAAAAAAAAAAAGTTTACATTGATACTTATTTCCTGGTTTATCCTCCCTGTATTACTTTTTTTGTTTTTAAAAGTTGTATAAAATACATATTCATAAAATTACCATCTTAGCTATTTTCCCCCTCTACAGTTGAATGGAATTTAATACATTCATAGTTATGCAACCTTTATAAAGTTATACAACCATTACCACCGTCCATCTCTAAAACTCTTTGCTTTTCTAAAACTGAAACTGTATACCCATTAGACAGTAACCCCAATTCTCTTCCATCTAGTACTGGCAGACACCATTGCTGTCTTTGACTACTCTTAGGTACCTCCTATAAGTGGAATCATATTTATGTCTTTTTATAACTACCTTATTTTACTTAGCATTATATATCCGGAATTCATTAGTGGCATATGTCAGAATTTCCTTCCTTAAGTCTGAGTCATATTCCACCGTGTGTAGGTACCACACTTCCCATATCTTTTCATCTGTCAGTGGACATGTGGGTTGCTTCCATGCTTTAGCTTTGTGAATAGTGATACTGTGACTCTGGATATACAGATATTTCTTCAAGACCCTATTTTCAGTTCTTAAACTTTTTTTTTTTTTTTTTTTTTTTTTTGATACCAGGGATCGAACTCTGGTCCTTGTGCTTGCAAGGCAGGTGGCGGAACCACTGAGCTAAATCCCCGGCCCTATTTTCAGTTCTTTTAGATACATACCCAGGAGAGAAATCACCAGGTCATGTGGTAATTCCTATAACTTTCCGAGGAACTGCCATACTGTTTACAACAGCTTGGTACACTATTTTAAATTCCTGCCAACATCACAAAAGGACTTTAATTACTTTAAATCCTCTCTTATAATATTTTTTCTTTTTTATTGGTTTAGTTGGTGTCGAACACCTTTTTATGTGTTTATTGACCATTTTTTGTGTCTTTGGAGAAGTGTCTAATCAAATTGTTTTTTCCCCCAAGACCTTTTTCTGTGGTATTATGGATTGAACCCAGGGCTGTCACACTGAGCTACCTTTTTTATTTGGAGACGGAGTCTCATTAAGTCACTCAGTTGCCCCGACTGGACTCAAACTTGACATCTTACTGCCTTAGCTTCCCAGAATGCTGGGATTATAGGGACAGGCCACCATGCCCAGTTGCCCATTTGTGAACTAAGGTTTCTGTTGTTGAGTTTTAGGATGTATATATTCTGGATAGTAATCCTTTATATGAGTTGTAGCCCTTATTCTGTAGATTACCGTTTTACTATTGAAATGCATGTGTGTAATCTTTTTGGGGGGCAGTGCTGGGGACTGAACCCAGGGTGCATCCTAGGCAAGTATTCAACCACTGAGTTATATTCCCTGCCCCATTGATACGTTTTTTTTGTTGTTTTTTGTTTTGAGACAGGGTCTCACCATGTAGTTCAGGCTAGCCTTGAATTTACTATGTAGCCCCAGGCTGGCCTTGAACTTGTAGCAATCCTCCTGCCTCAAGCCTTCTGATTGCTAGGATCCCAAGCATGTGCCACTGCACCTGGTTTATACTGTCCCTGTTTTTATTTTATTTTATTTTTTTAAGCATCTTTTATTCTTTATTAACATTTTTAAAAAAAATTTTTGGAGGGCTGGGGATTTAGCTCAGCAGTTCGGTGGCCTGCCTCGCAAGCGCAAGGACCCAAGTTTAATCCAAACTTGGGTCCTTGCGCTTGCGAGGCAGGCGGCGGAACCACTGAGCTAAATCTCTGGCGCCCCCTTTTTACTGTCTTTTGATGCACAATATTTAAGAATTTTTATGAAATCCAATTTTCCTTTTGTTGCCTGTTACCCTTGGTGTCATGTCTAAGAAATAATTGCCAGCCAGTTATGGTGGCGCATGCCTGTAATCCCAGCACTGGGGAGACTGAGGCAGGAGGATCACTGTGAGTTCGAGACTGGCCTGGGCTACACAGTGAGTTCCAGGACAGTTTCAATTACATAGTGAGACCCTGTCTCAAAAAAAAAAATTTTTTTTTGCCCTGTATTTTCTTCTAAGAGCTTTTAGTTTTCAGTCTTGCTCTCTCTCTATATAGTAAATTTTTGTGCTATATAAGGATCCAACTTTATTTCTTTGCATGTGGATATCCAGTTTTCCCAGCACCATTTGTTGGAGCATCCTTTCTCCATAAGTCTCTTCGTCCTTATCAAAAATCATTTAACTATGTATGTGAAGGTTCATTTCTGAGCTTTCTATTACTTTCTATTAGTCTATGTGTTTTTATGCCAGTACCACATTTTTTCTTATTGTAGATTCATACAGTGGACCCTCAAATTATGGCCGGCTGACATATGAACGGATTGGGTTAATTAGGTTAATGGAAGATTCATCTGGCTCTTGTTATCTAATAGCAGGTATCTAGTAAACATCCAGCTCTCTTCCATCCCTAGGACCAAAACAAACAAACAAACAAACAAACAAAACATCCAGCTCTGTTGTATTGAGTTACAACCAGCGCTTGGCAACTGATCGAGTTCATAAATCAAAGGTCCACTGTATTAAGTCTTGAAATCAGGAAGTATGTATCTTCTAGTTTTATTTAAGATTGATTTTGCTATTCAGGGCTCATTTGTAATTCCATAGGAATTTTAAGATGGGTTTTCTATTTCTAGGGAGGGAAAAAAGGGTTGTACTGAATTTGTAGATTACTTTGGGTAATGTTGACATATTACCAACATTAAGTGTCACAATTCATGAATTCATGGGATGTTTCCACTTATTTATGTCTGCAATTTCTTTTCATTGTCTGGATCTTTTACTTTCTTGACTAATTTCTGTTGTTATTATTATCTTTAGTCAGGGTCTCACTGTGTAACCCAGGCAGGCTGTCCTTGAGCTTGCAGTCCTGTCTCAGCCTCTCCAGTGCTGGGATTTTATAGGTGTGTACCGCCACATTTGGCTTCCTATTAGGCTTTTTGTTGTTGTTGTTGATGTTTGGTATGGGGGATCGAACTCCGGCCCTTGTGTTTGCAAGGCAGGCAGTGGAACCACTGAGCTAAATCCCTGGCCCTGTTTGGCTTTTTAAAATGCTATTATAAATGAATTTTGAATGAAGGGGCAGTATATTTCTTGATTATTTTTTGTTGTTATTGTTTTTATTTGGAGACAGAATCTCCCAAAGATCCCCATGCTGGCCTTCACTTGTGACCTTACTACTTTAGCTTTTCAAATGGCTGGGATTACAGACATATGCCACCATGCCTAGGTAGATTTATTTTTGTTAATTTATGTATGTATTTATCTATTTAGGTTTTTTTGAGGCAGGGTCTTGCTATGTAGTTTAGGCTGGACTTGAACTCACTATGTAGCCCACGCTGCCTCAAACTTGCAGCAATCCTCCTGCCTCAGCCCACCAAGTGCTAAAATTATAGATAACCACCACACCCGGCAGAATTGATTTATTGATTGATTTTGCAGGTATTGAACTCAAGACCTTGCACTTGCCAGGCATGTGTGTTGCCACTGAACTACACCCCTGGCCCCAAGGCAAGATTTATTTTTATAATTTTCTTTGCAGATTATTCTGTGTTAGTATATAAAACTGTAGGTGATTTTTTTGTGTACTGACTTTCTTTAAAACTACTTTTCTTGATATTTCATTTATACTTTAATGTTAATCTAGCAGCCAATATAGGCTTCATTTCTGCCTCTGGTACAGGATTTAGTCTAGGGTCACTTCTTTTTTTTTTGGTACCGGGGATTGAACTCGGGTCTTTGCGCTTGCAAGGCAGGCCACCGAACTGCTGAGCTAAATCCCCAGCCCATGTAATTATATTTAGATATAAAGTCTTTTCAGCCTCCGCCTTTTTTGGGGGGGGGCATACCACATCTGGAGGTTCATGATACCTTTGTATCCCTCATCAGTGATTTTAACTTTATTTTCCCCAAAGTGTTGCCTTACTTTTCTACTGTAACTGCTATTTTTTACTTTTTTCTGTATCGGGGATTGAACTCAGGACCTTGTGATTGCAAGGCAGGCGTGGCGCCATGAGCTAAATCTCTGGCCCTGTAATTGCTATTTTGTCTATTGTTGCTTTTCCTTCCTCTCTCCCTTGCAGCTAACTAATATATCAGGAGACACCTGAATTCCATATAAATATCCTGCTTATCGCCAAGATTTTTGTGCTAGATTTAGCATCTGGTCATGATTTTTGCCTGATTCAGTTGAATGCACTCATGTTCCAATTTTTTGTAGTTCATTTAAATTTATTATTTAGTTACTTTGGTATTCAAATTGTCCCAGATTTGGCCAATGAGAAGAAGCCTTTCAGGATGGCATGCTTGTCCTTGTGAGATGTCCTGTTATTTTTTCTTGCACAAGATGTTCCTGGATGATCTTGTACTCACCTCGTGTTAGCCATTTTTCTAAGGAGTCCTCACAATCTTGCTTTAGCATTTAGCAGAATTTTTGTTTATATCCTCCAGCAGCCTGGACTACTGTACCTCTTTGAGAGTACATAGATATGTCTTATTCCCTTACATCTTCACCTGGCATAAGGCCTGCCATATTAGATATTTACTAAATATTCATTAAGAAATGATTTTTGTTATAATTCAGGATTTAAAATTGGGTTCCTAAATGATGCTGATGGTTTTTTTTTCCCCCTTCATTTAGGAAGAAATGTTGGCCTTTGGCAATGAGGAGGAGTAAAAATTGACCTCATAGTGGTGTACAAGCACTATGGGACCTGACGCTTTTGCTCCATGGACAGCCAGCTTCCACTGGTGATGTCGAGAAGCCCTCTGCTCCACTGGAAAACACTAATCTGATCTTGGAAGTGGCTGCTTGTGGCAGGATGTGTCGACAATGATGATGGCAAGAAAGCAAGATGTCCGCATTCCCACCTACAACATCAGTGTGGTGGGATTATCTGGGACAGAGAAGGAGAAAGGCCAGTGTGGCATCGGGAAGTCTTGTCTTTGCAACCGCTTCGTGCGCCCCAGTGCTGATGAGTTTCACTTGGATCATACCTCTGTCCTCAGCACCAGTGACTTTGGCGGGCGAGTGGTCAATAATGACCACTTTCTCTACTGGGGAGAGGTTAGCCGCTCCCTTGAGGATTGTGTGGAATGTAAGATGCACATTGTGGAACAGACTGAATTTATTGATGATCAGACTTTCCAGCCCCATCGAAGCACGGCCCTGCAGCCCTATATCAAGAGAGCTGCTGCAACTAAACTTGCATCAGCTGAAAAGCTCATGTACTTTTGCACTGACCAGCTGGGACTGGAGCAGGACTTTGAGCAGAAACAAATGCCAGATGGAAAGCTGCTGATAGATGGTTTTCTTCTTGGTATTGATGTAAGCAGGGGCATGAATAGAAACTTTGATGACCAGCTCAAGTTTGTCTCCAATCTCTACAATCAGCTTGCAAAAACAAAAAAGCCCATAGTGGTGGTCCTGACTAAGTGTGATGAGGGCGTTGAGCGGTACATTAGAGATGCACATACTTTTGCCTTAAGCAAAAAGAACCTCCAGGTTGTAGAGACCTCAGCAAGATCCAATGTAAATGTGGACTTGGCTTTCAGCACCTTAGTGCAACTCATTGACAAAAGTCGGGGAAAGACTAAAATCATTCCTTACTTTGAAGCTCTCAAGCAGCAGAGTCAGCAGATAGCTACCGCAAAAGACAAGTACGAGTGGCTGGTGAGTCGCATTGTGAAAAACCACAATGAGAATTGGCTGAATGTCAGCCGAAAGATGCAGGCCTCCCCAGAGTACCAGGACTATGTCTATCTGGAAGGGACTCAGAAAGCCAAGAAGCTGTTTCTACAGCACATCCACCGCCTCAAGCATGAACATATTGAGCGCAGGAGAAAGCTGTACTTGGCAGCCCTACCATTAGCTTTTGAAGCTCTTATACCTAATCTAGATGAAATAGACCACCTAAGCTGCATAAAAGCCAAAAAACTCTTAGAGACTAAGCCAGAATTCTTGAAGTGGTTTGTTGTGCTTGAAGAAACACCATGGGATGCCACCAGCCACATTGACAACATGGAAAATGAACGGATTCCCTTTGACTTAATGGATACCGTCCCTGCAGAGCAGCTGTATGAGGCCCACTTAGAAAAGCTAAGGAATGAGAGGAAGAGAGCAGAGATGAGAAGGGCATTCAAAGAAAACCTGGAGACCTCGCCTTTCATAACTCCTGGAAAGCCTTGGGAAGAGGCCCGTAGTTTTATCATGAATGAAGATTTCTACCAGTGGCTGGAAGAATCTGTATACATGGATATTTATGGCAGACACCAAAAGCAAATTATAGACAAAGCAAAGGAAGAGTTTCAGGAGTTACTTTTGGAATACTCAGAATTGTTTTATGAGTTAGAACTGGATGCTAAGCCCAGCAAAGAGAAGATGGGTGTCATTCAGGATGTTCTGGGAGAGGAGCAGCGATTTAAAGCATTACAAAAGCTCCAAGCAGAGCGTGATGCTCTCATTCTGAAGCACATTCATTTTGTTTACCACCCAACAAAGGAGACGTGCCCCAGCTGCCCAGCTTGTGTGGATGCTAAGATTGAGCACTTGATTAGTTCTAGGTTTATTCGGCCATCTGACCGGAATCAGAAAAATTCACTCTCTGACCCTAACATTGATAGGATCAATTTGGTTATCTTAGGCAAAGATGGCCTTGCCAGAGAGCTAGCCAATGAGATTCGAGCTCTTTGTACAAATGATGACAAGTATGTGATAGATGGTAAAATGTATGAGCTTTCCCTGAGGCCAATAGAAGGGAATGTTAGGCTTCCTGTGAACTCTTTCCAGACACCAACCTTTCAACCCCATGGCTGCCTCTGCCTTTACAATTCAAAGGAATCACTCTCCTATGTAGTGGAAAGTATAGAGAAGAGCAGGGAGTCCACATTGGGCAGGCGGGATAATCATTTAGTTCACCTTCCCCTGACATTAATTTTGGTTAACAAGAGAGGAGATACCAGCGGAGAGACCCTTCATAGCTTAATACAACAAGGTCAGCAAATTGCCAGTAAACTTCAGTGTGTCTTTCTTGACCCTGCTTCTGCAGGCATTGGTTATGGACGAAACATTAATGAGAAGCAAATCAGTCAGGTTTTGAAGGGACTTCTGGACTCTAAACGTAACTTAAATCTAGTCAGTTCTACTGCTAGTATCAAAGACTTGGCTGATGTCGATCTGCGAATTGTTATGTGTCTGATGTGCGGGGATCCTTTTAGTGCAGACGATATTCTCTTTCCTGTTCTTCAGTCCCAAACCTGTAAATCTTCCCAGTGTGGAAGCAGCAATTCTGTTTTACTTGAACTTCCAATCGGACTACACAAGAAACGGATTGAATTGTCTATTCTTTCATACCATTCCTCATTTAGTGTCAGAAAGAGCCGGTTGGTTCATGGGTACATTGTTTTTTATTCAGCCAAACGTAAGGCCTCCTTGGCTATGTTACGTGCCTTTCTTTGTGAAGTGCAGGATATTATCCCCATCCAGCTTGTAGCACTCACTGATGGCGCTATAGATGTCCTAGACAATGATGTAAGTCGGGAACAGCTAACGGAGGGTGAAGAGATTGCTCAAGAAATTGATGGAAGGTTCACAAGCATTCCCTGTAGCCAACCTCAGCATAAACTTGAGATCTTTCACCCATTTTTTAAAGATGTGGTAGAGAAAAAGAACATAATTGAGGCCACTCATATGTATGATAATGTTGCTGAGGCCTGTAGCACTACTGAAGAGGTGTTTAACTCCCCCCGGGCAGGGTCTCCACTCTGCAATTCCAACTTGCAGGATTCAGAAGAGGATATCGAGCCCCCATCTTACAGTCTGTTTCGAGAAGACGCATCACTACCCTCTCTGTCCAAAGACCATTCGAAGCTGTCTATGGAACTGGAGGGAAATGATGGACTGTCGTTCATCATGAGCAATTTTGAGAGTAAACTGAACAACAAAGTACCTCCACCAGTCAAACCAAAGCCTCCTGTTCATTTTGACATTACAAAGGGAGATCTGTCTTACCTAGACCAAGGCCACAGGGATGGGCAGAGGAAGTCTGTGTCTTCTAGCCCCTGGCTACCTCAGGATGGGTTTGACCCTTCTGACTATGCTGAACCAATGGACGCTGTGGTCAAGCCAAGGAATGAAGAGGAAAATATATACTCTGTACCCCATGACAGCACCCAAGGCAAGATCATCACCATTCGGAATATCAACAAAGCCCAGTCCAACGGTAGTGGCAATGGTTCTGACAGTGAAATGGACACCAGTTCTCTAGAGCGAGGCCGCAAGGTGTCTATGGTGAGCAAGCCAGTGCTGTACAGGACGAGATGTACCCGACTGGGGCGGTTTGCTAGTTACCGAACCAGCTTCAGTGTGGGAAGTGACGATGAGCTGGGGCCGATACGGAAGAAAGAGGAGGATCAGGCAACCCAGGGTTACAAAGGGGACAATGCTGTCATTCCATATGAAACAGACGAAGACCCGAGGAGGAGGAATATTCTTCGAAGTCTAAGGAGGAACACGAAGGTAAGACACCAATTTAGGATGATTGGAAGTAGTTTATACCAGTGATGGCAGAGCTTTCAGTGATACAGATAGCCCACCGTGGCATGTGTGCTGTAGGCTCACCACCACATGTTCATACAGTGCCTCGGTGAGAGGTAACTGAGGTTAATGACTTTTCAAGAACAACTTATTCTGATTCTGGTCAAACAAAAAACTTGCTTTCTCTGGGTGCATGTATGTGTGTGTGTGTGGAGAGAAGGGAGAGAGAGACTATTCTTAGACCCAGCATTAAAAAGTTAGCAATGTAGGGCCAGGGATTTAGCTCAGTAGTGCCGCCACCTGCCTCACAAGTGCAAGGTCCCCAGTTGGATCTCCAGTACCCCCCAAAAATAAGTTACCAGTGTTTCATCTACTACTGGCAGCTCTCAAGTAGCTAGGACCATGGGTAGATAGCCTAGTTGTCTTTCTCTAAAACAATGATTAACTATCTAACTGAGCAGGTAGCACAGAACAAGTAGCCTGACAAGTAGCCATGCCAGCAACAGTCTGCTTGCTCTTTCTTGTTTTTGTTTTTTTGTACTGGGGATCGAGCTTGGGACCTTGCACTCTCAACAGTTGGGACCACTGAGCTAAATCCCCGGCTGCTTACTCTTAAACACCAGAATGCATGATTGCATGCCCTACTCTCTTACTGCTAAACATGCATATCATCGAAATAATCTCTTCAAGGGCTGGGATTAAGCTCAGGGTTCTGCCACCTGACTCACAAGCGCAAGGTCCCAAGTTCAATCCCAGGTAAAAAAAAAAAAAAAAAAAACCACACACACTCCTTCCCTTTGCTGATCTTCAGAGGTGGCTAAATTTTACAATAGTAAGAAATGGGATGGTTATTTGCCCACACAAATCAGTGATCCAGGTGCATAGACGAAAAAGAATCTTGACAGTCTTGTAAACCTGTCTCATATTTATAAAATTGTGTCATCTAATTACACTGTTCTACCGTTCATTGAGTTGTTGCTTACAGTGGTTAGGGCTTCAGATTTTCTTTAGGGATCACAAGTGGAAGGGAAGAAATTTAACAGTATGCATTATACATCAGACCTACTCTGAGAGGTGGAGAGGCAGCAATCCCAAATGCAGGGGCAGGTGACTTCTCTTGTGTAGATTATAGTCTGTAGTTTACAGGATAGAGATCTGTAGATAAGTATCTTGACTTGGGCTTGGGCTTTGAGATAGGAAAATTATTTCCCAATTTATCCGTCTCCCCCATTTAATGTAGGAGGAAATACTATTTTGTTTTCAGAGAAAGACAGCCTGGTGAAAGACTGCAATAGAAATACAGTAACCCTTGACGTTGTTTCTCCAGGCAAGAGATTTGCATACCACAGGGGAAAACTCTTCAGAGGAAGTAGCCTTCTTTGGAGAAAATGGGAAATGGGTCCTGATAATATTATCTCAGAGTAGCCCATTTCCTAGGGCACCATGGGAAACATAAATGTGATCTCTTAAATATACTTTTTCCCCAATTTGGGGAGGACCAGACTCAGTTTGCACCCTTTTTGTATGTAAAATGTCTTACTTTAAAAAAAAAGAGAGAGAGAGTCTAGGCTGCCTTGAGAGCTCACAGTTCTTTTGTGATGTACAGCATGGGAGGCCAGTGTCTCATGAGAAATTTTATCTACCCGTGTTCTTTGTAGGGCTTGGAATGCTCCTGAGTCACCACTGCCAGGAGCGTCCAGGCTTTCTTACCTGTGAAGTGTGGAGAAGAGAAGGGCAGTTTAGTGTGTGTTCTGGTCCTGCCTGATGATTATTAAATATCAGTGCATTCTTCTCCTGTTTGATTTCCCCATGGTTTTTCCAGTGGAGTTCTTTGTCTGCCTCCAGTATTTTGTTCTCCGGAGGTTGGTGGGAGACAGACCCATCAAATGCAGTTCTTAGGAATAGAAAACAGCTTCCCAGTATGTCCCCAAAGCTTCCCTGATTAGTGATCCTGGAGTCCAAACATTTTGTACATTTTGGCTTTTTTCTCTTCCTCCTCCAATCCCTCCTAGCTCCTTCCACTGATGCCAGAACAGCTCATCTGAATGCTGCCAGTCTTCTAGTTTGTGGGGGTGTTTGCACACCTGAGAATTAGGGAAATGTCATAATACTGCATTGAATTACTGTGAAACTTTTTTTCTTGACTTCTGGTGACGTTTTTGATACATGGTAAAAATAATACCATTTATTTATTTATTTATTTGGTACCAGGGACTGAACTTAGGACCTTGTGCTTATGAGGCAGGTGCAGTGCCACCGAGCTAAATCCCCAGCCCTAAAAATAATGCTTTTAAAACACATTCCCAAGCAAGCCAAGTTTTCACCAAGTCACCTGTGGTGCAGGCTTGGCAAGCAAAGTAGCTCTCAGAGCCTGGAAGTAGCTCTGCTCCTGCCAGTACCTGGCTGTTTCCCTGAGGCCGGCTGCCGGATCAGCAGCCTGTCTAGTTATGTGGGGCACACCCCTTAAGTCAAAAATGATTCTTCTGGTCCAAGAGCAGTCGAGCCCCCGAGCAGCCGTGTGCCAAGAGTCAGTTTGAGTAGAAGGTGAAATGGTCTTTTCCTGCCTCGGAGTATGGTGCTTTGGATTGAGTGTGGGTGCTTTGGATTGAGTGTGGCTGCTTTGTCATCCTGAGGCAGGGTAGGAAACTCCTTGCCGCCAGAGCAAACCTCCCGTTAAGATTGCTGCCTTTTAACACAGACTGACGCTTGTTTTACTGGGAAAGCAGGGTAGGATCAGGGCAGAGACTGCCAAGCCAGCCCCTCCATGAGGGATTTGACCTTTGATTTTATTGGCATGACAAAGCAATATAACATTCACCTGAAGTAAGAGGACAAGCGCTACACTCCGATTTTAGCTGTTCGTTAAAAACTACTCCTCCTGCATGTCAAACATCTCCACTGGAAAATGGTCGCCTGCTGTTTTAGCCCCGCCTTAGCACCCTGCTGGGATAGCAGAGAGAGCACACAGCAGAGGGCTCATGCAGGGAGGGGATTCAGGTGGAGTGGGGTGTGGTTATTAGCGGCTGCAGATCCTAACTTCCCTACTTCCTTACTTGAATTTTGGGCACAAGTCACCTCTCCATGTTCCTCTGTACAAGAGGGAGCACCTTCCTCTGGGGTTGTGAGGAATGATTATGGAGTGTGGTACGGTGGTGAAGCACCACCATTGTCATCATGTAGTAGACGTGGGAGAGGCACCAGCACTGGGTCAGGGAAGACCTGGAGGTGAAGTAGGCATGCTGAGAGCTCAGAGGAGGAGAAGCCAGGTGTGGCATAGCATTGTTCCCACTTTTTGTGTAAATTTTAACTCTTATGTTAACTTAGCTGCTTTCTCAGTGCCTACCCTGACAACCACTATAACAACAACAACAAAAGCTATGGTCTGGGTACTAATATGATGGAAGAGAAAGGGAAATCACTCAGCACCCTTGGCTAATTTGCTAGATTAGTGCTTCACTGTAAAATTGGAGTCAGAGTCAGGGGCATGCTTTCATCTGTCCTAATCAAAGTGCAGACTATAGGCTGACTCTCCTTCTGGGTCCTTTTCCCAGCGGAACCATTCAGCAACCCGCCCTCAGTGGGAGCCTTCCGCACTCAGCTGAATGAAATTGAAACTCTGTGATTGCACTTCAGCTGGGGCTGTGAATAGAGCTTTGTCTGCAGCAGTGGTGCTGCACATGGTCTCTGTCTCCCAGGGCCATGCATTTGCAAAGATGAGATCGGGATCGGTGGCTCTTATTTTAAAGCCAAAACGGGCTGGGAAGCCTTACTTCACAAATGTGCCTTTGGAGCTTGCTCAAATTGCTGAGTTTGGTGTGTTTGACCATGATTTAAAAAGAAGACATTATTGGCTATTTTCCATCTGATGTGGTCTTTTCTGGGGCGGTATATATATTTGGTGTGTATATATATATGTACATATATGTATATATATGTACATATAAATATAAATGCACCATATATTTGATATATAAAACTGAATGATAAAGAAAATCTTTCACTCCACTGTAGCTGCCAGATGACAAGACAACCTATTGAAAAGCTAACCAATTCAATCACGCATTGTTTGGTCTGTAAGGCACCAAGTAACCAGTTTGACAGTTTGTATCCACCCCCCCCCACGTGAATTGGCTTATTTCATGGGATTCAGTGAATTGGCTGGTTGTTGTGGCTTTGTGTGGACACAGCTCTCATTTTGTGAGGCCTAGAACAGAGTTAAAGTTTCTAGTGTGAATAAAAACCAGCTGGGGAATTAGACTACTCACTTCTCTGGGAGGGATGTTGGTTTTTGACAGACAAGCTAAACACTGTGAGATATGAGCTCTTTAAAACCTTACCAGGAAAGACTGAGTGTGTGCTTCAGGAAGGGCTGGTGCTATTCAGTGAGTTTACAACCAAATAAATACCTTGGTCTTAAAAATGGCCTGAATTGGGGGGCCGGGGATTTAGCTCAGTGGTGCCACACATGCCTCGAAAGTGCAAGGGCATGAGTTTAATCCCCAGTACCACCAAAAAAAAAAAGGACTGACTTGGGGCTAAGGATTTAGTTCAGTGGCACCACACCTTGAAAGCATAAGGTCCAGAGTTCAATCCCTGGTACAAAAAAAAAAAAAGGACTGACTTGCCAGGTGTGTGGCACATTTCTGTAGTCCTAGCTATTTGGGAGGCTTGAGTCAGGAAGACTTCAAGTTCAAGACCAGCCTGGGCAAAGTAGCAAGACTGTCCCTCAAAACAAAATTAGAAAAAAAGCTGGGGGTGTAGCTCAATGTAGAGCAAGCACTTGCCTAGCATATGTGAGGCCTTGGGTTTAATACAGTATTTTTTTAAAAAGCACCAACTTGACCTATCTGATTCCCAAAATAGTTTTATCTTCCAAAGAAAGTACTTTGGCTGCAACATACAAGCTCATTCATTCTCCTTGGAAGGAAACATTGAAGTCAGTGCATGAGTGCCCAGCAAGCCCTTGTTCATGCCTGACGTCATAGGTACCATAGGTGTGGGCATTGTGTTCCTCCAGTTTGCAGGGTGATACGTGTTGAGGATCTGTGTGTGTGTTTCTCGTTACCAGAGAGGAGATACAGGTTCTGAGGAATTGTTTAATAAGGAGGCTTAGCCTAAACGAGGCACCTAGGAAAGCTTCTCAAGGAAATAGTATTTAAAGCTAAGATTTTTAAGGAGAGGGTAGGCAAAGTCAGGAAGGTGGAGGGCTTCATGGAGAGAGTTTTCCAGAAAAAAATATGGCCCTCAGCTGAGAGTCCATTGAAATTGTTGTAGGAAGCCTGCTCTGGCTGTGCAGAGACATGAGGGAGGACCAGGCTGAACAATGGCAGGTCCACTAACTTCCTGATATTTATTGAATATCTGTTGTGTGCCAGGTCTTCTACTAAGTATTTGCATATCAACTTTTCCCTAATTCCTCTTACCAGTCTCAGTGAAGTGATATTTTCATTCTGGGTTTTAGTTTTTGTTCTTGTTTTGGTACTGGGGATTAAACTCAGGCACGTGGTACCACTGAGATAAATATTTGGCCAGTTTTAATTTTTTTAGAGGTGAGACAACTAAGGCTTAAACACCTTGCCCAAGTTAGTTATAACATGAAGGTGAAGGAGCTGAGAATTTTGAACCCAGTCTTTTGATGTCCATCCCCAGTGGGTTTTCAGAGTCCCATTCTCTGCAAGAAAGCAGCTACTATTCAGTGGTCAGGCGCACATGAGACCACTCAGCCAGTCCTTTCGATTTGCCCATCCGGACAGAGTACATTGGTTAGCTAGAGTCCACTTCCCAACACTGTTCCCTAAGAACAGCATGGTGCTGTCTGTTCCCAGCATCAGCCTAGTTGAGTAGAGGACAGAAAAGTCAGGGAGACCCTGAAATAGCCACTGGAACTTTGAGAAATTGTTTCAAACTGGTGTCACTCGATTCTTAGTTTATTTTAAGCCTGGAGACTTTCTGTAGTATGTTTTTGGTGATTAAAAATAGATTGTCTTTTAACTGTCCTTCTTAGCTTACAGCATACCTGTTCTTAAAATAAAAAAAGTTACAATAGGCAGCCCAGATCTGTTTTTTGAAGAATAAAGCTGCTTTCCTGAGCCAGTGTGTTCCTCTCCATCACCTGGGGACACTGCAGTGCCTTTTCAGGCAACCAGGAATCAGCCCTACTTCCCAAGGGACAGCCTTCCCGCTGAATCTTAACAGCGTTTGGGAGGAGGTCGGCAGATAAAGGGGCACACAGCACTGGAGGGCCAGAGTCAGTGCGTGTGGCATTCCAGGCAGGGGTCTGGGGAGCCTCTGCTGAGCGCCCAGTGTACTGCCATCAGTCCAGTATGAGGAAGCAGCAGGGAAGAATCAGCTTCACCAGACTTTGTAGAACAAAGAGCTGTGATCTCTGTGTCACTTGGAGCTTGCAGTGGGGTGGCATGTCTTCCTTCTCCCGTCGTTCAGGAGAGTTAGATGGCAGGAAGGCCAGGACTTTGTGCTCCTTGCTGTTCATCCCAAAACAAAGATGCATCAAGCTGGTGAGTGACTGGGTCATGCTACTAAATACCAGCTTGAGGAAGACCAAATCTGAGCTTTAGTGTTTACATAATAGACTGCCAACAACAATTAGCCCACCTCAGGGTTTCTCTTAAACTTGGCCTTAGATTTATTCTGAGCCAGAAGGGGGAGCACCAGTTAATCAAGAACATATTTAGGGCGTAACTGAGTAACTTAATTAAAAAGGTTGTTTTGAAGCTCTTTTGGCAACATGACAAAATATTTCCTGGGCAGAAAGGTGCAGTGTTGGTAATAGAGTGCAAGAAAGTGCTGTAGAGGAAGCTTAAGTCTTGAATTTGTGGGATTTCACTTGTTCTAAAACTCTATTGTGTGCCACCATACAACTTGGCAAGCCTCTGTTTCTGTTGGCCTCCCTCTTCCTCCACTGAGATGACACCATCCCTGTCCGGTTTACACTGTATATTATCATTCCCCCTTCAAAAAGTAAAGTACCACCTACATGTGCCAACTCCCCACATTAAATATAAACATTATGTCTGCAAATGTTTACTAATAAAAATTTAAAAAACATATCCAACAGCATGGATTTTCTTTTATTGACTTTTTATCTGTGTTACCAAGCAGCCAAGCATTTAAAAAGTTGGTACACAACTCTAGTGACCGTATTTTTCTCACCCTCAAATCTAGATAAGTACTTTGACAGGTAAGAGCATATATGGAGAGCAGAAGACAGTATTTGGAGTTGACAACTTAGGGTCACTGAGTACCTGCTGTTCCCACAGAAGATATTCTTTATCCAGAGAGAGTACCTGGCCTTGCAGGAGCTCTAGCTGCCAGTGCTTGTTTATAACCCTCCTGACCATTTTCCCCAGCATTCATTCGGTACTGACTCATGTGATATCTAGGTCAACTCTGTTGTAAAGTGTAAGTTTGTTGAGGGTGAGGTGAATTTAAGCCCAGAATTAGCTCTGCTGCTACTTTACTGTATAACCTTGGATAATTCATTTAAAAAGGAAACTGCTAAGATTCTTGCCTTCCAGGAACTTAGCCCAGCAGAAAAAATAGTTACTATAACAAAAATCCCAGGGCTGGGGATTTAGCTCAGCGGCACTGCCGCCTTGCCTTGTAAGCATAAGTTCTTGAGTGCGATCCCTGGTACCCAAAAAAGAGAATATATATATATATATATATATATATATTCTTTTTTTTGGGTACCAGGGATCGAACTCAAGAACTTATGCTTACAAGGCAAGGCGGCAGTGCCGCTGAGCTAAATCCCCAGCCCTGGGATTTTTGTTATAGTACTAAGGAATAAACAAGGCCCTCTCGGCCTCATTCCTCACAGGCTAGTACAAATGGCACATCAAGGTAAAGAACAGATCTAACCCCAGGTAGTGTTCTCCCAGCTTGGGTACCAGGGATCGAACTCAAGAACTTATGCTTACAAGGCAAGGCGGCAGTGCCGCTGAGCTAAATCCCCAGCCCTGGGATTTTTGTTATAGTACTAAGGAATAAACAAGGCCCTCTCGGCCTCATTCCTCACAGGCTAGTACAAATGGCACATCAAGGTAAAGAACAGATCTAACCCCAGGTAGTGTTCTCCCAGCTAAGCGTGAGAACACGGGAAGGAGCTTTGGCCTTACAGTGCTGGGAACTGCTTATTCAACAAGTCTGTTGCTATCCTACTGTGCACCAGGCTCTGGCCCACCCATCTTCCAGGCTCAGGGAAGTGCCCTTCTTTTGATCATCCTTATTGTGTAGCTGGCATTCTATCTACCCTTTTTTTTGCCCTGGTGAGATTGAAGGGGTTTGTCGGGTGGACCTGCACCCCAGTGGGCAGCAGAGACCAGTGACTATGTAGCTTCCTAGTCTGCCACAGTCCTGTATGCTGTTGTTTCCAGAAAGCCAAGAGGCCAGAGGCGGACTCCCACTCACCTCTTCCCCAGTCAACACTGGCATAAACTGCTGTTTAAATCACGTTTTATTTTTTATTTTTTTAAATTTATTTTTTGGTTTTTTGAGACAGGGTCTCACTATGTAGTTGAGACTGACCTGGAACTCACTATGTAGCCCAGGCTGGTCTCAAACTCAGTGCAATCCTGGAATTACAGGTGTGTACCACCACGGCCAGCTTATAATATATTTTATCATGGTTCTTATTGACGTTAAGTTTTAGGCATTTTGGGCCAGGGATTTGGCTCAGTGGTTCTGCCTGAGTTCAGTCCCTGGTACTGAAGTGGGGGCGGGGGAGAAAAGGCATCTTTTTAAGGAAACTCTAAGGTAGAGAATAATGGACTGACTGTTATTTATTACAAAAACACCTATCTGAAAGGTCAAGGTAAAGGTGGTCCAAGTTGGTCCAGCCCTGTGTCTGGGAGGTGGCATTTCATCATCAAGGGAGGATTCTAGCCATCTTAGATCACAGCATTCTCCTCCAGTTGGATGTGAACCTCTCAGAGCCTCTGTTCTCAGGGGAAGAATAACCTTTATTTTTCAGGGTAGTTGTGAGGTTACAGATAACTGCAGAGCACTTAGTGCTCTTGAGGAATTATAGTACTGTTCTGTGTGTGTGTTTCTGTGTGTCTGTATGTGGTACTGGAGATTTGACATGGCATTCACACTGAGCTACATCCACAGTTCTTTTTTTAATTTTAATTTTGAGATAGGTCTTGTTTAATTCTCCCGGCTTGGCATCTCTGTGTCTGGCATCTCTGTTCCATTTTTGACCAATCAGACACTATATTTAGAGACAGGGATGTGTAGATGTTCTCAGGGCTTGGGTTCTCTGACTAGATGCTTTTTCTGTTCAGCCACCAAGTGTCCCCAAAAGAAGATGGGTGTTGGGTGATGCCTTTTTACCTCTCCAAGCACCTGCTGCTGCTGAGAGTGCTCCTACCTAAAGAGGGACAGATATCTAACTGATATCTAACTGGTGACACGAGACACCTGCAAGCCACTAAGTAGATAGCATTTCCTGCTGAAATGTGCCCAAGAACCCTTCACATGCCTAAAGTATTGGTGGTTATATCAGCAAGCTGGCTTAACTTGCACACATGACAAGTTGGAAGATTTAGAATTAATCATACAAGAATTCCTGCATAATTTTGTGATACTCTTGAGATCTTTCGGTTATCTCTAGGATGTATCTGACATTCTATAAACCAGGGTTTGTTTAAATCCACAAACCCAGCATTCTAGGAGGCTGAGACGGGAGGATCACAAGTTTGAGCCCAACTTGGGCAGCTTAGTAAGACCTTGTCTTAAAGTAGAATAGGGACAGTGATGGTGGGGATCCATGTCATTTCTCAAAAGGTGGTTGATGCTGCTGCATAAACTTGGTCTTCATTTCCACATTCATGAACTAAAAACTAGATATTGAACTCTGAGGTGAAAAAAGTCAAGAGTCAATGTCTAAGTTAGCCTTCTGTCACATCTCTCTCCATATGACCCTTTGGAGCCGTATGAAAGAAGCCTGTGCTGTGTTAAGTAGTTGACCCTGTAACTATTTGAGCATAGCCATCATAGTGTCCCATCCTCCCCTTTTCTAGCCTAAAGCTCCCTGGTGGAGTATTTGTTACAATTAGAAGTCCTTCTGATGGTGCACGCCTGTAATCCCAGCTCTCAGGAGGCTGAGGCAGGAGGATCACTGTGAATTCGAGACCAGCCTGGACTACATAGTGAGTTCCAGGTCAGTCTCAACTACAAAGTTGAGACCCTGTCTCAAAAAAAAAAGTCCTCCTTTATTCTTTTTTTTTTTTTTTTTTTTTTTTGGTAGCAGTGATCAAGTTTGGAACCTTGCAAGGCGGCAGGTGCAGAGCCACTGAGCTAAGTCCCTGGCCCAAAGTTCTCCTTTATTCTTTGTTCAGTTATCCATTTATTCATTATGTGTTTCCCAGAACTTCCACAAGAAGAGCCCTCTAGGCTGTAGTGAAGAGCACAGGTTTTGCAGACATGGCTTGGGCAAGTTACTAAACTTAGGCTGGGCATCGTGGCACACTAAACCTAGCACTCAAGAGACTGAAGCAAGAGGAGCACTGTGAATTTGAGGCCAGTCTGGGTTGCATAGTGAGTTCAAGGCCAACCTGCACTATATGGTGTATCCTTGTCTCAAAACCAAAATAGGTAGGCAGATGAAGAAGCTAGGTCCTAAAGAAAAAAAAAAGGTTTTGCTTTTTGTTTTTTGAGACAGGGTCTTGCTGTGTAGTTCAGGCTGGCCTCCAACTCATGGTGATCTCCTGCCTCAGCCTTCTAAGTGTGCCCCCACACTGGGCTCTTCATCTATAAAGGGAAAACCCTAATATGTACACCCATGGATGAGTCATGAGTTTGGGTGAGGTGCCGCATAACGGAGAGCCTTGGGTCTGGCTCGTAGGAAGTGTTCAATTGATAGGAGCAAAATTTTCTAGTTAATACTGTGGTTGATAGAACATACTTATGTCTTGTTCTAAAACTGAGAGGTTAAAGAATGTGAGATTTAAATTTGTCTACTAAAATAAGGGTTAGGAGGATATATGGTGATTAGCAGTAAAGTTCCTCTCATTCCCATTTATTTCCCCCTTAAGTTTATTTAGAACTTTAGTCTTACTGAAGAGCAATGCTGCTGTATTATTAGTTTTGACAGGGAAATTTGGCAGGATTGATGGAAGAATGTTTAAATACAGATGATCGCCTTTGGGTATTCACATTCTAGAGTTAACCTTTTAAATAGTAGGAATATTTTCTGGAAGAGCATTACTTATTGTTACTTAATTGCAAAATGTAACTAGCTTGATGAGGCTCACCTGTAATCTCATCTACTTGGGAGGCTGAGGCAGGAGGATAGCAATTTTGAGGCCAGCCTGAGGAATTTAGCAAGACCTTGTTCTCAAAGTAAAAAAAAGTAAGAAGGGCCTGGAGGTTTAGCTTAGTGGTGAAGTTCTTGCCTAGCATGTGCCACAGAAGCCCTGAGTCCCTTTCTTGATGACCACCATGTGCAGGATGCTGAGCCACAAGTGCCTGCATTGTACCCTTTAACTCTTGTGACCACCTTGTGCCCTGGGCACTGTCATGGAGTTGGAAATGATACACTATCTGGCCTGGGTCACAGAACTCTTTCCCACTAGGTTTAACAAATTTCAAAGTGTAAATTCTTGTAGTTTGTTTCCTATAAAGAACTATGAACTTCTCATTTGCTTTTCCTTACTTCTCTAGTTGAGTCTGAAATCAAAGCCTGTTTGCCTCTGGTGCTGTGTCAGAGGGCTGACCAGGAACGGGCATGTCACAGTGGGCAAAGCCCGGTGCAGATGTGCGTTGATCTTCAGGGCCCCAGGGCCTTCCCCACAGGCTAAGATTGGATTATCTTTGCCTTTGGGTTGTCACTGGAAGTCTGACCAACCAGCAGCCCAGAAGTGGATTTACCCTTTCTTCAGGGTGCATTTTTTTGTTCACTGTTCTCCTTTTTTTGCCACTTGTTTGCACAGGAAGTCCTCAAAGAATCTCAGACTAAACAGGAAGTGGCTGTTTCCATATAAAAAGGTTCTAAAAGGGAGGAGGATGGTCAGGAGAAGTAAAAGGGAAGGTGGTTGGCACTTGACCTTGCAGTTGCCTCCAGTGGATATTCTGTAAAGATCTCTCAACTAGATTTATAGCCTGTGCACTTTTCGGGGAGGGGTTAACTGGGGATCGGACTCAGGACTTTGCGTTTGGGAGGCAGGTGGTAGAACCACTGAGCTAAATCCCCGGCCCACGGCCCGTGTGCACATTTTTAAAGTCAGTCTGTCCTTCCATGCAGATCTCATTGCCTTGGAAAGAAAACCATATTGCTGAGACACACCTGGATCTCTACCTTTGTCGTATTGAGTCGCCCTCCTCTTTTTAGTAGCTATTTTAACAAAAGGTCAAAATTTCAGGTGTATTTCTTTGGCTTTATGGTAATTGAGCATTTAAGTAGAGCCAGGTTTTTTTTTCCCCCACATGAGCTTCAAAATGAGTAATTTTGCAGTGAATAGCTCAGTATTAATAGTATTAATGAGCATGAGCTTTGGAGCGGTCCTTACTGGGTTTGAGCCCAAGCACTGCCACTTGGTAGTTGGTGTCATTTAGACATAGAAGTTTTCTCTTTGGTGAAATGGAATGTTGTGAGATTTAAGAGGAAGTGAGTTCTCAAATATTTGCTGATGCCACTACTTCATGAAAAAGGTGACTTTGAGGAAAGAATAGGCAAAGAATTATGTTGTCTTGTTGGATTAATTGGCTTTACTCTTTCCTAATGGGGAAGCCACTGGGAATTAATCCCAGGCTAGTTATCAAAACAAATTCTCTTTTGGTGCTGTCAGCCTAAAAAGAGTGCACTCTATATATGTCTTTTCTAGAAAGAGGAAACATTAGAATCATCCTTCATCTTCTGAAGATTTTAGCCATCAAGTACGTAACATCTGTTATCCATGTGGAGTGTTTGGAAAATTTCCTGTTTACTCCAGTGCATCTCTGATAAAGGATGTGGGTAGTCATCTTATTGTTACTTTATTAAATAAACTTGGCCTGCTTTTTATAAACATTTTTTTTTGCTTGAATAATGCAGTCTCACACTCAAGGTATGTCTATGTGAATCTGACATCTTTTGTGATATTTGGAGGCCAGAAAATGCAAAATTAGTGAGATGAGCAAGTGAGTCTCCTTATCTTGCTGGAAATCTTTCTAACACAGCACTTTGCTGTGAGTTCCTCTCAGGAATCCTTGCCGATAACGTGTTGATACTCACTTTATTTTTGTGTTTCCTTTTCTCTTTTCTGGACAGAAACCAAAGCCCAAACCCCGGCCATCCATCACAAAGGCAACCTGGGAGAGTAATTATTTTGGGGTGCCCTTAACGACAGTTGTGACTCCAGAGAAGCCAATCCCCATCTTTATTGAAAGATGCATTGAGTACATCGAAGCCACAGGTAAGAGTGTTACCACACAGCTGACCACGGCTTTTGCTGTCTGCAGGACATTTGCAGGAGGGCTAAGCTTTGTGGCATTTATGGAAGCTGTGGTTGAGTGTGAGATGATCTAACAGCTGTCAGATTTGTGGGTCCTCTGTGCATTTGGGAGGGTGTCGTGTGGCGTGTTATTAGATTTCTTAGTGTGCAGGAGAAGGAATAGTTCTGTCCTTGAGACTGCAGTTGTGGTAGGTAGATCCCTTCTCTGTGCCGGTTTCAACACTCAGCCACAGCATGCGGTGCTTACTATTTTTCAGTTGCCTGGCTGTCTATGTTCCCCTATAGATGTGTAAGCTCCTTGAGGGCAGGGAAAGAATTTTGTTTATCCTATTGTCTGTATATACTGGACACACAACACATTTTGAATTAATAAAATGAGTAGTTTAAGTGTTACAGCCCCTGGCACTTTTGAACAGATGCCTGAGACTTGTATATCAGTAGGACATTTTTTCTAAGGTAAGAAAGCAGTTAGAATGCTTGGCTACCATGTGATCATTAATCTGAATTTATTTTTCTTTTCTTTTTGTTTTATTTTGTTTTGGTACTGGGTATCAAACTTGGGACCTTGCACTTGCAAGGCAGGCAACTGAACCACTGAGCTAAATCCCCAGCCCATGAATCTGAATTTTAGCCACACTGACAACTTGGGATTAACACAAAGATAGACTACCTTAAAATTTTACTTGTATTAAAACAATTTGTTGCAATCAGAGTTCCCATGTGTTGAGTGTCTCTTTGGCCTTCCAGTTTCACATCGTTTCCATTGATTTTCTTCTGGCTGCTTTCAAAGCTGATGATCTTTGAGGAGAAGGTAGTATAGCATTAAAGCTGAGCTCAAAAATACGTACTTATTGGGCCAGGGATTTAGCTTAGTGGTGCCAACACCTGCCTCACAAGCACAAGGTCCTGAGTTTGATCCCCAGTCCCCCCCCACCAAAGTGTATATACACAAGAATACATACATATGTATTCTGATTTCCAACTGAGATAGTGATTACAACCTCCTTCATGTTCTTTCTAATGCCAGTGTTATCTGTAATGATCCTAAGCACTGGGTGGTGTGGACAGGCTGCCAGGCTCAGCCAGTCACTCAGCAGCATCCTGTGAAGCCGAAGAACATTGTTAATATTTACTTAAGATGTGCCAAATCACGGAAGTTAGCTTTCAAGTTGACATCCATCAGAGACTCCAGTTATTTCCACAGTTTCCTCTGTTGTGCCCCGGGGTTGAATAATCGTAGCAGATCTGTAGCCTAGCTTGATCCATTCTGTACCTAAAATTTTCTCTCAGTGTTCATCTTTTCACAGTACTATCATATCAACATTTTCTTCCTGATCTCTCTCAGACAAGGAGAAAATCTACAGGAAGCAAGTTTGAGTGCCAAAGCCCCTATTTATTGACGTAAACTTCAGAGAAATTGGGATTTTCATGAGGGGAGATAGGGAGCCTTTTTTCTTTGACTTTTTCTTTAAAATGATTTTAGATTTATAGGGAAGTTATACAAATCGATAAATGTTATAAATCATAAGTTATCCTGCTACCCTAAATTTTAATGTTTTACATTTGCTTTGTCATTCTTAATGTATGTACCTTTTTTTATCTCCATAAAAATTTTGAAAGTTGTGAATATGATGTTCCTTTCTTACTTCAGTGTGTTTCTGAAAACATTCTCTTACAAAACCACCTTACAGTTATCCTACCTTTATACCAGGACTGATACACCTGTGTTTTTAACCAGACACTGTCCTGTGAGCTTGTTCCTCTGTTATAGATACTCTGAAAACATGACTTGTTTTCTTTTGTAATGACTTAACTTTAACTGAAAAACCAAAATTACATACATTTATCTTGTACAACTCGATTTGAAACACGGGTGTGTGGGAGCCCTGACTGCAGCGTGCACTGCTGTGTGTGCGATGTTGCGTGTGAGGGGCTGCAGCATGGATGACCTAACTGTTCCTCTGCTGCTAACCAGGCAGCGTTTTCTCCTGATGTGCTTACGACTGAGAAGCAGAATAGCTAGGAGTGATGCAGCTCCTGATCTGCAGTCGAGCCTGGGTTGGTGTCCTTGCTGTGCCGCGTGCTCATCTGTAGAACAAGGGTGATGCAGGCTGTGCCTCATGGAGGGGTGGCGAGGGCCATACACGTGGTATCTGTCCTACAGAAGTGTCCCCTGCTGCTCACTGCTGTTAGCTTCTCCAGCAGTGCTTTTGGATTCCTTCTCTTTGCTTGTCCTTCTGACATTCCCGGTAAGTGTAAACTCCTATCAGCGTTCCAATTTGAGAATGGTAAAACCTATTGAAAAGCTGAGAGTTGAACAGTGGTCACTTAGCACTCCTAGGTTAACATCCCACCACCTTTGCCTTTCAGTGTCCCTGACTTTTTGGTTGTTAAAGCCATTTAAGGTGAACTAGGTGCCCTTCGCCTCATTCCTAAAAACCTCAGCACATACCCCAAGGCTGAACGTCTTCTCTTCAAGAACTGTGCTGATATTACCACTTTTAAACTATTAGCCAGGGGCCAGGGTGTAGCTCAGTGATAGAGCCGTAGCCTAGCCTGCTGGAGGCCCTAGGTTGCTCCTCCCCCCGCACTAAATAAAAAGCAGAAAGAGTGTGAGCCTTAATTCCGTAATTAATTTCCCATGTAGTTCATGTTTAAAATTCCCTCAGCTGACTTAACATTATGTGGTGTGGTTTTTATTCTAGGATCTAATCAATATGCACGCTGCCTTTGGCTGTTGCTCTGCAGTCTCTTTCAGTCTAGAATAGTCCTCTGCCTTTTTTAACTGAATCGTCCAGAATGTCGTAGAATATCCCCTTCAGTCGTGTGCTGTTTGGACCTCTCTCTCCCTCATTCTCAGCCCTCTTTCAGCACCACCTGTAGCCCCCTCAGTGGTGCAGTGGACATGGGACTGCTGCCTCTATCTGTAAACTGTGTTTAATGGCTGAGTTCAGGGCTGTGGTGTCTCCAGCTCGGACTGACTGAACTGGTCTTAGGGAAAGCGGGTGTCGCCACCTGGCTTCCCAGACCATCTCCCTCTGTCGTGCCCAGTACACATTGCCCTGTGTTGCCTCATCCTAGTTTCACATGGGTGCCCTCTGAGCCAGTTGGAGATGTTTCTCCAGTAAACCTTGTTTGACAGGCCTGGACCAATACAGAAGTCCCTATGTCCATGGTTTAGTATCTGCCTCCTATACGTTGGCCCTTGGCTGCTTGTGTCACCAATGGACACATTGCATCATCCCAGGTGAGAGCAGAATTTTTTACCCTCCCACACACACACGTGCACAAGTGGCGGTGGGAAGAACATCCATGCCCCAGGGTTTGCAGTGCTGCCCACCCACCTCGGCACAGCCAGGGACACAGCCAGCAAGAAGGTGATGAACAGAGAGGGCACCACAGCCTTGCAGTGGTGAAACATATAAGCCATTTACAAATCAGGGCAACCTGAACCATCTCATCACTTTAGAAATATTTTTTTTCTAATTACAAGAGTCATATAATTGAAGGCCAGATGTAATAGTGTATGCCTATAATCCCAGCATTTGGGAAGCTGAGGCAGGAGGATCTTTGAGAGGTGGAGGGCAGCCTGGGCTTCCTAGTGAGTTCGAGGCCAGCCTGGACTACAGAGCAAGACCATGTCTCAAAAAAACAAAATAAATCAAACAAAGAAAAAGAGCAATACAGTTTCTCACTGTAAAACAAATTGATTACAGGTTTGTATAACAGAAAGTGTTACTCTAGAAGTAATCTCCATTCAAAGTTGGATTGTGCTTTCTTCTAATGTTAGCCCTACAAAATGTTTGAAAACATGAGATCATGTTTATACTGTTCCTCAGCTTGTTGTTTGCTTTATGTTCATCATCATCTTAATTCCATCTCCAGGCCACCTCTCCTATACTTTAGTGGTGGTTTTGGTGATGTTGGTGGTAAAGGGAAAGGTGGTGGTGGTGGTGGTGGTGGTGGAGGCAGAGGTGGAGGTGTGTTTGTTGGGGATCAGACCCAGAGCCTTGCTCATGCTAAGCACATGCTCTACCACTGACCTTCACCCGTAGTCCTGCACTACAGTTTTTGGCATCAGAAAGAGGTTCTGGGAGTATAGGGAGAAGAGAAGACTTGTTAGCCGTAGGAGTACACTGCAGATTCCTGTGACTGCTGTATCTCTTCTCCACAGTTTGTAAGTTTCCAGATCCCTCACAAGAAAAAGGATCACAGCTTTCTCACCTCAAATTTTGCTGTTCCTGATATTTTAACAAGGCTCTAGTTGAGACAACTCCCCATATTTTTCATTTTTCCTTTTTTTGGTACCAGGGATCGAACTCAGGCCCTTGCAGGGGTGGGCTACTCTTAACAGCCTGCTCACCGTCCTTCTGATAATACTTGCTTGGGGTGGCATTTGCTGTCTCTACAGCTGCTGGTCTCTGGGATAAATGGCCAAGGCTTCCTATAGCTCAAGAAGTATCTGTGTCCTACAGCACAGGATCATCTCTAGTGAGCTGCCCCATGTGCCTGTTCTCTCTGTACGGCACAGGTCTGGTGCCCTGCTTGCCATCACTCTGTGGCCTTATTCTCTGGAGCCCAGCCTCTCCTCAGCCTCACAGGGAGGCTGATTAACTAAAAATAACTTTGGGCTGGGGATTTAGCTCAGTGGTTCTGCCACCTGCCTTGAAAGTGCAAGGACCTGAGTTTGATCCCTGGTGCCAAAAAAAAAAACCCCAAAACAAACACAAGTAAAAATAACTTTTTCTAGGTATGATTTCTTTGAATAAAGTAAGACCAAACCTCCTTGCCCCCTCTTTCAGTGATTTCACCTTTTTCTTTTGGCGGTGGGAGGAGACTGGGCAGTGATGACCAAGTGATATCCCATCCAGGTAGTCCTTTCTTAACACATTTGCTGTCTGAGAGGTAAACCAGCCCCCAAACCCTCCAGCAAGTGCTGGCAGGGTGCTGAGATGGGAAATTGTTCCAGGGAGAAGCGGTTTCATTGGACCCGAAAGCACCTAGCAAACATCCTAAATTATAATGTATTCAGACCATTCAATAGAAATAACTAGTAGGCCATGGTTTTGTCAGTGCATCTTAATTTCAGTTGGTCTCTGTGGAATGAAAAGCTCCCTGAAGTCAAGAAAGCATGACAGTTGTTGAAAATAATACTAAGGTTAGTTTGCCATCATGGCCCTTGCACGTTTATGGAGTATTGCTATGATCTAGCATTGTTCTAGATTTGGCATAGGTGATCTTTTTGCACAAGGGATTGTTCTGTGCTGTAAGGACTCAGATAGTGTGAGACACTGGCCTTGGGGGTGGGGGAGCAAGGGAAAATCTCAATCTTTTGTCACTTCAGGGAGACCTCAGTGCCCACAAAGTGCAGGACGTGCTTCACTGGAGAAGAGGTGGCAGGAATTTATGTTCCCACCCTCTCTTCTCCTGGGAGGAACCCTACATAATCCTGCCTCTCAGGGTAGCACCTACTTGGGCACAACACTGCGGTTGAAGTGTGTTTCTTTTCAAAGCCTTCACTGTTCTTGGGGTATCTGTGTCCATGCATGTGGCAGGCTCTAACTTTTTGACTGACTTTCCAGGGCCAATGCCCTTCAGTGTCAACATATTTGGTCGCGCCGGATCTTTCTCCCTGGTTGAGTAGGGAAATGCAAGACACAGGACCCTGTGGTTGTAGATAGAAACTTTCTTATAATTCATTTGTAGCTCAAAAAATAATTTGCTTATCATCTTTTTATGTGCAGAGGAGTAGCAGGTTTCATTCATTCAACCAATATTTATTGAATGTTTATTAATAAAGCACTGTATCCTAGGCATTGTGTTGAACTCAGTTTGCCTTCATTATGGCTAGGAATGGGAGAAACAGATGTAATCAAGCAAATGCATAATTAATCAAGCACGGAACATTATTGGATTTTAAAATCATTTGGGAATAAAGTGACTGACAGGACCACATGTTGGTGAGGAGATGATGGAGCAATTAGCCCCCTCATAGACACTGGAGGGCAGTGTAAAAGGGTGGGTTCACCTTGGAAAGCTCTTTGGCAGTTTATTAAAAAGTTAAACATGTACTTACCATCCACTTCTAGGTATTTGCCCAAGAGAAATGAAAACATAATGTTCATACAAGACTTATACTCAACTGTTTCTAGTGGCTTTGTTCTTGAGCCCCAAGCTGGAAACCACCCAAATATCCATCAGAATAAACAAACTATGGAACATCCATCCAGTGAAGCTGGTCAGGGATCCAGCAGGGTGAATACTGCCCCAGAGCCACATGGCTGGATCTCGGTCATTCTGCTGCGAGTGACAGGAGCGAGGCACAGAAACTGCAGGAATGGTCCCATTTCTATGAAACCGGAAAATGTGGGCTAATATGTGGTATCCTGGAAGCTTGTCTAAATAAAATTGATTTTTTTTTTTTTTTTTTGAGACAGGGTCTCACTATATAGTTGAGACTGACCTGGTACTCACTATGTAGCACAGGCTGGTCTCGAACTCACAGTGATCCTCCTGCCTCAGCCTCCCGAGTGCTGGGATTACAGGCATGCGCCACCATGCCTGGCCTAAAATTGATTTTTAAAAACTAAAAAATTTGAGAAATGGCTTTCACAGAACTTATTTATATTGTCTGAAAATTTTGCCCAATACATTAATTATTTCATAATTACAAAAGGAGCTAAACCTTTATAATGGAAGATCTGGAAGATACTGTTCTAACATGTGCTTCCTTGCCAGATATTTAATCTGAATCTAATGAGACAATAATCAGTCAAATCCTAAATGTGATATATTTTAAAGATACTAGGGCTGACCTCAACAAAAAAGTGTTAAGAAGAGGAAAACTGGGGGACCTAATGTGATGATTCTGTTTATTACATAAATCCTTTACCCTGGCTTAATGACTTGCTCATACACAATTTCTTAGCCACCCTCTGGTAAGAAACAACTTTCAAGTTGGGGGTGGTGTCTCATTCCCATAATCCCAGTGCTCTGGGAAGCTGAGGCAGGAGGATCTCAAGTTTGGACCTAGCCTGGGCAATTTACTAAAACCTTGTCTCAAATGTAAAAATCAGAAAGGATTAAAGATGTAACTCAGTAGAGGCCTTCAGTTCAGTACTGCCACAAGAAAGGAAAGGAGTGGGGTGATGGCACATGCCTCTGGGAACTGATTGCCACAAGTTCAAGGCCAGCCTGAGGTACATGGTGTATTCAAGGCCAGCCTAAACGGCATACAAGACCCTGTCTCCAAAAAAAAAAAGAGGGCTGCGGATTTAACTCAGTGGTTCCACCGCCTGCCTTGCAAGCACAAGAACCTGAGTTCGATCCCCCAAAAAAATAGGAAAGAAAGGGAAGGAGTGGAGAGAAGTCTTTCAAAGGAAGTTTTTGAGAATTAAGTGAAATCACTTTGCAGTATTCTTCACAGTGCTGGGCACACAGAAATCGATCACTTGGATGATGTTGCCAATGACTTTGATGGCTCCTGTCACTGACATGCCGTGGCGGTAGGCCTCCGAAAGGGCATTTCACCAGAACAGTAGGCTGGGTGGACCACATCCAAGGTAGTTTCTAAAGCCTTCTCACTGAAGCCTGCCATATATTAAGGAAAGTGCGCACACTGTAAGTGGATGTCTGTAACGAACACACCAGTGCCACCGGGACCCAGCTGGGCGGATGACTCGCCCCCCAGATCCCTGTAGTTTCTTCCCTTGACAGGGTAAGCAGTATCTTGGTGCCTGGCAAACAAGGTAATTATGCCTCCCTTTATCCTTTAAAAACAGAATCATAGGAGCCGGGGATTTAGCTCAGCGGCTCAAGCGCCTGCTTCGCAAGTGCAAGGACCCAAGTTCGATCCCTGGTACCAACAACAACAAAATGGAATCATAACAAGCACACGTTTTTGTCTGCCTCTTTCATTCAACATTGTGCCTGTAAGATTCATCCACAGTTGGATCCATAAATTTATCTGTGGTTGTGTAATTTTAAGTGCTCGTGGCTCTGTACAGTTCCATCGTGTGAATATTCCACAACTTACTTCTGTTCTTCCTGGGCATTTGGGTACTTTCCAGTTTGGGGCAGTTACAGTGGTGCTCCTGTGAACATCCTGATGCGTGAGTTTTGGCACACGTACATCTACATTTATGTCCGTGTCTACTTGAAAGCAAGCGGTCTTGAATAATTCATTTTAGCATGTTGAACATGGTGATTTAAAAGATGTCCTGGGACATGTATCAGTCCCAGAAGGGATAGCAGATGGATCTCTGAGGCAGTGAGGGGATCTCTGTGCTTCTGGCTTTGGCTTTGTGGTTTCAGTCTTTAGGGCTAAGGGGGCCATGCTGGGAGGATGAGGACAGCTGCCCCGGAGTCCCCACATTGCTGGAGTAGCTGTCGGGTCCTCCACCTGCAGAGGGTGCCTGGTGAGATCTGTGCTCCATGCATCCTGGCTGTCTCCCGCTGTGTGGTTTTGAGTGGAAGCTGTGGTCCCACAAACCTTCATCACCCTGGTGTCTTACTTGCCAGACCATCGCTCTCCAATGAAATTGTGACAGTCTGTGGCACAGACAGGTTGATATTCCTACTGACGCTGCGCAGGGAGACATCAGTCTAAACTAAGACTCCGAAATAAAAGGTTGGCCCAGTGGACTGTTTGTCGGAAAGAGGAAAGTCAGGCTGGGAGCTCTTTCCTCCAGCAGCTCTTCATTGAGCACTGAGCCTGCAGCTGTGGCTTGAGGGCTGTCACTGTCCGTCAGTTTGTCTGCGTGGTCTGCAGGCCAGAGGTGACCTCTGGTTCCTCGGCTGCAGATGGAAGCCCGCTACAAAAACAGCCTTTGACAGAAGACTCAAATTGTGACTTTGCTTCCGATGCAGCTCATTTGCCTGGGTAAATGCACAGAGAGCTTTCTGCGAGGCAGATTTGAATTTCACCACCACTTTACCATTAGATCAGGGGCCTTTAGGAGATGACCCGGCAGTAAACACATCCAGGGCAGACTAAGAATTGTGGGAGCTGAGGAGAGTGCAGAATGCGCCTATTATTAGTAACTGTGGACATGCCATAGAAAAGCTGATAGGACTTCTGCCATGTGCCCCACGCATGTATACCATGTGCATGTTGGGTGGCTTTGTCTTCCCTGCTACTGAATAGTCTGTACAGGATAAACTGAAGCCATATGTCTAGCTTCAAATCTTGGCTGTGCTGCTAAGGAGCAGTTGTTTGTTTGTTTGTTTGTTTGTTTTTAGAGATAGGGTCTTGCTGTGTAGTCCAAGCTGGGCTTGAACTCACTATGTAGCTCAGCTGGTGTCGAACTCAGGGTGATACTCATGGTGATCATCCTGCTTCAGCCTCCCGTGTGCTGCACTTAGGGGCACGTGCCACCACGCCCAGCTAGGAGGGAATGTTGAACCTCTTTGCTTTCAGATGAAATCCTTGACTGTAAAATGGGCCTGATGATAGTACTTTGAATCATTGAGATGATTCAGTACCTTGCTGACCTTTTAACAATAGCTGGCAGGTTGTAAGCAGTCAGCTGTTGCTCTTATAGCTACTGGTGTTGTCCTGATGCCTTGTCCAACTCTAGCTGGTACTCTGTGTGGGCCCCCTGCACAGTGGCTGTTCCCTTAAGGTACCAAGAAGGTGCCTTGCTCCTTTTTTGGACTTGCTAGGGGCTGGGGCTGTAGCAGGCCTGGACAGAGCATGGACTTTGGAATTGGTACAGTTGGCGACAGATTCCAGTTTCTGCTGTGTTCCTTGGCTAAATTTCTTCCTGTGTATGCACCTTTGTTCTTCCTCTGCAAGATGCAGCTGAGCTGAGGATAAAGCCCACCTTTTAGGACTGTGAGGCTTGAATGAGATCTTGGCACGGTCCATGGTAATTTCAGAGGATGGAAGCTATTGTGACTTCATTGTGAAATTTCAGTTTTAACTTCTTGCCTGTGCTCTGATTATTTCATGGGTTGGTGTTGAGTCTTCACTGAGATCCTTGCTCCTTGTGGTCAGGGATCCTTGTCCCTCATATTCTTTTGGACCTTGTCCTTGCTTACTAGTCCTGTGGTACAGACTTGGGAATCTGGTCTCTCCCTCTGCACAGCATTTGACCTCTCTCTCTCAGTAAATGTTTGTATTTAACAGACGACCAGCAGCTAAGGCGTTGATTTACTCAGTTATGAGCAAGTGCTGGCAGAGCACCTCATCCATGTGCTGTGCATGTTCAAACCGCCAGCCATCTCCTGTTGGACAGAACAGACAAATGTCCTTGCCCCTGTGTAACGCACGACAGTCTAGTGGAGGAGACGGACAGTAAGTCGGATTGTACAGAGGGCCTTAGTGACTAGTGCTCAGGACAGAGAACTAAAGTGTCACCCCAGGTGAGTGTTCACTGTCAGATAAAGAGGAAGGGAAAGTGCCTCCGAGGAGGGACTGGAGGAGATGAGATGGAGCTTCCCTGGGGGAGAACCTTGAGACACCCAAGTGCAAAAAAAAAAAGCCCAAGGCTGCAACCAACATTCCTAGCAAAGCCCTGGCTTGCACGATGAGGTAGGAAGCCATTGGAGGGCCCTGAGCAGAGGAACTAGATTTGGCCTTGGTCTGATACAGTAACCTTGCCACTGTGTGGAGGACAGTGCTGGCCCTTGTGGACTCTAGTGCTCTAGGTGTCTTTGCAAGTTTTCCTCCCTCTACTCTTTCCTCCAGCGAGACTAGGAGGAGCAGAGGGCCTGTCGCGTATTGCTGGCCTTGGTCCACCCAGATTTGAAAGGATTGAGTCACACAGCTAGCTCAGCATGAGGATGGCTGGAGACACACTGGGAGAACACAGAATGGGCGGCGGAGGGTCCCGTCCTGGTCCTCATGGCCTGTCCCTTCTTAGCTCTCTTCACACCGGATACCGTATTTCTTTTCAAGCAGTGCTATGCCTCCGTGCCATTGTCATCACTTCCGACTGTTATGTTGTGTTCCTGCCCACCTAACATCTCCAGTCTTTCTGAAGCCTTCATTCTAGCCAGCCTCTAAGGTAGTTCTTTCCCTTTACAGTAGATTTATCTGTTTTTCTGTCATCCTTCACAAGAAAGACACGAAAGGCTTACCCATCCCCACTGTCCTCTACCATGTGAGGTCACAGTATGAAGGTGGCTGTCTACAGGCCATGAAAAGGGTCCTCATTAGAAACTAAATTGGTTTTGAGGCTTCCACCACTCTGAAGGCATGAATGTATTCAAGGCACTCCGCTCATGGTGTTTTGTTGTGGCAGCTAAGATGGACAGTGAGGTGATTGCTGCAGGCGTCAGAACACCTGAGATCCTCTAACTCATTCATCCCTGTGGGCCCAGCTCTTCAGAGATCTCAGGTGGAGACCAGAACAGAGAAACTGGGTCAGCAGGAATGGGAATTGAGGCAACAGAGTGAGAAGGACCAGACAGGTGGATGAAGACGTAGGAGAATACCACTTGAGAACCTGGGTCGGAAAAGATAAGTGTACTCTTTTGTGCAGTGCCTGGCTCTCAGGCGCTTACTGGTTTGAAACGTAAGATGATGGGTATCACACGGTTGAATCCTACCTTTTCAAACAAGTGGCGCAAGACCTTATGATTTCACCCCAGTTTGAGTTCTTCAGTCTTGGCTATAATCCTTTGGCTATTTAAATTCGGTGGCCTCCCAACAGTTTAAAACAAAAGCCTCACACAGTTTATCTTTTCACATCAACTGCAGTTTGGTTGAAATGAGACCTTTCCCGTATGCAGTCCAAAGCTCCTGATAACTAGAACTACAATTGTTGTTTCTGTTTGGTGATCTATTTTGTATGTTTCAAAAGACACTATAGAGACTCTTTTCTTCTGTTGTGATAGTTGAGAGCCAGCATTTGGGCTGTTTGTGACAGGAGAGAGCCTTTTTTGTAGAAGCTTAACCTGTAATAAGGTATTCACCCCTTGGGCTGGGCCCTCTCTAACCCCGAAGCAGGTGAGGGACCCTGATTCTGGGTGAATTCACGATTTTCTGAGCCTTGGGAACTCACCAGCATAGTTCTGGCAGGCCTGACCTGAAAAATAGGTTGTATAGTAGTTGTTGGTGTTATTGATATCACTAAGACTAGTTGAAAGAGAGTAAGGTAGACATTCCTAGCCTGAATTGAACACAATACAATAATTCTTAGTTGTGCTCTACCCCCAGTCATAGCTCCCTTTCTTGCTGGCTGGGGAGAGGGTCGTAGCGGGTAAGCATAGGTATTAATGGTGAGTCAGCTTACCCTGGAAAACATTAAAATAGGCAGAGTTGTACGTCAACAGAGAACAAGAATGTGGTAGTAGCTATTTTAATAACAAGAATGGTGCAGATAATGAACGCTTAGAAAGCACAGGCCTCAGCTCTTTATAAGCATTTTTTTATTTCCTCCTCCCCATGAGGGATTGCACCTCAGAGGAGTTGTCTCTTGGCCACACACAGCTGGCTTTCAACAGCCTTCTTGGCAGCAATTATATAAAGCCGACAATATCTTCCTAATCTTAAGCAGCACTATTTCATATTTCCTGTATTTTGGACAGAGAAGCTTTATCTTCACAGTGATTGTTGAAGGGAAGGACTTGCTCAGCATTTAAATAATGTAAGCAACATTACCAGGGAACTCCTTAGACCACTAAGGAAAAAGTTTCTTTTTTAGAAAATGGAAATCACTGTATTGTTACACTTTTCCTCTTAAAAGATACAAAGGAACAGGTACAAATGAGCCTTAATGCTGCCGTGCAGATACAACCAGTGATGCCACAGACTCCCTAGGAGCAACCAGCTAGAGGCAGTGGGTCTGTGCCAGGCCTAGCACCACCACTCAGCCACTTCCCTACTGAATAGGGATGATGATAGAAGTGACAGTGTTGGCCTACGTTTCTGGAGGTAGGTGCTTCTCTCTCTCTCTCTCTCTCTCTCTCTCTCTCTCTCTCTCTCTCTCTCTCTCTGTGGAGGCAGGGCCTCACAGTGTGGTCCAGCTGACCTTGGACTAACTAGAACTCACTATGTAGCCCAGTGGCTTGGAAATCAGTGTCCCAAGTGCTGGGATTACAGGTGATATCACCATGCCTGGTTTATTTTTACTTTTTGAGATGAGGGTATCTCTTTGCTGCCCAGGCCTGTCTCACACTCATGGGCTCAGGGATCCTCAGCCTCAGGAGTACATGGGACAAACCAAGCATGGTGACTCATGCCTGTAATCCCAGCATTTGGGAAGCTGAGGCAGAAGGATAGCCATGAATTTCAATCCAGCCTGGGGTACACAGTGAGTTCAGGCTAGCCTGGACTATATGGTAAGACCCTGTCTCAAAAAGCCAAAAAAATTTTTTAAATTTTTTAAAAATTTAAATCACCTATCATTTCATATATAGTATATATATGGTTGGATAGATAAATAGATGGCTTAAACTGTTAAAGATGTACTTTAAATGATTTCTTCTTCCAAGTAGGCTTTCTCAGTGATCTCAAATCTGTAAAGTTGAGCATAGTGACCATTGAGGTGGTGGCAAGGTGACTGATGCAGGCATCAAAAATACTGAGCTCTGGATTTGCCATTCTTTGTTTTGTTTTGTTGAGACAGTGTTTCCCTATGTAATTCAGGCTGAACTTGAACTCACTATGTAGCCCAGGCTGCTGTAAAGCAATGATCTTCCTGCCTCAGCCCTCTGAGCGCTAGGATTACAGTTTGTACTGTTGCACTGGGCTTTGTGTCTGGCATCCCCCCAACCCCCCTACCGGGGATTGAACTCAGGCCCTTGCGCTTGCTAGGCAGGCGGCGGAACCACTGGGCCAAATGCCCCAGCCCTGGCATTCTTTTATTTGTGCTGTGGATATGCTTGATGAGCTTCTTCAGAGCCAGGGATGGTGCCACAAGCCTGAAATCCCCACACTTGGGACACTGAGGCAGAGGAGGATCACCATAAATTCGAGGCCAGCCTGAACTACATTGTGAAATTCTACCTCAGGAGGGAAGAAAAAGCGCCCCTTCAGGAGACCAAGGACAATGAACAGAAAGGACATGGTCCTTGTTCCTAGGAGTTAGATAGTGGGAAGAGGAAACAGGCACAGGAGTAGGGATGGTTCTTGTATTCAACACTGTGAGGGACTGGGTGTGGCTCAGAGGCAGAGCGCAAGCTTTGCACACACTGCAGGAGGCACTTCGTTCTACTCCTAGCACCGCAAAATAAAGACAGAATCTGTATGTCTCATATTTTCTGTTATGTTTTTAGTTCATCTCTCTTTCCTTAATTTCTTTGATTCACAGTGGAGATCCTATCTGCCTCAGCTACACTCCATGCACTGCAGGACTAAACTCAAAGGGAAGAAACACAAAGATGCTCTGTAAACCCGAAAACATTTGTAGCTGTTACTGGGACCTGGAAGTCGGGCCTTCTACTTCTTGGCTAGGGTTATGCTAGGTGCTTGTCCCCTCTGATCTACACCACAGGCTTGTAAGACTGACATTTTAATGATGTCATAAAACTTTGAAAGAGATTAAATGTGTGAGCTGGGAGTATGGCTGAGTGGCAGAGCTTCTGCTTAAACTTGTGAGGTCTTGGATTCCATACCCAGCACTAAAATTAGATAAACAAGGAAGGCCTTGCCCTCCACGTAGGGCACATGACGCAATGCCCTACTTCTTCCAGATCTAGTAAGAGGTTGTACATTTAACCATGACCCCTACTAGTGTCTCCTAATTTTGGATTTAGTGACTTAGCAAGACCATGTCTCAAAATAAAAATAAAATTAAATGGCTGGGTGTGTAGCTTAGTGCGAAGTCCTTGTTATGGGGTGGGGATTGGTTGTCTTTGTGTAGGTAATGTATTCATCTTGGGAGTGATTTGTAGAAAACTTTGGTGAGGCTCGGGATTTGGCTCAGTGGTTCCGCCACCTGCCTCACAAGGCAAGGTCCTAAGTTTGATCCCTGGTACCAAAAAGAAAGAAAATTCCCTGGGGCGGATCCTTGCGTAACAGGGATTTTCCTTGAATGTTTTACATGGAATGGCACTAGAGCCCCTTCTTGCCCTCAGACAAGTCGCTGTCTCCTACTCAGTGACGGACAGCTTCCTGCACATTTGGCTGTGTTTATGATTGTTCACGCCAACCTGGGTGTGAGGACACCTCGGTCACCAGTCCTGAACCGGCCCCACTGCTTGGAACAATAGATCCTGCTGTGGCTCCTGGTATCAAGCATTTACTTTTGAGAAATGGAAGGGCACGCTTTGTCCGACATCTGTAACAACAGGCGTTCTCTTCTCGCTTTCCCACACCCTCCTTTGACCTTTTCAGCATTTGGCTCTTCTCATATTCTGGAGCTTGGGGTCACAGATGTCTCTAGTTTTGTCAAAGATGCAATGTTTCTGTTTCTCATTCTCCTGGTTGCTCTTGTGTGATTCTCTAGAGGAAGTCTTTATTCTGCTGTTTTTAAACTAAGGCTAGTCCTTTAAGTTAAATAAATTTAGCAATCTGAAAAGTGGCCTTTTTAAATGGCCATTATGTTTTGCCTACAGAGGGGAATTTCCTGACTGAGAAACTGCTGCTCTGTGCCATTTAAAGGTAACCTGATCTTGTGAGGCGTGGTGTGAGGGTTTAGTTCTGTGCCCTTTCCTGCCTTCCCTCCATTTATCCCACTGTTTCTGCCTTGCGATGTGATTAGGGTTCTACTCAGATCTCTGGCCTGGCCACCCATCTGCGGTGTGTACTTACCACTCTGCTGAGATGCTCTGAGACCTCCGTGACCATGCATGTCCCACCAGAGCCCACGAGGACCAGGGTGGTCACTCCAGCCGGAAGCCCTTGGTGACCTTGGAGCTGAGCCGCCCTCAGGTCCCATGGCTTCCTTAGGCCAAGCCTGATGGAGAATCTGACAGGTTTTTATTCTGTAGTCTACATAAAGAGGAGACAGTTCCTTTCAGAGAGCAGGTTAAAGAAAAACGGGGCTTTTTAGTACTTCATGTATTTCTGTAATGCACAAAAAAATTTAACAAATATGCATTACACTTGTAAAAGATTAAAGAACTGTTGGAACTGAAAGCAAAGTAAGGCCAGGGATTTAGCTCAGTGGTTCAGCCGCCTGCCTTGACAAGTGCAAGGTCCTGAGTTTGATTCCCAGTACCAAAAAGAAAAACCAAACTAAATATAAAAGTAATCAACTATTAATAGTTTGAAAGATATTTCTGGAAATTTATTTTCTGTGTATATACTTATACTATATAGCATGTTCTTGTTTTTACACAAATGTACTGTTCTATGGTTTGGTTTTTTTCCTCCTAAAATTATATTATGAACGTTTTTCAATAACAATAAGTATAGATGAACCTTTGTTTTTTGTTTTTTTGGTATGGGGGATTGAACTCGGGTCCTTGCGCTTTCGAGGCAGGCGGCAGAACCACTGAGCTAAATCCCCAGCCCAAATGAACTTTTCCTTTGAAAAATTAGCTGCAGCTGGGCATGGTGGCACATACCTGTAATCCCAGCACCTGGGAGGCTGAGGCAGGAGGATCACTGAGAGTTTGAGGCCAGCCTGAACCACATAGTGAGTTCAGGGCCATCCTGAACTACAAAGGGAGACCCTGCCTCAAAAAAAAAAGAAAAGAATAAATGCATAGTGTTTCTTTCGGCATATCATAATTTAATCTGTCTCCTATTTCCAGTCATGTTATTGTAAATATCACAGCAGTTGATCTGCCTGTCTAGGGTACATAGACATATATGCATATGTGGATGCATTAATGTATGTGGAGGATGAATATGCATCCAGTGGGTGGATGGGAGGGTATGTGCATTGTATATCTCAGAATATATTGCCAAAGGCTCTCAAGTAGCAGTGTACAGGTAGCATGGTCATATGGAGAGTGGGTACTATTGGATTCTTGTTTTTTTGTTTTGTTTTTGTTTTTGTTTTTGTTTTTTGAGACAGGGTCTCACTATGTAGTTGAGACTGACCTGGAACTCACTATGTAGCCCAGGCGGGTCTTGAACTCACAGTGATCCTCCTGCCTCAGCCTCCCAAGTGCTGGGATTACAGGTGTGCGCCACCACACCCAGCTGGATTCTGTTTTTATTAAATGAAAAAACTGACCTGTGCTATTAGTTGCTTTTTTTTTTTTTTTTTTTTTTTACCAGGGATCAAACTCAGGACCTTGCAGCACCACTGAGCTAAATTCCTAGCTCAACCTGTGCTATTAGAAATCATTTTAGAGGCTGTCACTTGGGGAGAGAGTAGACTGAGAGACAGCACCCTGGCCTTCTAGAATGGTGGGACATATTCTTTGTCTTGACCTGTGGGTGTCATTCACATGGATGTGGTCAGTGTGAAAAACTGTCACCATCCACCTCTCTGCAAACTTCAAATGTGCCTTATCTTCCCCCCAAAAAAGTTATTTTTTGAGCACCTAGCTGAACTCTTATAGATGAGACCCCAAGACTTAAGACTTGAAGAGTTTCCTCCTCTCACCATATGCAGCTGAGGTTTCCTATGATCCTTGGTGCTGAGGTTTCCTGTGATCCTTGCCAAGATTGGCCTGGTGGTACTGCTGGCACTGGGAATGGTTTGGAGGTGTGAAAGTGTCTCTCACCTCGAGGCCCTGGGCGAATAATGGAGTGTCTGGGAGCCAGCTGATGTGTCACATGGAGTTTCTGCTTTTACAGCTTGGGCTGTGGGGTTTGGAGAAGAAATTCCAGCACCAGGCCTCACACCCTGTGGCAGACAAGCTCTGGAGGGTTACTGCTGAGCGGTCCCAGAGTCTGCTACCCAGCCTTTCTCATTCATGAGTTCTTGACTTCATCCTTCTCTCTGCATCCTAAGCTCTGCTCCATTGCTGCTGCTTCTTAATCGTTTTCAGGCTGCTGTATGTAGCAGATCATTTTATCTTTCAGTAAAATTATGTGCTTAGGGTGAAAAGAAAGCAGATTTCTGTTTTATTCTTTGTGGGCTTGCTTTGGGATGGCAGGGAGTGGTAAACTCAAAGGAATTGTTTGCCTGGTGTGACTGAGATGGGATATTTTCAGCATCCAGCACTCCTTTACTTTCCTGGGGAGTTCTGTCAGGAAGCTTTTTGTGAGTCAAAGCAGAGCTGATGTTTGAGCATTTCCTGCGGTCAAAACACTTGCCTTTGAGTGGAAATTCCACACATTCTGAGCGCTGGCCGGCACACATGGCTGACCTTGTTCATGCACTTCTGTGGGTGCCCTGCAAGGTGGTATGCTTCTTGGCCCTTCATCACTTTCTTCCCCTCCTCCTTCACGCAGTGCCTTCACTCTTCCTTTCCAGCCACAGCCGGCCATCTGTCAGCCGAGAGCCAGCGCAAAGCGACCCTGGGCGCTGACTGCCAGGCCTGTGTGAGCCACCCTCACCTCCCTGCTCTGGACACGCATGCCTGTGTCTCTACTGTTGTTTGTAATCCCCATGGTCCCCTTTGGCCTTGTTATCTTTTATCATCTTTCAAGCAGATTAACTCTTTACTTTCCTTCTCTCCCAGTCAGTCGTTTTCTCCTAAAAGGTTGTCAATTTTTGTATCCCCAGAGGGTTTTTTTTCTCCTATAGGGTTTAGTATAGGATCCCACACACAGTATGCTTTTAGTAATGATTTATTGCTTTGATACTGTTTCCTAAATGCCACCATACGTCGTATCATAGCATGAAAGATGAAGTTATTATAAATTAAAATTTCACTTTTTATTTTGTGAACTTGAGCAAGTGGCACACATGCCTGTCACTCATAGAAACACTGTGTGACAAAGTAATTTTCAAGTCCTGACTAACCTCAGCTCACCTCTGAATGTGAGCTATATGTGCTTGATAGGGCTTTTTTTTTTTTTTTTTTTGGTTCAGCAGAATGTCCAGTGCAGCATGGAGCACTGAGGAGGAGGTCTCCACCTGGGTGATGAGTCACTCTGGGAGCCTCTGGGACAGCAGAAGTAGGCACAGGAACAGTGTCTCCGCCAAACTAAGTATGCAGCATGAAAGCAGGTGCCTCAGGAGCCAGTTTGGAGTAGCCTCATTGAGATGACTTATTTTCTCTTCTGTATTTATTGTTTTCATAACACCTTTTGATACCCTATTATATTTTGTCACCATCCCTTTATCAAATAGTAAACCTTTTTTTTTCCCCCCCAGTACTGGAGATTGAACTCGGGTCCTTGCGCTTGCAAGGCAGGCCACCGAACCGCTGAGCTAAATCCCTGGTACCTATCAAATAGTAAACCTTTTTTTTTCCCCCCCAGTACTGGAGATTGAACTCGGGTCCTTGCGCTTGCAAGGCAGGCCACCGAACCGCTGAGCTAAATCCCTGGTACCTATCAAATAGTAAACCTTTGAAACTGAGTCTTTTCTAATATTTTTCTTGTTTTACTGATTCGACTTTAATGTTTTTATAACAAAATCATGTTTACTATTTTTAATGTCAGTCCAGGGCTGCTACTTGGAAACGTGTTTTTGTGGCCCAGCACCAACTTTGTTTACACAGCCAGCAGCACCTCCCAACTTTTGAACTTGCTCTCTCTGATAGTTTCTATTGGATCTTTTAAAGATATTTTTAGTGGTTGCTTCTTTCTCTTTTTTTCCTTACAAACTATGTCATACTGTATTTGAAATAACTTTGCTTAGTGTATTTTAACTATTCCATTGAGATTTTTATGTTTAAAATGCTGTTGAACATCTTCTAACTCAAAGTCTTGATCTTTGTGTTTTTTCCCCTCTTCTTTCTCATAGATGGTCATTAGAGTTGATCTTTTTAGGGGTGATGGGATAGGATGAATTAGTAAGTCATCTGTCTGTAAATGTTTCCGTGCCCATGTGTCTGGACTGTACCACTGTAGCTCATGGCAGTGAGTTCATCCAGTGTCGGGGAGGCTGCAGACCTTTGGTGCCCTGAAGTTGAACGGAAGAAAGCACATGTCTGGGGTGGTGGCTGCTCTTTTCAGGGTGAGAGACTTGGACTGGATGGGAGTCTGGTGGGGGTGGTGTTGCCCAGAATCCTCTGGAGGGAAGCTTCCAGCATCCAGGGCTTTACAGACTCTTCCTTGAATCCCTAGGATTCTGAGGAGGGAGGGGAAAGGCCTGGCCACCAGGACACTAGCGCCTGCTCTCTTAAGATTCAGGTTAAGATTTCATTTGGAAAAGAGAGTCTCTCACTCTGAAGAAAGCCTGTCAGCTGTCACCATCATCTTAAGGGAAGATAGGTTTTGAATATGTTCATCCAAGAGAATTCAGCCTTGTAGCTTCTTGTTACCTTCCTGCCCACTCATCCTAGCCCTGCTGTTTTTATTGATCCAGGTGTCTTGGGCCTGGCCCTTGGCAGGCACTCGCTCTTGTGCTCTCTTCTCAGTTTACTGCCAGAGCCTCTTGGTGACTAGTCTCTCTGCTCCTGGTCTCTCGTCCTTCAGTCCCTCATACACACTGCTGCAAATTTATTTCTAACACAAGTAACCTTCACTTCACCCTCCCCTGCTGAAAATTCCTCAGTTCTCCATCACTGCAGGACACAGTTGAATGCTGTTGCCAGCAGAATCTGCCCCCTGCCCATTATCTGGCCTTGCCTCTTGCTATTTCCTTCCTCCACCCTAAACCTAGGGCCACAGAGCAGAGCTGTGCGTGGTTTCATAAGCAGCCATCTTCTTTCTCACCCGCTGAGACTTTTCCTCGCTGTTCCATCTCAAGAGCCCCTCCTGGATTCCTGTGCCTTCCCCTGTGAGTGTTTAGTACACTGGACACCGATTGTCTGCCTCCCTCAATAGACCCTAAGTTCCTTGAGGGAAGGGACTGGGTCTTCATCATTGTCTCCGCCAAACTAAATACACAGGGCTCCAGTAAGTGATTATGAATGACTGAATGGTGTAGAGACACTCAAAAGACTTAATCCCTCAAAAGCTCCATTCAGCAGTGGAAACGTGAAGTTATGTATATAGAAAAGGCAAAGGGAAAAGATGCGTATAATAGTAAGGTCTTGAGCAAGGTTGCAACATCTGGGTGGGAACAGATGCCCTGTGTGTGTGTGGTGTGGGGGTGGAGGATGTGCTGCTACCCATCCAGGGAGTGTGCGAGACATCAAGGTAGGGCATCCGAATATGTGGGCTTCGGAGGAAGGAACTGCGGCCTGGAGGCCTGGGGGGACCTTGATTTTCCCGGGGTGGGAGCTGGAGTGGAGATGCCAAGACATCTTCCTAAGTTTAGAAATAAGAAACTCTTCAACAAAATAATGTGGAGACGGCATTATTCATAATAACCAAAAAGTGGTAACAGCCCAAATATCAAACTGATGCATGGCCAACTAAATGTATACATCCATAGAGTAGACTTTTCCAACCATAGAAAGCAGCGAAATACCGAGAACCCTGGAAACATTGTAGTAAGTAAAATAAACAAGTTCCAAAAGACCATGTATTATATGATCCCTTTTCTACAGTATGTCCACAATAGACAAATATATACATTCCAAAAGTAGATTCGGGGCCCGGCATTTAGCTCAGTGGTTCTGCTACCTGCCTCGCAAACACAAGTATCCGAGTTCAATCCCCGGAACCAAAAAAAAAAAAATTCCAGAAAGTAGAGTAGTAGTTGCCAGGAGCTGCAAGGAAGAAGTTTGGAGTGGCTGCTCCTGACTATGGAGCTTTTCTTTTTTCGTTTCTTTATGTTGAGATAGTCTTGCTTTATAGTTCAGGCTGTGCTCAAACTCACTGCAGTCCTCCTGCCTCAGCCTCCCTAGTTCTGGATTACAGATATATGCCACCATGCCTGGCTAGAGTTTCTTCACAGGTTGATGAAAATATTAAATTAAGCTGGGTGTGGTGGTACACACCTGTAATCTCAGCACTGGGGAAATGAAGGCAAGAGGATCTCTATGATTTCGAGGCCAGCCCGGGCTATATAGTGAGCTCAAGAGCAATTGGAACTACATAGCGAGGCCCCATCTTTAAAAAAAAAAAAGAAGAAGAAGAAAAAAAAATACATAAAATTGAATGTGGTAATGGTCATACAGTTTGTGAATATGATTTTAAAAACTGATGTTTTGTTTTTTGAGACAGGGCCTCTCTGTAGTTCAGGCTGGCCTTGAACTCACTATGTAGCCCAAGCTGGCTTCGAACTTATGAGGATCTTTCTGCCCAGCCTCTTGAGTGCTGGCATTACAGGCATGTGCCACCACATACTTGGCAAAAAAAAAATTTTTTTTTTTTACATTTTATACATTTTTTTGTGTGTGTTGGGGATTAAATCCAGGGCCTTCTGCATTCTCAGCTGCATCTCCCTTTTTATTTTGAGACAGGGTCTCGCTAAGTTGCTGACTTGCTCAGACAGGGCTTGAGCTTTGATCCTTCTATCACAGCCTCCCAGTGTTCTGGGTTTGCCGCAGCCACCAGGACCAGCTGAAGTATACATACTGTGCTCCTAAATGAGTGAATTATATGGATGTGAACTGTATTGGTAAAACTTGTAAAATAATGATGGAGGATAAAGAAAGAGGTATTTTCTTCAAGGTGCAGTGGGTTTTTCACTGAGTCTACAGAGCCCGTATTAACTGAGGTGGACCCTTTGAGAAGTGACTTGTTGCTCAAGCCATTGCTCAGCTCTAGGGAGCAGCTGAGCTGGAGAGAGACAGTAGCATCTGCATCTGGCTAGTGTGGGAAGCAGCACACAGAAGGGAGGACCCTTGTAGATTTCCAGGGCTCTGAGGACAGAGTGCCCCAAGTGCAGTGCTGCCTGGAGTGTCGGCCTCAGGGAAGCAGCACTGGCTCTCTCCTGGCCCTCTGTGAGTGGGTGAGCTCCTCATAGCCCATCTCCTGCTACAAGCTGCTGGTCTGGGTCCCTTCTGATTTGATCTCCCCCAAACACCCTACCTCCTGCCTACCCAAGGCCAGATAGAGTATCCCACCTGGACGAAGCAGTGGGACATCACTGCCCTGTTGTGTCTCTGCCACTTTGCTAACCAGATGGGATCTGAACAAGTGCTTTCTTCCTGTCAGCTGGCACAGAACCTGTCCCTCGATCGGCACTCGGGTACTTATTGAAGAGACAGCAAGTTATTCTTCCCCTGTACTAAATGACTTAGTGTAGGGAAAATAAGAAAAACAAATTCACAAGCCACAGGATGAATTCTTGGGATGGTCACTGGGAGATCTCGGATTTGGCTGGTTGTCTGCCAGCACTTTCCCTTATCAAGTTTTCCCTGTTTCCATTGGCCATACTGCTTACAAATTTTCTTTTTACCTTAGAGCATTACAGTGCTGAGGCCTCAGGGTTATCTTTGGAGCTCGCTTAAATATTTGTTGTTTGAGCACCCTGGTACAGTTCAGAGGAGGAAATTTTGGGGAAAAGGAAGTTCTCAGGTCCTATAATCTGTAACTTGAAGGACTGTGCAACCAGGAGGGGGTTTTGGGGGGAGTTGGGATAGGTGGAGATATGGTCTCACTATGTAGTCTGGGCTGGTCTTGATCACACCATATACTCAAATCTTTGATCCTCATGCCTCAACCTCCCAACTGCTGGGATTACAGGTGTGCACCACCAGGTGTCTTTTATTTAGGCTTAACTCATGGTCTGTGGATAGGCTTCTGGAGCTCTGAAAATCACTGGAGAGGTTCTGTGTGCGCAAGTGTGGGTGCATGCACAAGAGCATTTGCATATAGCACGAAGTAGGTGTCTACTGCCTTCGGTTATATCATCAGAGTGGGGGCTTCTGCACCTTCTGCGGTATCAGAGGCCACCATGTTCTACCCCGAGTGTGGAGTACCTGCAGCATGATCTGGGACAAGCAAGGCCAGCCACAAACATACCCTTGTCCTCAGCCAGCCACAAAAGTAAAAACTACTTAGGGATCATAAAAAGAGACTGCACTGGGCCAGGGGGTTAGCTCAGTGGTGCCACCGCCTGCCTTGCAAGTGCAAGGACCAGAGTGCAATCCCCAATACCACATGGACTGGGAGGGAGACTTACTCGAATTTAAAGGATAAGTTGGGGCCGAGGATTTAGCTCAGTGGTGCTGCCACCTGCCTTGCAAGTGCAAGGACCCGAGTTCTATCTCTGGTACTAAAATAATAAAAATAAAGGATAAGTTGGATTGAAATGATGGCATCTAAAGGATCCAAGTTTGACCCCTGGTACCAAAAAAAAGAGAGATAGAGAAATGATGGCATCCAGGCCATATAGTTTGTCTTTCACAGCTCTCTGAAATGGGCGACCTCACAGCTTCCCAGTGACCCTGAGTCCCAGGCCCCTAGCGTTACTGTGTGCCTCTCTGTCTCTTGCCGTCACTTCCCTTCCACAATAGTCATGGCAGTAATAGTAACTGACTGTTTTAGTGTGGTAACATGTTAGCCCCAGCTCTATTTCCCATATCTTACCTCTGTCTTCTAGAATGAAAGCAACTGTCTATACATAACAAAGTTTAGGGACCAGGTGTGGTGGCGCATGCCTATGATCCTAGCACTCTGGGAGGCTGAGGCAGAAGAATCACAAGTTTGGTTGGTTGGTTGGGTTTTTTTTTATTTTGTTTTTTTGGTACTGGGGATTGAACTCGGGACCTTGCACTTACTTGCAAGGCAGGCGGCCAAATCTCTGAGTTAAATCCCCAGCCTAAGAATTGCAAGTTGAACCCATCCTGGGCGACTAAGTGAGACCTTGTCTATCTTTTCTTTTCTTTTGGTACTGGGGATCAAAGTCAGGTCCTTGCGCTTGCAAGTCAGGCTTCAGAACCACTGAGCTAAATCCCCAGCCTGAGACCTTGTCTAAAAATGAAAAAATAAAAAAGAGCATGCTGGGCATGGTGGTGTACACTTGTAATCCCAGCACTCGGGAGGCTGAGGCAGAAGGATCATCATGAGTTCTAGGCCAGCCTGGGCTACATAGTGAGTTCAGGATCAGTGGGGGGCAAAGGCCCCAACTTCAACCCCTAGCAAAAGCTACCTGGGGTGCTAGATTCTAACAACTGCCTCAAGTTTTATGCTTTTCCCTAGGGAGGCCTGGCATACTTCTACCTGCAATGTGTTTACACGTGTTTCAAGAAATAAATGTTACGGAACATGTTGATGAGTACTGCATAGTTCTTAAGAAAATATCAGCCCCATCTTTCCTGGAACTATCCTCCAGAAAATTCCACCATAAAATTATTAAATGGAAAACGACCCTTAAGTACTTGGAATCAGTAATATGCAAATATTTTCAGCTTTCTAACTAACTGAGAGCAAGTTACAATGTCCTGATGGGAGACAGCAGGACAAAAGGCCAACTATTGCTCTAGCTGATTTCCCACAGCTGTTGGTGAACTCCCAGATTGCCTAATCGAGCTGGGAAGTGCGCTTCGTTTCAACCAGACACGCAGCACAGGGCCTTCCGTGGGAGGTGGCAGCAGTGTCTGTGGGCAACATGGCCATGGCGGCCCTCTGAGTCTCTGTTTCCTTGACTGTAGCATAAAGACAAAAATAGCTTCCTTGTAGGGTCATTGTGTGCATTAAAAGAGTTCATGTGTACTGAGTGCCAGCTCTGAGCTAAAGTTTCCACATCTCGTTTAATCCTCATAGCAACCCTATGAGGCAGCTGTGATTGCCAGTGTTCTGATAAGGAAAATGGGGTTCAAGCCGGGTGTGGTGCCGCATGCCTATAATCCCAGCACCTGGGAGGCTGAAGCAGGAAGACCGTCATGAGTTCGAGCCCAACCTGGGCTACATAGTGAGACCCTGTCTCAAAAAACAAAGAAAAAAGAAAATGGTGTTCAAGAGGATGAAGACATAGGCTGGGGTTCAAACCCAAAGTCATCGTCTTCCCAGCCAATTGCCTGCCGTCTCCACAGGTAATCTGAAGCCAAAGTGTGGAATATAGGCCACATAGGGCCCCGGCAGCTCATGGAGAATGAGGCTGGATAATACCAGACTCAGCTCGCACACACCAGAAAGGTCTGTCTATGGGAAAGGGATTTCTACTCATACAAGATGTTGAGAGGGACTATCTCCAGCCCCTAACACCACTGGGTCTCCGACAACTGACACAAATTCCAGGAGTTAGCATCACACCTAGAAGTCCGCTTACTGACTTGCCTTCAAAGTAAGGGGATGACAGGAGACCCTCCTACTTGCAGGAGTAGGCAATTTGCTAGAACAGCTCGCAGAACTCAGGAAAGCACCTGGTTTACAATTACTAGTTTTGTGGAGGCTGCAACTGAGGAATAGCCATGTGGAAGTGATACACAAGGTAAGAGAAAGGAGGCACATGGCACTGTGTACCCAGAATACCCCACCCCAGCACCTTGTGTGCTTCCTAATCCAGAAGCTCTGCAGACCATGCTTTTTGGGGTTTTTATGGAGTTTCCATTACCAGGCATGATTGATTAAATCATTGTCCATGAGTAACCAAAGATAACTTCTATCATTCAGGAAATTCCAAGAGTTTTAGAAGCTCTGTGCCAAGAACCAAGGACAAATACAAAATATACATTTCCTACTATACCACACGGCTCTATCCCCTACCCCTAGGACTCCTAAACTAAGGGTTTCCACCACCCCCTGGAGGCACCCAGAAGAGGCTGCCATCTGAAGCCAATCAGAGCACCAGGAAGGCCTGGGCTGGGCTGGGGGCACAGGGGCCATTGCCTTCCATCAGCACAGAGATAACCCTGGGTTTGTGCTGGGATTTCTGTTTGCCGAGCACCTTCAGTTTACTAGCTAATCCCGTGAGCTGGAGGATGGAATTCACCTCTGACTACTAAACCTTTTTACAAGAGGAAGCAGAAATCCCAAAGGCCTTTAGGTGCAGCCCCAGGGAAGGCAAATTCCTACCTTCTGTGCTAAAGGTTGGTGGAGCTGAGGGATTTATAGCGTCCAACTGGGCAGACCCAGAATTTCCTGATTCCTTCCAACTTGGGAAGCAGCTGCCCTACGAGTCCTGTTGTGGAGCCATCATGAAGGAAAGCTGGCGGTGTAGGCCATTGGGTTTGGTCAGTTTCCCTGCAGTCGGAAAGCCCAGCTGTCTGGCATTGTTTTCCAGCAAGGCAGTAAGTACTTTTCAGTGTCCATTCCCAACTACTGCTGTAACTGTTGCTTAGGTGCCACTACAGCTTAGACGTACCACCAGGCTCACTGTGAGTGGATACTGCATCTGTGCTCCTTTGAATTGGCAGTAATGTGCTAAAATACAAAGTGTTTCATTTCATATGCTGTGATTTTTCAGAAGGGTTCTATGTGACTAAATCTCTCCCTCCCCTATAATTCTGGGCTTAACATTGTTTCCTATAACCCAAATAGCTTTAAAACACAGGTCTCACCACATTTTTTTCCATTTTTGCTGCCTTCCATGCACCCTTTCCTCACCACTCTGCTTGCTTTTAAGTGAAGCACAAATTACTTGCATTCCAAAAATTCCCTAATGCCGTACAGGCCGGCAGTCTGCTCGCCAGCTCTTGGCTGTTCCAGATAAGCAGAGTTCGTTGAGCTTGTGACTCGGCCTTGTGAGCGGATTTCCTCAGGACCCAGTGCCCTGCCTCATCAGAACAGTGTGCCCTGGCAAGCTGCCTGGATAGCCCAGGGGCCAAAGAGAAGTAGGGTTTGCCTCATAGTAATCCCGCCTTCTGCCCCAGACAGGAATGGTCTGGGTGGCAGCCCGGGTCCCCAGTTCTGTCCTGCTAAGCTTGTCCCCCTCCGTGCAAACTGAGAGGAAAGTGGGCTGGGTTTGCCATGAAGGACAAGCAGGAGGGCACAGAGGGACAGCAAGCTGTGCTAGAGAACAGCCCTCTTCTGGGCCCTCCGAGGAGCTGACCTGCCTGTGGCATCGTTAGGACTTGAGGGCGCCCTTGATCCTTGGTCTTACCCTGAACATGTTCATCTGCCTCACACACACACACACACACACACACACACACACACACACACACACACACACACACACACACACACACACACACACACACACACACACACACACACACACACACAGTGTTGCCCTCTGGCTTTTCACACTTGCTCTCCCAATTCAGGTTTACAGGAACAAGGAGGGGAGAGTCCGCGTGCCTGGTGTTCCCTAGGCCTAGGCTGTCTGGCTAATGAGTGCTCTGAAGTCAGGACCAACGTGCACAGCAGCCCTAGGACAGAGGTCCTTTCACTATCCCCATTTTTCAGATAAGAACACTGAGGCGGTGTGCACTGCCATGTGGCAGTGAGCCCAGCCCACTTTCTTCCTGATCATTTCATGGAGCCAGTGAATCCTGTAGAATAATCTGTTCCGCTGCACTGCTCTGCCCCCAAACATGTCAGAGATCCATGAACAGCATGCTGGGAGGCTGGGAGGACTGAGCCCTAACAAAAGAGCCCACCAAGGAACATGTGGACATCTCTGTGGAGTCATACTACCCTCGGCAGGGCTGCAGCCACAGCCAAACTGGCCTTGCCCTGTCCAAGTGAGTGAGCAGACTGGGCTGGAACAGCAGAGGGCAGGCTATAGTGACGGATGCAGTTCCGGGGGGTGGGGGGTATAGAGGGGAGGAGGTGGGCACTCTCCCACACCCCGAGCACTTGTCTAGGTGCTAGGGCCTGTGCTGGACGGGCCATCAGGAAGCACTGCCTGTTCTCTGGGACTTTGGGGGCCACTGGGAGGATCGACTTTAAGCAAGAACGCACTGCAGGACTTCCTGTGCTGCCTGCCCACTGCTGTGTAGGAAGTGTGTGCTGCTTAAACCCGCCCATGAAATCAGACTTCCCAGGCTTGAAAACCATCCCTACCCTCTGTTGCTGCCTGGTTGTTTCTCCAGTTACAAAATGGGAACTGTGATGATAGTGTACAGCTCTTAGGGTTGTTGGAAGGGCTTGGGATGCTCTGTGTATGACATGTGTGGCCTTAGCAGGCCACAAGTAGCAAAGTCGTCATTGTGACAGGGCCAGCCACAGCATGGAGGTTAGGGTGGACACAGCCTGGGGAAGGCTGAGGTAGGAAGTGGTGAGTGCTTGGAGGCTCTGTAAGACCACTGGGATTGAAGTGAGGCAGGAAGAGGTGATTGGCTTGAGCCTGGTGACAGAGCCTCTGAAGTCCCATATTGGGAAGTTTGTATATTTGCCTGAATTGTGTGGGCTGGGATAAGCTTTTCTTCTCGAAATTCAGAGCTTCTGCCTATGAAAAGTGTTCATTCTTAGGAGTAAGGAACCGGGGCAGTGATTGGTGATATCTCTGCTTCCCTTTCTGGGCCCCTGAGAGTGAGAAACCTGGAGAAAGTTAACCTCTGTCCTCCATCAAAACTCAGGAGCAGTCCTGCCTGTGTCCGCGAGAGCCTTTTCCATTTGTGCTGCTGTGGGGGAACTGGAACGGCGTGTGCAAGTGGCGTTAGTGCGCCCACGTGCTGGCGAGCAGGCTGTGGCTTTGTTGGTAGCTCTGTTAGCCATGAGCCCCTGAGTGGTGGCACCAGCTGCCCTCAGCCACACAGGCATCACCCTCTACCACTGGGCTTGTGCGGCACGCTGGCAGGATCACCTCAGAGCCCCGACGGTACCTCGCGTTCTTGGCAGGAGAGGCCTCCAGCTGTTCTGGCTCGGAACATTCGTTTCTGTTCTACAGAGTGCAGCCTGCTCACCTCCATTATGGTTCACTCCTCACCCCCCAAGCTGGGCAGTGTCCGCTCCTGGAGGCCCGCAAAGCACTGCACTTTGCCGTGCGGTTTCTTTAGCACAGCTCTGGGTGTGTCTTCCCTCAAGAGGTGGAGAACACAACCCGTATTGGGCTCAGAGCAGAGTCGAGAAGCCCTGCTTCAGTTCACACAGGCCCAGCCAGATGCCAGAGCCATATGACACCCCAGACCCGGTGCGAGGTTTTCCTGGCTTCCCCTCCAGATCTCTGTCCCTCCCCTCAGCCTGAGATTTATGACATGGCTGTGTGGACCTGCAGTGGCATCTGGACATAGAAGGCCGCAGTACCTCCTTGCAGAGCTGACTCAGGCAGGCAGGTGTAACAGCATTAGCAGCACTCTGTCCTGGGGAGAAAGGGCTGGCGTTGGCTGAGCAACCCTTGGTCTCACTATGTAGTTGAGACTGTCCTGGAACTCACTGTGTAGCCCAGGCTAGTCTCGAACTCACAGCGATCCTCCTGCCTCAGCCTCCCGAGTGCTAGGATTACAGGCGTGCGCCACCTCGCCCAGCAAGCAACTCTTGATTGAACTGCTGGGGAAGGCAGATGACGGGCACAGGAGTGAGTGGCCTCAGTGTTCCAGTAAGGGAAAGGCCAGAAAGACATTCCAGGCGCATCCGAGCAGGAAGGTGAAAAGGAAACCCAGGGGGGACTGAGTCTGGCCCTCAGCAGACTTCACAGAGAAGGCAGGCAGAAACTACCAGTGCTGGCCCAGGAGATGAGCCCGGGGCTCTTTCTCTGACTCAGCCTGCTTGCCCTCCAGTCACAGATGAGGACTGAGGAGGGCACAGAGAGGAGAGAGTGCTCTAAGAACAGGAGGGTGGGGAGTTCTCACTCACTGGGGAATCAGTCTGCTCCGTATGGTTTGTACCCTACACAGACTTCGTGCTTTCCAGTGTGGGGGACTGGACCCGAGGGTACTCTACCCTTTTTAAAATTTTCTTTATAGGGCCGGGGATTTAGCTCATTGGTTCTGCCACCTGCCTCGCAAATGCCAGGTCCGGAGTTCAGTCCCCAGTACCAAAACATAATAAATAAAATTTTCTTTACTTTGAGGCAGGGTCCCACTAAATTGGCCAGACTGGCCTCCAACTTGTGGCCCTTCTGCCTCGGCCTCCTGAGTAGCTGGGGATACAGCATGCACCACCACATCAGGCTCTACATAGACTCTTCAAATGAAAAGGTGCTAAGGAGCTAAGACTAGAGAGTAGCTACAGGTTCAAATCCCAGCTCCACCAGTTCCCCAGATTTATGGCCTCTGACAAAAATGGATAAGCTTTTCTGAGCCTCCTTTCCTTGTCTGTAGAATGGAAATAAAAATAGTACTTGCCTTGCCTGGTATGGAGTCACTACAACTATAATCCCAGCATTTGAGAGGCTTGCACAGGAAGATTCCAAGTTGAGATCCTGCTCAGACAACAGCAAGACCCTGTCTCAAAATATAAGAAGCAGGGCTGGGGATTTGGCTCAGTGGTTCTGCTGCCTGCCCCACAAATGCAAGGGCCCAAGTTTGACCCCCGTACCAAAAAAAAAAAAAAAATGGCTGAGGGTGTAGCTCAATCCCTATGTATATGCATATACACACACATACACAGATACATTCATGGAGCTGGGGCTTTAGCTCAGTGGTTCTACCGCCCGCCTCACAAGCACAAGGACCCGAATTTGATCCCTGGTACCACAAAAAAAAGAAAAACTTGCCTCACAGATACATTCATATGTGAGTACACACACTCCAGGAGTCTGAGGCAGGTAGTTTACAAGTTCAAGTACCACGTGGCAACTTAGACCCCCATCTCAAAATTTAAAAATGAAAAAAGGATATAGCTTGGTATAAAAGCCCTGGGTTCAAGTCCTCACTACTGCAAAACATTTAAAAATTGCCAGGTGGCTGGGTGTGGTGGCGTACGCCTGTAATTCCAGCACTTGGGAGGCTGAGGCAGGAGGATCGCTGTGAGTTCCAGACCAGCCTGGGCTACACAGTGAGTTCCAGGTCAGTCTCAACTACATAGTGAGACCCTGTCTCACAAAAAAACAAAACAACCTCCCCCTCAAAAAAAAAATTGCCAGGTGCAGTAATATATGCCCACCTCTTGGGGAGGCAGAGGCAGGAGGGTCACCACGAGTTTGAGGCCAGACTGAATTACATAGTGAGAGACTGTCTCAACAAAAAAAAGAACCGGATATGTAGCTCAGTGGTTGCCGCCACATGCCTCACAAGTGCAAGGTCCTGAGTTTGATCCCTGGTACCAAAAAAAATTAAAAATTAAAATTATTGGGAGGGTTCACTATGCTGTTTCCAGTGAAGAACTTATTACAGTGCCTGGCACTTGGAAATTCCTCAGCCAAAAGTTAATCATTGTTATTACTATGTGAGTAGAATCACTTTTTGTTCTTCTTCTTTCTCTTTTTGGTACTGGGGATCAAACTCCGGATCTTGGGTTTGTGAGGCAAGCAGTAGCAGCACTGAGCTAAATCCCTGGCCCATTGCTATGTGAGTGTTATTTCCCTGTACCACTTACTCATACTGCTTTCTCTTGTATAATCTCAATATTCACAACTTCTGTTTGGTTTTTAGAGACAGGGTCTCCCTGTGTAGTTCAGGCTGGCCTTGAATTCACTATGTAGCCCTGGCTGGCCTCAAAGTCACACTGATCCTCCTGCCTCAGCCTCTCTAGTGCTGGGATTACAGGCGTGCACCAACACTCACTTATGCACAACTTCCGGACAGACTCATTGAATGATACTATTAACACTTTTCTGAGTTTTGTTTTTGGTACCGGGGATCGAACTCAGGACCTTGCACTTGAGAGGCAGGCAGCAGAACCACTGAGCTAAATCTGTGGCCCTAAGGTTTTGTTTTTGGAATCTGTTCTCACTACATAGTCCAGGCTGGTCCTGGACTTCCTGTGTGACACAGGCCGGTCTTGAACTCATTATCTTCCTGCCTCAGCCTCCTGAATGCTGGGACTCAAAGCATGAGCCACTATGCCCAGCCAATACCCATTTTGGTAAGGATTCCGGGCCTTGGAGAGGTGGGTGCTGTGTTCTCAGACACCCAGTTTAGCTGTGAGAATGTGAACCGAGGTCGTTGTGCTGTGAAAACCCATACTTGCTCTGAATACTGTTCTGCTGACTTCTTAGCCAAGCTTTCAGAACCTAGGCCGTGGCTGCAAGCTGTCGTTACCAGTGCACACAAGGGCGACAGAACGGCAGGCATTAGGCTACAGGCTTTGCAGAGGTTGATTTCTGTCCGACTCTCAGATGAGTGGCATTGATCTCGGGATTCAAACCTGCACGTCCTTGACAGCAAAATTTGGTGTCGCGCCCTTATCTACTGGCCGTCGGTAGATCATCGGGCTAACGTGATCATTCGGCTCTAAGAGCACGGCGCCAAGATCTCATAAACTGCCACGACCCGCATAGCGTAGGTTCTGAAGCCGGGGAGAGCGGAAGAAGATGAAAAAAAGACGAAGAAATCAAGAAAGAAGGATACATACCGAGATTACGCTTGAAAGTTGGGGCCAGACGGAGCCATAGCGTGTCGGGAGCTAATGGCCGCTGGGAGCGCCACGCGCTCGTTATTTATGGTGAAAGGGACAGGAAGCGAAGGCGGGGCAAATGGTGCCGCGTGGCCTACGTGGCCTAGGCGGAGCGTAGCGTGATCGGTTCGTGATCCAGCTCTTGCGCCGAAAAGGGGTGAGGGAAAGATACGAGGAAACTCTCGTATGGCGGTGCCGCCCGGGGTCTGTGGAGGAGGAAGGGTCGTCTCCAGGCTCGGCGCTCTGCGAAACGCGTCCACGCGTGAGATAGAACCGCGGTGGCTGCTGTGCGGAGGGCTGGGCAGCATCCTGGCCGTGGGGCGGGGGTACCGCGGATCGAACCCCGGGCCTTGAGCTTGCGAGGCAGGCGGCAGAACCACTGAGCTAAATCCCCAGCCGGCACACTGGCTTTCGATTCTGACCCAGCCCGCCCCAGACACTTGCGCTTTCATCTGCCAGCGAGGTGAGGGGGTGGGAAAACAGCAGGGTCCTCAAAAGGAGGTGCTGTATAGGCTCCTGGCGCGTGCCCTAAAGGAAAGGCTGCTGGTCCCCCACATGGTGCATGTGGTGTGCGAGGGGGCTTCCTCCTCTGAGCTCTCGGCACCCTTGGGCCTTGTGGCTCACCCCGCCTGCACAAGACAGGAGGAGCATGGTTTATGCCATGCTCTCGGCCCCAGAAAAGTTCATCCTGTCTGTTTTAGCGTACTGGCTGCGCCAGTTAAATTTTTGTAAAGAACAAAAGTGCTGAGTTTTTATATCTAAATATAGAAAGTAAAAATAAGCAAGTCCAAGTTTGTCTTGGAGGAAGAATTGATTCGTTGCTAGAAAGGAAACTTCAGAAGAGCTGAAGCCTGCTGTCAAAGAGCGGCAGGAAGGCCCAGCGAGGCCTGCTTCAGGAGGACTTCTGGGCGAGAGGGCCGGCCCTGGACCCAGGGATAAAAACCTGCTTGGACATCTTAGAAAACCAGGCCCAGGCCAGGCCAGGAGGGAGGGGATTCTCCCCATTGGTTTCCAAGCTCCTGTGGGGCCCAGGTCCGGCCAAGTGCTGCAGGGAGCCAAGCCTGAGTGTAAAGGAATGTACCTGTGGTGCGGATGTCTGCTCAGTGAGCATTTATCACTGCTTTTATCCGCTCTTTTTAAAATTGTTTTGAAAGTTATGCATGACCATGGTTAGAAGATTAAATGATAGTTAAAAGCTTGCTTACATGTAAAAAGCAACTGCTTTAGTTCTTGGAAATGCTTTGTTCCTAAAGTATCTGGCCTTTTTTTTTTTTAATTTATTTTCCCCAACCATAATGGGGATTGAATACATCTTTTTATTTTTTATTTTGAGGCAGGTCTTGCTGAATTGCTCAGGCTGGGCTCAAATTTAAAATCCTCCTGTCAGGATTGTGGGAGTGAGCCACCACACTGGCTCTGGTGTCTGGGTTCGGGATTTTGGGGGGTATTGGTTTGTTTTGTGTGTGTGATGCCCCCTTGTATTGCTTCACTGAGTTCAAGAGTCAGCGAGACCTCAGAGGCCTGAACCACCCAGCAGCAGCAGTGCCTTGCGAGTGTGTGAAAAATGCAGGCTTGGACTCCACTACAAAGCAGCAGGATACAAGGTCCAGAGTCTGTGCTGTTATAAGCCCTCCAGCTGATTCTGATGCATACTCAGTTCTGAGAAATAGCAAGGTAGAGCACAACAGAAGACAGCCCCTGAATCCAACAAGGTTCAGACCCCCTGCACAGCTCATAGGCTCTCTGGCCTCCTTGTGCACACTGCTTCTGAGCCCCAGCGTACTCCTCTGTGCAGTGGGATTTGTGGTCACCTGTCTAAGGCGTCACGGTGTTCCCAGTGTGAAAGGGCTGGGCAAATGCTCAGCATTGCAGGCCCCACAGTGGGCATTCAGCGAGTGGTTTATTACATGATTGTTTTAAACTGTCTCCCAGATACTAATCTTTTCAAACTTATCCCAGTCAGATGGCTATTGAGTGAGGGGGGAATGCAAAAGCTTTGGCCAATTCCAATAATGATTTCTGTACCTATGAATAGGTGTGTTATAATTGAGAGAATGTGATTTCCATTCTTAGTTGTAGCTCTATTCCCTACAGCCTCTGGGACAAGACTTCTACGTGGTGGCTGTTCAGATATTTGAAAATAGTCACCTTAGCTATTCTGGGCTTTTTCTTGTTCTAATCCCAAAGATTAAATTTAACTGTAATTTGTAGGGATATTTTAAAAAGAAAGAAGGCAAGTGTGGTGGTACACACCTGTAATCTCAGCACTTTGAGTGGGTGAGTCAGGAAGATTTCAAATCCCTGGGCCAGGGACCTAGCTCAGTGGTTCCACCACCTGCCTCGCAAGCTCAAGGCCCCGAGTTCAATCCCTGGCACTAAAAAAAATAAAATCAAAAAAATTGAGGTCCATCCTGGGTGACTTAGTGACTTAGCAAGACCTTGTCTCAAAATAAAAGAGGGCTGGGGATGTAAACCCGTACAGAGGACCCGTGTTCAAATTAACGCAACGCTGAGGCTCCATCTTACTCCAGAAAGAATGACTGCTATCAAGAAATCAGCCAGTAACAAATGCTGTGAGGGCTGTGAGGAAAAAGGATCCCTGCTCCCCTGCTGGTGGGAGTGTGGACTGGTGCAGCCACTGTGGGAATCAGTGTGGAGAGTCCTCAAAATACTAAGACTGTATCCATTTCACCCAGGTATTCCTCTTCTTGGCATCTTCCTGAAAGAATTAAAAGCATCCTATCCCGGCGATATATGCGCACCCATGTTTATAGTGGCACAGTGTATAATGGCTAAGTCTTGGAAACAACACAAATGCCCATCAACCAACGAGTGGATAAAGATGTGTGGGTTTTCTTTTAATGCAATGGAGTACTACTCTGCCATAAAGAAGATGGGCTTCAGGCATTTATAGTTACATGAATGGACCTTGAGACCATGCTCTTAAGTGAAATAAATCAGACCCAGTGTTTAAATCCTGCGTTGTTTCTCTGGTGTGAGAAACAGTGTAGAAGTAAGAACCGAGATGTATAGTGGATGCTGGGAAAGGGGAAGGAAGTGTTCAAAGGGGAAGGGGAACAAGGGAGGAGGAGGGAGGGGCAAGGAAAAAGTGAAAACAAGGGAAAAATGGAAACAAAGCTTTTGTATATAGGGAAGGGGATATGGGATAAAGTAAAATAAAACTTATTTTAAAATAAAAACAAAGACCCCAGAACCATGGCGGAGGGAGACCCTGTGGAAGGGGCTATGAATGTTAGTTTTAGCTTGGTGCTTTTTCAGTGGACTGGGTGGGGGCCACTGCTGGTAAGAATTCTGCCTTCTGCCAGCAGACGTGCATGGAGTCACTCCTGTAGTGCTTTCCTGTGGGGCACCAGGCCCCTGGCTTTTCCTGCAGAGGTCCGGAGCCCCTTGGCAAGCTGCCCTGCTCTGCCCAGCACCCTGGCTCTCACCTGGGTACCAGCACCCACTTGTCACTTGCAGCCCTCGTGGCATTTGCAGGGAGCCCTTTTTTAAACTGACGTCTAATTAGTAGTTGAGATAAATTGTACTAGCCAAGCTAATGATACCTTTGCTAAATTGTGCTGTGGTGTTGGGTACGATAGCAACAGCATTGTTACTTTAAAATGAGATTTTGTAAATAAACATGCACCAGATTACAGGAAGCACTAAGCTGATGATTAATTGGTGCTCCGAAGCTGGCCTTGTGCTTGCAAATGCTTCCATTTGGTGATGACCCATCTGGCAAGGTTTAGGTGGGCCCGCACCTCTGATCGTTCCCAGATAGCTGAGTTGTAGTTTGTTTTCTACCCTCTGATGCCAGGGGCAAGTGTCGCGAGGAGGCAGTGCACAGGGTGCCTCTGTCCACACAGAGGCTCGAGGCACAGAAGAGGACGAGTGGCCAAGGCTCTCTCCACACCGGGCTGCCGGGTCTGTGACACTGCTGCATTGTCAAGGGCTTTCTGCCATTTGTACCCTCATTTTCTTTGCATTAAAGTGGACTGAGGGCCGGGCATGGTGGCGCACGCCTGTCATTCCCACTCGGGAGTCACACAGAGGCTCGAGGCACAGAAGAGGACGAGTGGCCAAGGCTCTCTCCACACCGGGCTGCCGGGTCTGTGACACTGCTGCATTGTCAAGGGCTTTCTGCCATTTGTACCCTCATTTTCTTTGCATTAAAGTGGACTGAGGGCCGGGCATGGTGGCGCACGCCTGTAATTCCAGCACTCGGGAGGCTGAGGCAGGAGGATCACTGTGAGTTCGAGACCAGCCTGGGCTACATAGTGAGTTCCAGGTCAGTCTCAACTACATAGTGAGACCCTGTCTCAAAAAACAAAACAAAACAAAACAAAAAAAAGGGCTGAGGGAGGGGTGGGGGTTTAGCTCAATGGTGCCGCCGTCTGCCTCACATGCACAAGGTCCCAGGTTCGATCCCCAGTACCAGAAGAGGGGAGGGCACTGGGGGAGCCAGGCATATACTCTGTTTGTTTTGTTGGTTTAGGTCTGTTTGTTTGTTTTTGAGACAGGTTGTCACTGTGTAGTTTCACCTGGCCTTGGACTCGTAGCCCAGACTGACCTCAAATTCACAGCAGTCTTCCTTCCTCAGTCTCTTGAGTGCTGGGATACAGCTGTGCACCACCACATCCGGCTAGGTTGGGTATTTTTTTGAGACAGGGTCTCACTGTGTAGCCTAGGCTGGCCTCAGACTCATAGTGATCCTCCAGCCACAGCCTCCCGAGTACTGGAATTACAGGTTTGTGCCATCACACGCAGCTAAGACCCTATCTCAATTTTTTTTTAAAGGCTAGGGGGAGGGAGGTAGGGAAGAAAAAGAGGAAGTAAAATGAATTAAGGTATGTTATATACACGTGTACCAGTTCCCTACAACGAGTGTAATCATTATGTACTAATAAACTCTTTAAAGAGGGCTGATACTGAGGAAAAGGGAAGGGAAAATACGTATTTTTTCAAACTAAGAAGAGAAAATCTGAAACCACTGACACATACCCCTGATTTGTCGGCATGTGGGTGATGTCGTGTAAGCCTTTGATGTGGCACCTGAGCTGTGAAATAGGAAGTTTAAACCTGTATGAGAACAGCTGAGAAAAGCCACTGCCGGGTGCTTCCCTGGTCAGAGTCCTGGACGAGTCAGGATGGTGACCGGTGCACCATCTCAGAATCCGTGCAGAGCCAGGGAACTCAGTGCATGTGGGGTTTCCGGGGGGCTTTGGGCCAGACCCCAAGCAGTGGGTTAAAGTAAAGCAGTGGGAGGCTGAGCTGGGGGCCTCTGGAACAGTGTGGAGCAGTGTGGCAGAGGCCCGGGCTCCCACGGGCCACCTCAAGACCTTGCAATTTGGGCAAGGACTTTTCCCTTGTAAACCTTGCTTTTTCTCAGCTATCTTCTGTTCCTAGCCAGCAGCTCCTCCCAGGGGTGTGGAATGCTGATGGCGTTGTGACTCAGGGCTATGCCTGGTGGGCGTGGCACACAGCGTGGTCCCTGCTCCGGTGGGGAGCCCTGTGACACGAAGAGCACAGCCAGGGTAGTGCCTTGGCCACCGTGCAGTGTCCCTGGGGCCGGCCCATTGGCCCCTTTCTCTCTGGGTGAGGGGCCTGTGTGCAGTTCGCTTTTAAGCAGGAAGCTGGTGCTCTTGAGTGCAATCCCAGGCCCCAGCAGACACATTATGGCAACACTGACCTGTGTGGCTTTCGCTGCCCTCAGGGCCTGGCCCTCCCTCCACTCCCTGCACCGCCTCCTGTGGTGGCCACCGGGGTAGGTTCTCAGCAAGCCGGCATTGCTCAGGACCAGGGTCTTCACAAGGGATCCAGAGTTTATTGTTTTGTCTTTTATCCTTTTATTTATTTACTTTTTTTCCTCTCCAGAGTTTCTTTGACCAGCAGATCCCATCCTGGTTTTTAGCAGTGGTATCACTGTCCTTTAGACCTATGATGTTAGTGGTGAACCATGGGTTTTCTCCCCTGGCACAGGGAGAGTGGGCTCAGTAGACCTCCTTAGGGTGAGGGCTGTAGTCAGTCTTGCACTTGGTTCTTTATGATTTTTGTTTTGTTTTGTTTTGTTTTGTTTTTTTGGTACCAGGGATCGAACTCAGGTCCTTGTGTTTGTGAAGCAGGTGCCAGAACCACTGAGCTAAATTCCCAGCCCAGTTCTTTATGTTCTATGTCATCTAAGTCATTGAGTTTTGCTTTTGATTTTTTTTTTCCTTGCCTCACAATGACACCAAATAAGTTTCAGGGGAATTAGAGTTTTTAAAAGAATAAATCATAGCTGGGTATGATGGCACACTCATAATTCCAGCACTCGGGAGACTGATGAAGGAGAATCTCCAAGTTCCAGGCCAGCCTGGACTACGTAGTAAGTTCGAGGCCAGCTCGAAGTACGTAGCAAGACCCTGTCTCAAAAAATTTTTTTGCATTTTGTACTTCAAAAAAAAATTAATAGACAACAGGAGCTAGGTGTGGTGCGCACATCTGCAGTCCCAGCTACTCTGGAGACTGTGGCAAGAAGATTGCTTGAACCTAGAAGTTCAAGACTAACCTCAGCACCATAGAGACCCTGTGGGTGGGGTGTCGGGGCTGGGGATCAACATTAACTTAGCACTCAGTGAGAAGCATTGAAACCCAGGGCTTTCGGTCTGAGCCACACCCCCAGCTCCCTTTTCGTTTCTCTAAGTTGCTGGAGCTGGCCTCAAACTCTTTTTTTGGTACCTGGGATCAAACTCCGGATCTTGTGCTTGCGAAGCAGGCGGTGGCACCACTGAGCTAAATCCCAGGCCCCTGGCCTCACACTTTTGATCATCCTGCTTCAGTCTCCTGAGTAGCTGAGATAGTAGGGTTCACTGCCACACTCACCCTTTTTTTTTTTTTTTTTTTTTTTTTTTTTTTTTTTTTTTTTTTTTTTTTTTTTTTTTGGTACCTGGGATCAAACTCCGGATCTTGTGCTTGCGAAGCAGGCGGTGGCACCACTGAGCTAAATCCCAGCCCCCTGGCCTCACACTTTTGATCATCCTGCTTCAGTCTCCTGAGTAGCTGAGATAGTAGGGTTCCCCTCCCCCCCCCCCCTTTTTTTTTTTTTTTGGTACCAGGGATCGAACTTTAAGTGAAAAATCAAACAGGAAATGAGTTAAAGCATCTAGAAAAACCAAAGCATAGTTAGCCCTGGGCTCACTTCATGCCCCTTTCTATTTATTTCCCCTCAGGACTGAGCACTGAAGGCATCTACCGGGTCAGCGGGAACAAGTCAGAAATGGAGAGTCTGCAGAGACAGTTCGACCAAGGTAAGGCAGAGGCCACAGCCAGGGTCGCTATCCCAGAGATGGAGGAAGAGGCCACCTGTGGCCAAGGCTGAGTCACCGTGCCGAGCCACCCCTGCATCACTGTGCACAGACAGTGCTCCAGGTTGCCCAGGGATGTGACACAGAATTCGGGTGAAGTGAGGTCGTGTTTGCCAGAGCCTGGGAGCACCCTCGCTGCCCCTGAGAATGGTGTGGGTGCTGGGCTGAGCCACACTGGCTCTCAGCAGGGACCCCTCTCCAAGGCTTGGTCGGCCTTAGACACCCCAGCCAGGAGATCGGACTCTACCTGTGGGGTGAGAAGCCACATTCGCCCAGGCTAGAAGCCAACAAACAGCCCAGAGCCGCAAAAGTTCCCAACGGTCAGTGGCCAGGGAAGGAGGCCGGTGGGGGTCAGAGGGGTGCAGCCAGGAGCAGAGACCTCACCACACACCTCGCACGCCACTGTCAGGTCCGGCTAGCAGGCGGCGGGCCAGGGCGAGCACACCGGAGTGGGACGCACCTGTTGCCCTTGTTGTCAGGATGCTAAGGTCAGAGGACGGTGGAGGGACTGGGCTGAGGCCCCGTGGTGCAGCGTTTGCTCGGTGTGTGTGAGGCCTGGGGTCCCATCTGTGACACTGCAAAACGAATAAAGGCTGAGCCCTAACACAGCCTCCTGTCGCTGAAGGTGAGGGACACATTCTGAGAACTGCCTTCTTAACTGTTCTGTCACCAGGAGAGCATTGCAGTGTGCTTACCCAGACTACAACAGCCACGTCGTCACTAGGCTGTAACATCTCGTGGGACAGCACATGTGCTGCTGACTGGAATGTGGTTAGGTGGCTCATGACAAGAGAAGCAACAGTAAACAGGTGGCAGCTCCCCGGATGGACTCTTGGCAGTGCCCGTCAGTAGATGCTTTCTACAGGATGAGGATTCAGGAGAAAGAAGGGCAGAGATGAGATCAGAGGAGCTGTGTCATCTCCTAAGCTCTGCAGCCACAGGGGACGGGGACGGAGGCAGTCGCGCTTTCTGGGGCACACCTGGAGAGCGAGCAGTCTCCTCCTTTCCTCCCAGGGAAGGCAGTGAGGAAGGCTGCCAGTGAGGGAGGCAGGCGGCTCAGAGATACAGCGCTACAACCCCCTACCCGAGGACAGCAGATCCAGCAACCTTAGAAAGTGGCCTTGGGCCTCTTCCAACCACAGATCTCTTTCTTTTTGTGTGTATGGTACTGGAGATTGAACCCAGGGCCTTCATACTGTTTCAACCCCAACATCCCTCCCCTTAAGACGGGATCTTATTCAGGTACGTAGGAGACTAGGCTCGAATTTAGGATCCTTCCGCCTTGGCTTCTCTTGAGTGCTGGGATAACAGGTGTGCGCCACCATGCCCAGCCTCAGACTCTTTAGCAACATTTCACACATGCCACCTCCTCCCCAGTCCTTTCTAATCCTGAGTCCCTGGCTTCTCCCAAGCCTTGAGTGTCCCTTTTGTTTCTGCCTAGCATAGACTGGTCCAGCCTCTCTCTCCTGACTTCCTTTCAGACCACAACCTGGACTTGGCGGAGAAAGACTTTACGGTAAATACCGTGGCCGGTGCCATGAAGAGCTTTTTCTCAGAACTGCCAGACCCTCTGGTCCCGTACAACATGCAGATTGACCTGGTGGAGGCACACAGTGAGTACCGGGAGCCTGAGTGGGCGGGTGGAGCAGGGGTGCGGTGCTGTACCGACAGGTCCTTCCCTCAGAAGAGATGGGTCCGCCTTGGCAGCCTCAAGTGTGGGTCTGAGGGTTTTCCTCAGCTCTGTCCATGAAGTACACGGTTTAGGTGCCCGACCTGGTCAGATCCCTGCTCCTTCGCTTGTGGATCGTGTACCCATGTGGGCCCGGGAGTCGGCTGCTGCCCTTACCATCCCTGCTGTGGGGAAAGAGAGGCTTGGGAAGGTCTAGACGCAAGGCTGGCAGGGACTGATTTTGTAGTAGGTTTTCCTCTCCCCTTTCCTTACCTCCGTCTTCCTACCCCTTGTGGGAGGGAGGCAACATGGTCTGAGGCTGTACCACTTCTCAGGAAGCCACCTCTGGAGGGAAAAGGACGTTTCCAGTGGCCTAGCCAGATGCCTCCTTGGCACTGCAGCACACTTACGCTTGCCCCTGGGTTTCAGTGACGGTTTCTGGGTGCCATCTCATCTGACCTCTTGGAGCTCCCCTGTGGTCGCACTACTTTTTCTAGCCAAAGGCAGCTTCCAGCTTCGCCCCTCTGCAGAGCCAGGACCCAGAAGCAGCCCTTGCTGGGCACCTGCAGAAGGAAGTGCCCTTGCCAGCTGCCCAGAGGCGGCCTGGGAAGAGCAAAGGAGGCATGAGGCACGCTCCTCGGGCCGTGGGGCGTTAGGCTCAGCTTGTCACTGTCCGGCTCAGAGGAGGGAGTTGACACAGCAGAGCTCACCCACAAGGTCAGTGGTGAGGCGGAACTTGTACAGGTTACAGCTTAGTTCCCCTCGGGTCTGGGTCCCAGATTCTTGGTGCCTCTAACGGAAGCGGGTGCTAAGGAAGCCCCCCACCTGTGAGCTGTGGAGGCTGTGGAGCTGCAGCCCCTGCCCTCCCTCGGGGACGTTCCGGGTCTGCTTCTCCCCTGGTGTTTGTTTCCACAGCCTAGGTGCCACTTGTCCCTTCTTTTTTTTCGATCGAACTCAGGTCCTTGAGCTGGCGAGGCAGGCGGCGGAACCCCTGAGCCAAATCCCCGGCCTCACTTGACCCTTCTTCTGCCCGTACGGCCAGGCCAGGTAGAATTAGTTGGTCACAGCTCCTAACTTCAGGTTACCTTGCCCACCAGGGGCAGGGCAAGACTGTGTCGTACTTGTGGGCCTGTCACAGGGCCTGTTCCTCCTTCCCACTACCTCTGAGGACAGAGGAGTTAGAGGTGGGGACACGTGGAAAGCACAGGGAAACTCGAGCAGGCCCTCTCTCGGCCCATTGCCCAGGCTTGTCCCTGAACAAAAGTTAGAGAAGGTGTGGCCTGGTCCTCAGCCTGTGGAAGCACAGGAGCCTCTCTGCATTCATCTTGCCTTGGCGCCATCTAGAGGCGCGCGGGGCCCTGGCACGCCATTGTCTGAACGGGAAGGGCTGACGGGACAGCTTTCTGTCCCGGGAGGTGCTACTGATAGGGAACCAGCTGCCCTTCCTCCAGCGCTGCTTCTGTGGGGCTCCCACCGCTGAAGAGGTGGCTGCTTGCTGCTCTCCTGCAGCAGCCTGGAAAAGGGTGGAGGTTTTTGGCCTCCTCTTCCCATGGTGTTTCCTGTGCCCGCACTGGGCAGCCGGGGCTCCTCCGTAGTCTTGGACCTGGCAGGAGGGAATGGGGGAGCAGCCTCTCACTGTCAGAGCCCCGCTTGCAGCCAGAGCAACTGAGGGATGAATGACCGCGGCTCTGAGCCAGAGAGACACGAGGTAGTGCTGAAGTGAGTGTCGAGGGTGGCTGTTTCCCGACTGGCTGTGTCTCCATGACAACATCAACTTGACCGGCTCCTTCCACTTAATACCTGGGAGCAGCTGTGTCAGTGGGTTGTGGCTTAGGCCTGCTTTCACATCTGTCACCACAAACACCAAGGTCCCTGTCTAATTATTATTCTAAATGTTATTCCTCTTCTAATTATTATTCTGTTAGCAACAGAATTTCACAGTGTTGAACATTGTTGAAAGCGTGCCCACAAAATAGAGGTTCTGCGATGATTCACCAGTTATCTTCCTGCCGTATTCGGAAGGACATGGGGGATCCAAGGCTCACTTCTGTGCTTGCAGCATCCTGGCCTGGCCCTCGGTGAGGCAGCAGCACTGAGGTGCTGGGTGTTGACTCGTTTTACAGAGGGGGAAACTGAGGCTCTCGGAGGGAGCACAGCCTGGCTTACGCCTGGGACCACCCTGCTAGGAAGTGGTGAGTGGTGCACAGTGACATCCTCTGCAGACAGTGAGGGCGCAGAGCTAGAAGTGAGACGGCGTGGTCAGCAGGGAGTGAGGGGCGGGCCTGCGCCGTGGCTCCGGGTCAGAGCGGGACCGTGACCGGGCAGAGGAGAAGGCTTTGTACTGCCCACCTCTGCCCTGCCCATACCTTACCCTGGCCTAGGCATAATTCCTGCCTTAGATCTGCCTTCTCCTCCTCCCTGTCGCCCCTCCCTCCCTCTTCCGGCCCCTCCGCATCCAGTACCCCAGCCCTGTCTGACAGTTTTTATGCATTGGCATTCCTAGAGCTGTCTGTGTCCCAGGCCAGAAGATCTGGGCTAAGGATGTAGCCCCCGGGCCCTCATTACCCCTCAAAACTGCTTATAAAGGGGCATCTTCTTAGTCTAGGGAGAAGGCCAGTAACTTCACCAAATCGTTTGGGGAACATGGTTCAGGATACTGGCTTATCATCCTACCCTTACCCTTTGACTGCTGAGACAACCTAGCTAGAGACAGACGGCTGAAGTCAGCAGGCAGACAGCTCTGCTGCCCTTGGGGGTCTTGTTCTCGTGCTGCCTGGGGACAGTGCTGATTCTGGGACCCTGCCTTCCTCTTATCTGACCCTCACTTCCAAGCACAGGTTTATGAATTTCACAGATGCGCCTATGTGCCACGCCCTGGGTGAACAGGGCTGTGACAGTGGACGGAGTGTGTGGTCCCCTCCTCAGTCTGGTGGGGCAGGGACACTGAACACGCTGCAGAGTCGCCTCTCCTCCAGACGGACAGCCTGAACTTTCCATTCCAGCCCCACAGAGTAAGACGCGGCCTGGCCTTGGAGTCGCCTGTCGCCTTGGGGAGAGGGCAGGCTGCCCTCTGGCTGCCTGCACGCCTAGCCACTGAAAGCCTGTGACCTTGAATCGGGCTGTTTCCTTCTGTGATGTGGGCATGCAGGGCACTCCAGGCACCGAGGGAGCAGCAGCAGATCCAAGCTGAGCACTGGTTTGGCAGGCTGGGGCCAAAGATGGCAGGCTGCCAGGGCAGGGACCCTGCCACCAGTCTGGGTGACCTTGGGCCAGTTTCTCTACCTTTTTGAAGCCCTGAGGAGGTTTTTGTTTGTTTTTTTTTTATCTCAGCAGGGATCAAACTAAGGACCTTGCTCTTGGGAGGCAGGTGCGGTGCCCCTGAGCTACATCCCTGGCCCTAAAGCCCTGGTTTATACTGTGCAAGGTACCTGAAGTCCCTGTGGCTTCTGGCTGTTCACACCACTTCCTCCTGAATTCCTGGGTCTCGAAGCTGTCACCTACTCTGTGCCCAGACTTCATCTTGGCTCACCTGGCCCAGAATGCCCCCTGCACCTTCCTTGCTGTCTGTGTGGGGCCCCGTCCCTTCTTCCTGCAGCTGGAGGCATGGCTGGGATCCTGGGACTGTAGCGCAGACTGTGGGAGCCCAGCCTGGGGACCCACCCACCTGCCCCATCACCAGCCTTTGGCCTGGTGCGACCTCTTGAGCGAGCTCCTCAGCCCGCACGGGGAAAGCCCAGCCCCTTCTCGCCACTCAGTGCGTGGTGCAGGCTCCCTAGGAGCAGCTGGGAAATGGTGTAAAGCATCATGGTGTCTTCTGCGCATCCAAAGGTCTAAGCCTAAAGTAAGCCCCACCTGAGAGGGGCTTGTGGGGCTGGCGGTGAGCTCTGGGAAGGAGAGGCACATGGGGTCAGGCCGAAAGGACGTGGGCAGGGCTGGCCTTGTTTAGAGAAGCTGGGCTGGGCTTTGCCAGGGCTCCCCTTCTCTCCCCGCAGTGCTTCTCTGCGCTCCTGAGACCTGGGCCAGGCCTGGGGGAAGGGAGAGGAAGGGCAAGGCACTGGCCGCCAGCCCCTTATCAGGCCCTAAGTACAAGGCTGGGTGGGGGAGGGCTGGGCTTCCTCCAGTGGCTCCATTACTGCCCCAAGGAGGAAAGAGAGGAAGCCCCGTCTTCGAGGGCGTCCGGCAGACGGTGGCCCGGTCGGCCCAGCTTCCTTTCTCAGCGAGGACGGTGAGACTCTGCTCTTACGTGAAGGTGCCACTCAAGGCCTGACTAAAATAAACACAGCTGTGTTCGTGTTGCACAGGCACCTACAGAGGCCTGCACAGCCACTTCGGGAAGGCGCATGATTATTTTATTAAGCAAAACTTGGAGACATAGTACACTTGCTTCTCAGGTGATCTCCAACCTCCCTGTAGCAGTTTACTTTGTTTTTTGTTTTGTTTTGGTTTGTTTTTGAGACAGGGTCACCTTATGTAGTCCAGGCCGGCCTTGAACTCAAGGAGAGCGATCCTCCTGCCTCAGCCTCCCAAATTCTAGGATTAAGGTGTGCTCCACCACACCCGCTTTTAATTTACCGTTCCTACGCAAACTTCATTTAGACCTAACAATAAAGGCTGCCAAGAATCTGCTGGAAAATGAATCTTGGGTTCAGAGAATGAGGCAGATCGTAGTTCTGTGTCATTTCCTGTGCATTGTGGTCATTTTCTAACAGAGGCTCCTCTCACCAAGCCCCACTCCCAGACCACAACTCTGCCTGGTCTCAGCCTCCCTCACACAGCTGCCGGCCCAGCTCGTTCCTGGTGCCTCACACACGGACAGCTCCCAGACCCCGTCTCAAAAAGCATAGCGGAGGATTCATGAGCCTCCAGGAGTCTGGGACAGGAAGGTCCGTGGTGTGGCTGCCAGGGAGAGCCTGTGCACCCAAAGCCATTAGGAACCACTGAGCTTTTTAAGAAGCCCCGTGGGGACCCCTGGGCCTCAGCTGTGATGGGCACTGTGTGCTTCAGGGCCGTCTCGTGGCTTTCCTGAGCCCTGCTGTGCTCCCAGGAAGGCGCTCCAGGGCTATCTGTCCAGGGCGAAGAGCTCTGTTTTGACCAGCCATGGCCCAGGTGGGCTCTGGGCTAGTTCTGCTTCACAGCCAGGACGGGCCAGGGCCCTGGAGGAGGGGCGCCAAGACACCGGGGAGCCCCGAAGTCACAGCCCAGGCTCCACAGCCAAGTGGCCGGCCGGCCTCGGAATTCTGACTGCGTGGGGCCTGGCCTGTTTCCCTCTCCCGGGACGTCAGGGTTCCCTGATGGGCACTGTGTGGGCGGCACTGGGGGGAGGGGGTGCCAGGCCCCTTTGCCGAGCTGCATAAGAATCCCCTACTGTTCGCCAGCTCCTTCTACCAAGCAGTGTATGGAGGAGATGCCTTGGGTGCCCAGAAAGGACAGAGCCCTGGTTGTTGGGCAGCTCCTCCCTAGCCGTGTGCGGGTGCACGTGTGGGTGTGTGGAGCAGCCAGTCTCCTGCACAGGGATGCCCGTCTCCAAGGCAACCAGAGGGGCGAAGAGTGGCGTCCTTCCTGGTGGAGGCTGGATGGTCCCGTCTCAGGTGGGGCTCACAGTGCTGCACTGCAGCAGGGGCCTGGCACAGAGGTGAGCCTCGCCCCCGGGCTCATGCCAGCTGTGGACACAGGCTTTGGAGAGAAGGCCAGGGTTGGCGTGTCTGAGAGCCCCACAGAGAGTATCCAGAAGTAGCCACCAGTCCGTGCACACCCAAGCAGCTGTGGTCCTAAATGTCTGGTTTTCTCTCTCCTCAGAAATCAACGACCGAGAACAGAAGTTACACGCCCTTAAGGAGGTATTAAAGAGGTTCCCGAAGGAAAACCATGAAGTCTTCAAATATGTCATTTCTCACCTGAACAAGTAGGTTGTGGGCTTTCTGGCTGTTTTCCTCCTGAGGGTCAGTTAAGAGCTGTTACCAAGACTCCCTTCTCAGCCTGGTGCAGGGTCGGACCCAGCTGGCACTGAGGGGTCTGCCAGGGTTGCTGCTCGGCTTCCTCCCTGGGCACCCCGGGCCCTCACAGCAACGCGTCCTCGGGTCTTGGTGCTGGTGCTGCATGGCGCCCCATGTGCCCAGCACCAGCTAGCGCACGTGGCTTCAGCTGAGCTTGCAGGGCACTTTATGGAGCCTCTGCCCTTGCTCCCCCAAGACAGCAGACGGGGAGATTCTCGGTGCGTACTGTTGGTACGTCCAGATGTGGGTCCTGGCAGCACCCACAGTCCTGTGTTTCTGCTCCAGGAGGGGCCTGCCAAGGGCAGGAGTGAGGTGCTGCAGGCACGGCAGCTGCTCTCAGAGGAGTTGCCACCCAGAGAGGCTCGCTGGCAGCCGGCAGCGTTACTCACGCAGCTCTGGCCAGGACTCCCTCTCCCTGCACAGCCAGGCGTGCTGCGCCGAGTTGTCCAGAGAGCCGTCGGCCCAGGCTCCGCAGAGGAGCCGCCTGGGTTCTCGGGCTGAGGGAGGGTGGGGAGCACTGGGCGGGGACCTGCGCAGCCCTGACTAGCTCTGATGTCACCTGCAGAGTCAGCCACAACAACAAGGTGAACCTCATGACCAGTGAGAACCTCTCCATCTGCTTCTGGCCCACGCTGATGAGGCCGGATTTCAGCACCATGGACGCGCTCACCGCCACGCGCACCTACCAGACAATCATCGAGCTCTTCATCCAGCAGTGCCCCTTCTTCTTCTACAACCGGCCCATCAGTGAGCCCCCGGGCGCCGCGCCCAGCTCCCCCTCTGCAGTCGCTTCCACCGCCCCCTTCCTCACCTCCGCGCCTGTCACG
>NW_022900931.1:63393347-63413667 GCF_012274545.1 Fukomys damarensis
CCGGTCCGAGGGAAAACCACCACGGGCCAGCCGTCACCCCCTCAGTCCCCACCCCCCCCCCCCCAGTCTCCGATGCAGCCCCTGCTCCCCTCCCAGCTGCAAGCCGAACACACGCTGTGAGCCGCCAGGACGTGGGGCGACAGGAGAACCAGTCTTCTCCCTGGCGGGGTGGCATTCGGCCTGGGACAAAACCAATTCGGCAGGGCAGGGCAGGGCCAGAGGTCCCCGCCCCTGTCCTTCTCAAGACCTGAGCGGTGGCACCAGTCAGCGGTCCCCACAGGCCAGGCTCTCAGGCACCCTGAGCCCTGTACCGCGGGCCTGGTGGCTGCAGGCAGCTCTGTGGACGGGCCCTGTCCGCCCATCTGCACACGCCAGCCTCAGGGTGCCACCTGCTTCTGTGGTGCCCGCTCCTGGGACAGATCCCAGCCTCTGCCCGGGGAGCAAGGTGTTCTGAGAGGAGGCTGCCCAGCCGGCTGCACCCTAGAGAGAACACATCCCATCCCTCTGGTCTCCGCCTCTTCACATCTGCACACACGCTGGGGTGAGGGGTCCTTGGGAGCTTTGGCGCCCCAGGTCCGTGCGGGGTGTCTGCCCAGCAGTCAGAACCGTGGGAGGAGAGCTTCAAGCCTGGACCAAGAGGCCGTGCCTTCCCCAGCCGAGCATCCGCTTCAGGACTTCTGGACACATTCCCTTCCCAGCAGAGCACCACTGGAACGAGTGAGACGGACGGGGAAGACACCCCGGAAACAACACCACGGCCAGGGCAGGCGGTGGGGGCGCCCTGGCCCTAAGAAGATGGTTTGAGCCCTCGGGGGAGCTCCCGATGCTGCCCTGCGGAGGCACCACTCCTTCGTGCCAGCCTGGCCGGGACTCGGGGTTGGCTGGGGACGGCCACGGTGGGAACATCTGGACATGGGCTGGCGTGGGGCACTGAAGAAATGGTGATCCACGCAGCCTACACAGGAATCCTTCGTGCAGGGCGCAGGGGAGTGGAGGGCACAGCCCCCTGCCCGTCCGACAGCCTGGTCCTCCCAGATAACCCATGAGCCCCTCCAGCACAGCAGTTCTGCTAGATGGCTGTCCCCACCGCCCAAGGGTCCATCCTCATGACGGCCACCACCTAACACTAAGGTCCCTGGGCCTGGGAGACTGGGGCAGAGGGCCCTGCACCGCCCCACCCCGGGGCCTGTCATTGCACTTTAGAAGCAGCTTGTGTGGCAAGTTCGAAGGGGCCTGGCGGGGTAGGAGGAATGTCCCCCACCTGCACCTCCCATCCAGGTCCCCCTTTGGATAAGCTGGCCGTGTCTCCAGTTCCTGGGACCAAATAAGGTGCTTGGAAACACTAACTTAGCCTGCAATCGCACCACCCTCCCAAGAACGCGAATCCAAATCAAGCCCAAGGTACAGACCCTGTGGAGATGCAGGTGGGCAGGTGTCCTGTCAGCCGAGGTTGGCAGCCTGGCCTGTGGCTCTCAAACCCCTGCAGCACTGAGCCTGGGTATCGTTTAAGCTCTCTACTTCCTAGTCTCGCTCGGCCAAGGAGTTGGGGCAGCACGGGACTTGTGTGAACAGGCAAAGGCAGCCACATCCCCTGCTGGGCCGGGCCGCCATCCCTGGGGCCGCCGCGTCCTCCTGGGGCAGGTGTCCAAGCTGGCACTAGGCAGAGCGGCCCGGAGCTGCCATCGTCCCCTCACTTCCGCTTCTCCACCTTGGCCTCCTTGCTACTCCTCCAGGCTGGGGGCCGGAGGACAGACCGTCCCTCCGTGCCACGGTAGCGGGGTCTGAGCGTCACCCCGGGTCGGGCTGGTTGGGCACAGCCTGACGATGTGCAGAACGCTGCCCGCCCTCCAGTCCACTGGGACCCCAAGCTCCGGAAAGCGCTTCCGTGTGGTCTCCGTCCAGGACGGGAGTGGGGCGGCACCGCCCCTGCCCATGACGCCCGGGTGGTGCGCTGGATCTGACGCCACTCTGCTTGGCCCCCAGCTGCTGCAGGGAGGGTGGCCGGTGTCACGTCGGTGTCACTGCACCACGTCGCCCTGTCACGTGCCATCACTGGGCATTTTCGGGAGGAGCACGAGATCAGTGCTTCTGAGTCTCCCTGCCCCAGAGGCCCTGCGGCCGAGGGTGACGTCACAGGAGCGCTGTGGCGGTGGCTGCGGTCCCCACGGTAGACTCCCTGGGCCTCCCCCCCAGCCCCCCAAAACCTGACGGTATGTCGGCTGCAGCATGTTGTCATCGTGTCCTCTCTGGCTGTGCTCCCTCCCCTGTCCTGTGAGCCTCGCTGCACTGCAGTGGCCGGGAAGGTCCCCTTGTCCAGGCAGGTGGCTGGGCCGGGTCGGGCTGGGCCTGGGGAGGACGGACCCCTCAGAGCCATCTGGGGTGGCACCTGCTGTGCCCTCCTGGCCACCCCGTCCACTCGACCACAGCTTTCCGCGCAGTGAAGACAAGGCGTAAGTTATTGTTTGCATCGAGGAATCATGTTCCCTGTGTACATTTTAAAAAGAAATGTCTCCAAACTGTATGGGAATAAAACTTGTTTGAAAATTTGGAATAGTGCTGCTGCCAGCTTATTTTTCTGGTACTTGTATTTTCACATGTTAAATGATCTTTATATATGTTGAATTAACAAATATTTTGAGTTTCCTGAGAAAAACAAAAGCATATTAATGGTATTGAAATGTGTTAGTAGTCTGGCCGTGTGCCCAAAATTCTGTTTCTCAGCAAAAGTGGAGAACTGTATGTAAAGAAAGTATAACAGTTATTTCTTGTATTTTAGGGGCTTTAACCAGCACCTCTTCTAGTTGGTGTTAGGAATGTTGGCTTAATTTCCACTTTTTTCTTTAACACGTCGTGGGTTTTTGAGGCTCCAACCTGATTAGTGCATGGTCAGCCCTCACGAAGGCTGAGGCATCTCTGCAGGAGGTGTTTTGTTTGGTTTTGTTTTTTAAAATCATGTATTTGCTACCAAGTATTGTACTTGTCTCAATGGGAATGGTGTAAAAAACTGAAAAGGCCTTATGTGAAATGTATCATAGTTAATAAATCAATCTTATAAAAAACCAAACCGGAGAGATAAAGGGGCCTCCTCCCGGGGCGGCACCCCCCACCCCAAGGGCCACCTTCTTCCGGTCCCTGCATCCAGAGTCCCCACTCGGGTCAGGTGCCCTGTCTGTGGGGGACAGAGTGAGGCGGTGAGGGCGGCGGTGCAGAGGGAGGTGCTGGCGCCAGGGGCGCAGCTGGGGTCTCTGAGTGGAGGAACGCAGTGCTCCCTGCCCCCCAGGCGGCTCCCACAGAAGCCCTGCCGAGTGGGGATGGAACCCAAGACCTCCACATGGTGCTACATCTCCATCTGTCCTTGGAACCCTCCCGCCTCAGCCTTCCAGTGTCAGAGTGATCTGCCCCACTCCCTTCTCCCCACCATGACCCTAGTCCAGGTGCGCCTGGACAGGGACCCCACACCCACTTAAGAAATATCTTTTGGGCCCAGGGGTTTAGCTCAGTGGCGCCACACCTGCCTCACATGTGCAAGATCCTGAAAAAACAAAAACCCTGCCCCTTCACCTTACCCATAGCAGGAGTAAAAAGTCAGATGCCTCTACCCGGCCACTGAGGACAAGGCCAGAGGCTCAGAATCCACGGCCTGCCCGGGCAACCGGTCCCGCACAAGGGGCCCCGGTGCTGGGGACCCCCGCTTGCTCGCTGTGGCTGTCGGCCAGGTGGCCCTCAGACACGCGCCTCGACCTCCCTGGGACCCAGCCTCAGCCTGGGCTCCTCCCGGGGGTCCGAGCCTGACCTGACAGATCTGTGCTCCGTGCCCTTCCCGTGAGACTAGAATCCCTCGTGGATTCCGGCCTGTGCCCTCCACTCACGGGCTCCAGTGAGAGCCCACAGCCCAGCTGCCAACCCCTTCTCCACACCTGTCCATCTTCAGCTCACCCACAAGCCAGAGACAGCCGGCTGTCACAGTCCCCTTCCCGGCAGCCTGTGCACCTTCCACGTGGCCGCACCTCCCTGGCCCAGCCTCACCCCACATGTGCCGCCTCCTGCAGCCACCAGCCTCCTCCCCTTCCCGGCGCCACATCGCACCCCGGGAGCTTTTTACACTCAGCGTCTGGCCCAGATCATCTGTCCCGAGGGTCACAGCCCCTCTACCCTCTGCCTTGGGCCAGGGCCCGCCCACCTCAGGCCGTTTGTGGCTCTGCCTCCCTTGCCACCCTCCTCCCACCCTTCCACCGGGCCACTCCCTTCTCTAACCCTAACCCTGACCTCCAGGCTAGGGTTCCTTAGCTGTTGAAGGAGTTCGCTACAAAAACTACTTTAAGAAATACCTTTTGGCCCCGGGGATTTAGCTCAGTGGTGCCATGCCTGCCTCTCATGTGCAAGGTCCTGAGTTTGATCCCAGTAAGTACCAAAAAAACAAAAACAAAAAAATATCTTAAAAAATAAAAGCTCTGCTGGGGATTTAGCTCAGTGGTTCTGGTGCCTGCCCGAAAGCACAAGGACCCGAGTTCAATCCCGGTACAAAAAAAAAAAAGAGGCAATAAAAATAAAATAAAAGTTCCAAGAGGGGGCCGGGGATTTATCTCAGTGGTTCCTCTGCCTTCCTCCCAAGCTTAAGGACCTGAATTTGATCCCTGGTACCAAAAAGAAAAAAGTATACCTCAAAAATAAAAGTTCCAGCCTCACGTGGTGATGCACACCTGCAATCCCAGCATTCGTGAGGCTGAAGCAGGAGGAATGCCACGAGTTGAGGCCAGCCTGGGGTACATAACAAGACCAAAGAATAAATAAATAAAAATCTCAGCACTGTAGGAGGCTGCGGCAGGAGACCAACTCGAACCCAGTGTGGGCAGTTTCTCAATTCACTAAGACCCTATTTTAAATTATAAATAAATGATAGCTAAATAGATAAGGGTGGGAATGTAGCTCAATGCAAAGGCCCTGGATTCAAGGCCCAGTGTCGAAATAACTTCATGATAAACAAAAACTAAGATTCAACACAGATGAATCAGTAACAGTACAGCGAGCTGTCCTGGAGCTTTAGGATGGAGGAGACCAGGAGCTCAGCTGGGAAGCCGGGCTCAGTACATGTGGAGGAGGCGGGGCTCTGGATGTGCTGCGGGTCGAGGCGCCAGAATTAGTAGAAGACAGAAGATCCAGGCAGGGAGCCAAACTTCCAGGACAAGGCCGGGGCAGAGTGAGCCGCGTTCCTCCTTGTGGCCGCCAGGGGGAAGTAGAGCGCCGCCCTGCCCGGCCTCGGTCGCTGCTGACAGCGCCCTGCCCAGGAGCAGCGGTCGCAGAGTGGAAGCCGCGCGTGTCCCGGGTCCGGCCCAGGATCCGGGGCAGGACCCCACCGTTCCCTTCGCTTCGTCCATCCATCCACGCTCCCACTCAGTCACCCAGGGTCTCCCAGACAAGAGAGTAAGTTTCAAATTTGTCTCCGGGCACTGGGGAGCCACGGAGGTTTGAGCAGCAGGGAGACTTGGCCAGAGATGAGGCGCTGGGCCAAGGAGAAAGGAGGGATTTGAGAGCCACAGCAGGAGAGCCCTGACTCTGCGAGGGGTCTGGGGTGTTACCTGGCCCCGTCCTGGGAACCGAACTCAGGGCCTTGGCACTGAGCTACATCACAAGCCCTTTTTTTTTTTTTTTTTGAGAAAGGGTCAAGCTATGTCACTAAATTGCCCAGCTAGCCTCAAACTTCCCATCCTCCTGCCTCAGCCTCCCTAGTAGGGAATGGACCCTGAGGGGTGAGAGTGACCTCCCAGCGGAGCCCTGGAGGAGGCAGCTGAGGTGGCGATGCTGGGGACATTCTCAAGGCAGAGCCGCGGCCCCTGGATGTGGTGTGGCAGAAAGGGAAGAGTGTGACTGCCACTGACAACCTGCAGGATGGCACTGCCAGCCAGGCATGGTGGCTCACAATCACAGCTGCAATCACAGCACTCTGGAAGGCTGAGGCAGGAGGATCACAAGTTGAAGCCCAGTCTAGGCAACTTAGTGACTTAGAAAGACCCTGTGTCAAAATTTAAAGGGGCCTGAGGTGTAGTTCAGTAAGAGAGCCCTGAGTTCAATCTCTAGTACTGCAGAAAATAACTAATAAGTAAAGACATGCTTAGCTCAGTGGTGCCGCCACCCGCCTAGCAAGTGCAAGGTCCCAAGTTTGATTCCCGGTACCAAAAAAAACCAAAAAAGTGCTGTGGCTGTTAGCACCTGTCCTTCCTTGGGCATCCCACCCTACGTCTCCACATTCCTGAGGCTGAAGTTCAGGCTGCTTTTGGCCCAGGATGGGAGGGGTGCCTGCCCCCCCGCACTGGCTCCTGAGCTTCCTGCAGAGCTTGAGTCCACGGTCCCTGACTTGTAGCCACCTCCCTGCCTTCATCTCCCTCCATGGCCCACACATGCCTGTGTCTGCATTTCCCCTTTGTGTGTGTGTGTGTGTGTGTGTGTGTGTGTGCGTGTGTGTGCAGCACTGGGACGGAACCCAGGACCTTCACAGTGCCGGGATTATAGGTGTGCACCAACACGCTTGGCTTCCCCTTCCTGTAAGGACAACAGCCGAACTGCTTTAGGGCCAGCTGAAGGGCCTTATTTTAGCTGAGTCACCTTTGTGGAGACCCTGCCTGTGTCCAAATAGTCACCTTCGGAGGCACCCGGGATCTGGACTGTGAGGGTTTGGGGCATGCGCAGTTCAGCCCACAGCCCCCAACTCCTGATAACTGTGAACTGCATCCATCCAGCCACTCCGTGCAAAACACGTCTGCCTGGTTTAAATAACAGTAACAGTGATAATGAGGTGGACCGTGTGCATGAAGGCCTTTGCTTCAGCCAGACATTGTGATCCCAGCACTTAAGAGACTGAAACAGGAGGATCTCAAATCCCAGGTCAGCGTGGGCTAGGTAGTAAGACCCTGTCTCAAAAAACAAACAGAAAAATAGGATCACTGCTACTGGATCTCGCTTTGTAGTCCAGGCTGGCCTTGAACTCAGGATGGAGCCCAGGCTGGTCTCGAACTCACAGTGATCCTCCTGCCTCTGCCTCCTGAGTGCTGGGTTTACAGGCGCGCACCACCATGTCCAGCTGAGATTCTATTTTTGAGGTGCATGTAGTTATGGGCAGATTTCACTCATTTTTTGGGGAGTACTATTACCCCCATTTCACAGATGAGGATCATGAGGCCCAGAAATCAAGCAAGCTGCCCAAGCTCACAGACAGAACCAGAATTTGAACTGGAGCCATTTGAAGCTAAACGTGTGCTGTCCACAGCCCAATAGGGAGGAATGAGTACATTTAAACCAGTCACCGGAACCCCCCCAACACATACTCTCACTCAGTGCACACCAAAATGCTTGTCCCTTCCCTTGGTTTCCCCTCATGACAGGGAGCTCACTATCTAGAAAGGGGCATGCTGTCCTTCCCGTCTCCCATCTCTTCCACCTGGGCTGCTTTGGGCACAGCAGAACCTCTGTATTCTGACTAGAAAATATGAGCACAGCACAAGACGGACAAGGAGGGCTGACAGCAGCTGACAGGCCAGGAGCTGGGCTGGGGAACTGGGGCTCCCTTGGGCCTCCTGCCTGGCACACTCCCCACCCTGCTCTGAGCCCCGTGTCCACATCACTCCCACCCCGTGCCCCTGCGAGCAGGTGGCCCTAGAGAGCACGGGAGGGGCTGTCCCTCCGCACAGGCCCAGGTCACTGCTCTGGCTCCCCCAGCCCCCAATTCTCTAGGCTGTGTCTGGAGCCTCCTGTGAGACACCAGGGCTCCTGGGGTGAGGCAGCTTGGTACCTACCCCAGCCAGAAGCTGCCATCAGGGCACAGAAATCAGGAAACAGCCACCCAAGTCACAGATGGGGCAGTAGACCCACAATGGCAGGGGAGGGCACGAGCATGTGTGCGTGCGGGCATCCAGGCATGCACAGGGCATATCCCAAGGTTAGGAGGACGCCCAGTGTAGCCCGTGTCAGGCAGTGGCACCTGGGCCCTTTTTACAAGCCTGTTCTTGGGGTGCAGGGATGGAACCCAGGAGTTCAGCTCAGCCCTTTTTATCTCACTTTGAGACAAGAGTGGCTAAGTGGCCCAGGCCAGGCTGAAACTTTTAACCCTCCTGCCTCAGCCTCCCTAGTAGCTGGGATTACAGGCCTGCAGCATGGCACTCGCCTGAAGCGGGAGTGTTGTCGTTGTTTGGTTGGTTGGTTGGGTTTTTTTTGTTTGTTTGTTTGTTTGTTTTTGCTGTACTCCAGATCAAACTGCTACAGAAGGAACTGGTAAGTGACACACAGAGACACAAAAGTGGGTAAAACAAAAATGTTTACTTTGCTAGCAAAGGGTCGGCCTGCACCAAGAACTGTGCCATGTGACCGACTCCGGGCTGGGTTACAATCTGCCTTTTATAGGAGTTTTATCATCATGACCTCATTTTAGGTAGCTCGATAAGACACTCCAGTTCATTTGATGCCCATCACAGATGTCATGGTCATAAGACAGCTTAATTTTAATGTAAACATAGCATCTTCTTTGTGGTTAGGATTTTTATCTTTAGGATTCACCTAGTTAGCTATTCTAGCCCACAAGATGGGGGTCGGGGTTAGGAAAGCAGGACTGGTGATATTCCTTTCATCTTAACTCTTATAGTTATATGATTTACAAAAAGCATAGGGTTTAGGGTCTAAGTGTACTTTGCTTGCAAGGTATGGCGACTGTTATCTCAGTTTGAGCATCTGGTCCCACCCTGGGGATGAGGCTAAGCACCTCCAGCATCTGTTAATCTTATAACATTTTAAACTGGGGCTACGTGCCTTCAAGCTTTGTAGTTAATGATAAAACTCTGGTACTGTTGTCCTAAGAAACAAGCAAAGCAAAGCAAATTACAGAAGCGAAAGACAGGGGTTATTCTGCAGTTCCTTAACATTCTGTAGGTTTCAGGCTATTTACAGGAGGTCTCTTTACCATTCCTCCCTTTGACTCTGGGGTAATTCTTTACCCCTCATTGAATTCATTTCATTTTTCGTTATTCTGAATAATTAGCATTTGATAGTGTTGGGCAGCAGCTACCCCTTGGCATTTGAGTTTAGATACCCACTGTACTGTAGAGGGACCCAACAGGACAGCAGCAATACAATAACTTGGCCCTACTAGAGTGCTGACCCAGGCTTCGCGTGCCAACAAGTTGAGGCCAAAATTGTATGTTGGGTCCTCTATACCAAATTCCTTTCTGAGCACCTTAATACGATCCCTTGATTTATCTGGAGATTCTTGTATTGCTCCAGATTTGTTTGTGTAATAACAACATTCTTCCCCTAAAACCAGGCAGGCACCTTCTCTCTGAGCAGTGAGCATTCAAGGTCCCTCTATTTTGTAACACCACGTCAGCCAATGAGTGTAGCTGAGTTTCTAAGGCTCCAACAGCATCTCGCATTTCCTCCGGGTCCTTTGTGATTTCCTGTCCTAAGGCCATGAACTGCCGCTGCCTCAGGCCGAGGCTGTGGCGCGCAGAGGGAGGCTGCCAGCTGTAGCTAGTCCTGCTAATATATGGGGAACGATTGGTTCTGTTTTTTCTTGTCATCGCTGCTCATCGCCGCGACCTGTAAAGGCACTGTTCTCATTGCTGAAGGGGTGTGGACAAGTTGAGGATTAAGATCCCCAAAGCACATGAACCTGTTGAGTGTTTTGAAATCACCCTAAAAGCACCATGTTTACAGAGAAACAAGGTTCCGTTTGGAGCAGAGTGATCGCCAACAGTCGAAGACAAATCAATAGCATTAGTGCGAACTGCTGAGACAATGTGTGATCTCTGAATGCCAAGAAAGCAAGCTGCATGACCGATTCCACCTACCGGGTACTGAGCAGGGTACACAGCAAGCTTCGCTGGCTCTAAGGGCAGGTCATCGTGACGCCAAGTGCCTGACAAGGCCTCGTGGCGAGTGGTGCGCAAGCCCAGCGTCAACTGTTGTCTGCTTGCAGCAGCAGTGAATGAGTTCCGTTAATTAAATCATACCAGTGAATGCACATCTATTCCTGTATAATCCTTTGGATGCCCTTTCAGTACACCTTGTATCTCCTACATCACAGGAGTTTTCCCTGGTTCTGGAGGAGTGTCTTTCCCGACCTTTTTAACTTGCAGAACCCACCTTTTCAAATTCTGACATCCATGTCCAGCAGTTGACTGATGTCCCATACGAACATGAAAAATGACTCCCCGCAGTAACTCATGTGCCAGGGTCTAGCGATATCGTCACATCAGAACTATTTAACCATATTCGAGTTTTGTCTGAACAGTATACCTTTTCCTGTGTGTATCGCTCATAGTCGAGGATGGTGCCAGGGTTTCCATAATGTTCTTTCAGGCAGGGATCAAAGAAAAGTGTGAGGGGATGTCCCTCTGGTTCCCATTTAACAGTTTCAAAGGTTACATATTTCTCATCAAACCCATCATCTTTAGGTTTACAGATTCTCTCTCTCTCTCTCTCTTTTTTGGCTTTTTGAGACAGGGTCTCACTATGTAGTTGAGACTGACCTGGAACTCACTGTGTAGCCCAGGCTGGTCTTGAACTCACAGCGATCCTCCTGCCTCAGCCTCCTGCGTGCTGGGATGACAGGCGTGCGCCACCACACCCGGCAGGTTTACAGAGTCTTAATTCAAAAACAAAATAACCCATAACCCTCTGACACAACAGAAGAGTCCACAGTGTCCTGGTTGCAGTCCTCATTCTTTAGCTGAGCGTTGCCCGTCTGCCTCCAGAGTGACAAGAGGAGGCTTCGAGTGCTCTGTCTCTTGGAGTCGCAGTTCTTGGAGTCCTCTGGATAATAAGCTCGTTTCACCCTGGATCCACGGTTGGACTTCAGCCACCTGGACAGCTGTGGAAGTAACCATAAGTGCCTCATACGGCCCTTCCCATATGGGTTGTAAAGGGGTCTTTTTCCAATTTTTAACATAAACTTGGTCCCCTGGTTTTATCAACTGGGCAGGAGTTAACATAGGGAGGTCCTCATTTCTAATTTGCCCCTGAATATTTTGGAATATTTTCTCCAATTCTAACAGTTCTAATTCCAGCGTGGAGGAACCTAACTGAGATACATTTCCAGTAAAGTCTCTTAAAATCCATGGCAGTCTCCCAAATAAGACCCCATATGGGGAGAATCCAGTATAGCCTGGGGTGTTCCTTATCTTAAGAAGAGCTAAAGGGAGAAAACTGACCCATGGCCCCAGTGCTGTCAAACAATATTTAGTTAATACGTTCTTCAGAGTGTGATCATCCTTTCTACCTTCCGGGAGCTCTGGGGCCGATATGCAGTGTGTAGATACCATTTTATATGCAATAAATTAGCTCGATCTTCTACAACCTCTGCTACAAATGCTGGCCCGCTGTCACTGCCTATAGAGAGGCAGGCCAAACCTTGTACTTATCTCCTTTAATAAAACTTTGCATTCTTTGGAAGCCTTCTCCGTCCTTGTAGGGAAGGCTGCAGGCCATCCAGAGTAAGTACAAACACATACCAACAGATATTTATAACCTCTGCAAGGGAGACCTCTGTAAAGTCTATTTGTACGTCCTCAAAGGGGGTTGTGCCCTTCCGTTGTATTCCAGGTGGTGCTCTGGGCCCTGAGGTTGGACTTATTTTCTGACAAACCTGCCATCTTTTTGAGACTTGTTCACACAAAGCAGAAATGTGAGGTATGAAGAAGTACCTCTCTAACAGTGTTCGGAGGGCTGCCTTTCCCCCATGAGTAAAGTCATGATATCTTTTAATCCAACTGCGCTAGTGTCTCGGTATCAGCATCCTGTTGTCTGGCAGGATCCAAACAAGGCCTTGTTTCTCAGCCAGTTGTTTCCTAGCCCATACGTTCTCTTTATCCGAATAGTCTTTAGTAGCTAGGGTCTATAGTGTCTAGCATTGCACTTGATTATTTTACCTTTTCATTTTTGGTGGCCAGAGCAATGTCACTGCTACTTTATTGGGTTCCCATACTGTCTCCAACAACTGCATTATTTTCTGTTCATTTGTTTTGTTTTGGTTTTTGGTTTTTCTTTGGTACCGGGGATCAAACTTGGGTCCTTATGCTTGTGAGGCAGGAGGCGGAACCACTGAGCTAAATCCCTGGCCCTTCTGTTCTTTTTTTTTTGGTTTTTTGAGACAGGGTCTCACTATGTAGTGAGACTGACCTGGAACTCACTATGTAGCCCAGGCTGGTCTCGAACTCACAGCGATCCTCCTGCCTCAGCCTCTGGAGTGCTGGGATTACAGGTGTGTGTCACCATGCCCAGCCCCTCCTGTTCATTTTTAATTTGTTTGTCCTCCGCTGTGAGAAGACCACGTGCTTTATGTATTATGCCATGAATATGTAGGTAGCGAAGGCACAGTGAGTCTGTATAAACATGCACCCTCTTCCCTTTGCCCATCGGAGAGCCGGTACGAGTGCCCATGGCTCCACTCACTGAGCTGACCATCAGGTGGGGAGGGGTCCCGCTTGGGCCACTTTGTCCCGAGTCGTTACTGCATAGCCAGCACAGTGTACCTCGTTTTCCAAGAAATTGGTCCCACCCGTGAACAGGACAAAATCAGCATCAGGCAGCGGGGTTTCCTGCAGATCCGGATGATGCAAGAACAGCTCCTCGGTGACACTGAGACAATCGTGGTCAGGGGGCCCAGGTTCTGAGGGCAAAAGGTAGCGGGATCCAAGGTTTACCTGGAACAAATGTAGGCAGGGATTGTCACAGATGAGGGCCTGATACTGTGTGACTCTATTATTTGAGAGCCACTGAGGTCCTCTGCTATTTAACAGTTCAAGGACAGCATGGGGAACCCGAATAGTCATTCCTGTCCTAGGTTAGCCTGTCAGCTTCCTTAGTCAGCTCAGAGACCGGGGGCCATCCCTTTACAACTGGATCCACATTTTTAGAAAGATATGCCACTGGCTGGCTGCAGGGGCCCACTTTTGGGTGAGCAGCCCCAAGGCAGGATGGCTTCTTTCAGTCACGTACAAAGTAAAAGGTTGAGTCACATCTGGAACTCCCATGCAGGGGCAGCAGAGAGGGTTAATTTTAACCTTTTAAATACTGACTCTTGTTCTTCACCCCATGACAGTTACTGTCCTTCTGGGCCTTTGAAGTCTTCATATAGGGGCTTGGCTATATCTGCAAACCTCAGAATCCAGATTGTGCAGAAACCTGCAGCTCCTAAGAATTCTCTCGGCTGCTTTCATGTTGTAGGTCCTGTGATGGTGCTGCTTGCTTGCTTTCATTCCCTATGCAGTGCTTTCCTGTAGGAGTTTGGAATCCCAAAGATTTGACTTGCTGTACACAAATTGGAGACTTTTTCCATGAAAGTTTATATCCTGCCTCTTGAAGCAGCATTAATAATCTCTTAGTGCTGGGCGTGGTAGCGCACGCCTGTGATCCCAGCACTCTGGAGGCTGAGGCAGGAGGATGCTGTGACCTCGAGAACGGCCTGGGCTACACAGTGAGTTCCAGAGCAGTCGGAACTACATAGTGAGACCCTGTCTCAAAAAAACAAAACAAAACAACAACAACAACAACAACAACAACAATAATAATAATCTCTTAGTACCTAGCCAGCATTCTTCCCGAGATGGGCTACACTATAGTAAATTGTGGACATCTTGTAACAAAATGCAGCCTATTGTTCTTCAGGGAACGCTAGTAAGTCTTTTGCCGACGCTTCCCGAAAAGCACAGGGGAGTTTTTAAATCCTTGTGGTAATCTGGTCCAAATAAATTGGGTTTTAGTTCCATCATTTGGGTCTTCTCATTCAAAGGCAAAAATTGGTTGCGATAAAGGAGCAATCCAGAGACAAAAGAAAGCATCTTTTAGGTCTAAGCACACAAACCAGGCCACAGCGGGAGGTATTAGACCGACTAATGTGTAGGGATTTGAAACCACAGGATGTAGGTTACAGTCCTTTCATTTACAGCCTGAAGGTCTTGCACCAGCCTGGGATCCCCATCTGGCTTTCTAACAGGTAAAAAAGGAGTGTCCCAAGATGATTTACACTTTTTATGAGTCCAAATTCTTTAAGCAGCATAATGTGGGGTTCGATTCCCAGGCAGGCCTGCGGAGACATGGGGAGTTGTTTTTTATCTGCTGGGGCTGAGTTATCTCTTAGTTCTACCTTTAGAAGCTCTGGAGGTGCACTTTGAGCCCATACGCTTGGGAACAGTTTTCTCAGCTCTTGGGGTCCTTGGTAAGTTTCCTGATTGCCAAAACGCTACATTCATCTTCCCCATTGGTTGTCACCACCATCATATAAGCCTCATTTGGGTCTAAAGGGAAGGTCGCATTTCCTTGCTGTGGGAAGGTGACTGTAGCTCCTGGTTTAGACGGTAGGTCCTGGTCCATCAAGTGCGATGGGACACTCCGGTAAGTGTAGGAACTCATGTTTTATCTTAGGTCCACCAATTTCACATATTTCTTCATGACAAAGCTGCCACTTTTCTGACATTCCAGTGGCTCCGATTATTTTTATGTTTGTCCCTGAATAGGGCAATGGATTTCATCATTACTGAATCTTCAGCTCCACTGTCCACTAAGAAGGGCGTGTCTGGGCCCTCTGCCTTCACTTTAACCACTGGCGAGGATCAAGTGCTACTGAAGCCTGTCCCTGTACGTCACTGTATTCTTCAAAAACAGGGAGCAAAACTCCTGTTTCTTACTTTTTCTTTGTACCAGGAATCAAACTCAGCACCCTGTGCTTGCAAGGCAGGCAGTGGCACCACTGAGCTAAATCCCTGGCCCTCTGTTTCTGAATTGTTAACTTCCTGGGCCTCTTGTTTTTTCTGCTTTTCCACATTCACCTGAGCCTTCTTTGCTCCTTGCAGTTGCCCTCAGGCACCTTATGGCAATAAGGCTACTGCTATGTACGTTTTCCTCCTCTCCTCTCCCTCATCTTCCCCGTGAAGTCTTTCCTTTTCTCTGACTGTATCTCTGCTCACATACACTTTCCTAGCTGGCTGCAACGACTGGGTTATATTCATTCCTTCCCAAGTGTCCTGTTTCTGTACTTTCTGATATCGGCAGCGGACTGAGTTACAAAAGCAGGGCTCACTCGTTGCTGATTTTCTGCCGCAGTTGGATCAAAAGGCGTATACATTCTGTATGGCTCACAGAGCCTCTCATAAAACCTTTCGGGGCTTTCATCTGGTCCTGGTAGGGTTTCCGTCACCTCAATCATGTCGGTGGGCTTTTTGCTAGTGGCTTTCATTCCTGCTAAAGGTGATCAGGCTCTACAGTTTGCCAGATCTCGCTGTCCAGCCAGGACTTTCGGAGCCCAATTTGGGCAGACATTCGCAGGAAATTGCTGTTCATGCCACTCATCGGGGTTTTGTGTCCCAGGTGGCAGGTGAGGAGCATTTATCTTTTTTATCTCCCCTACCATCCTCTGAATCTCTTTCGTAGTTAACATCGCCCTACAGAGTTCTTTACAGTCTCCCCAGTTGGGACGATGGGTACAAAATATTGATTCAGACAAATGTATGTGTCTGATCCTCTGTGCAATGGGGAGTGTTTCTCTTTTCCAACTAGGTCAGTGGAGCTAAAGGCTGGTGTTCAAAAGTGATGCCTCCTCCTCCCGAGTATCTCGCAACAGCATTTGGAGGCGTGGTCCCGGCTCGGCCGACCCAGCTCTGTGAGCTATGGGGTACCACAGAGGGGGGAACGCAGGCTGCCCTGGACCGCCAAGAGCTGGAGGAGCTTGGGGAACCCCTGCCTGAGAAGGGGGTGCTATTTAATAGGTCTCTGACGTCTTTCTCAGGGTCTGGTTGGGTCTTAACATCAAGCAGCTGGGCTGCCTTGTTCACTGCACACACCTGGAGCACGGGCGCTCACGGAATTCTAACCAGGTGTCTATCTGGGCATCCACGAGTTCGCCCGAGTGGTAAACTTGTTCCAAATCAGCCTAACTTTTCTTTTGTCTACAGTTCCTCCTGGGGACCAAGACTGGGCCCAGGATAACTCACAAAGCTTCCTGAGCATCTTCGGTCTTAACTTTACCCCATAGTCCCCCACGAAGCCTTTATCAATGTTTTGAATCACACGTTCAAGAACAGTTGGTTTAGTATTTATATTTCCCACGATCACTCAATATTCCCTTGTCTGAGGATGCAGGACAGACAAAGGTGGGTGCCGCGCACAAAGGAACAACCACGCGCTTGCCTGCCTGGCCGCGGACCTCTCCACACTCTAAGGCCCATCTGAGGTAAGGCTCACTGTCACGTTAGTGTCCCATTTTGCTCAGACACCAGCCACGGAATCACAGAAACAGACAGACCAGACACGAGCTCCGGGACTCAGGGAAGGATCTTTAAGTGCAAACGCCCCCTCCCTCTGTCCTGGTGCACAGATGACACTATGTGTTGCTTTCATAGCTTGTTCCACTCTTCTAACCGAGTCTCTTTTACACACACAGTCACACGAGAACTTAACACTTTCCCTCCCTGTCACCCCTTTGTGAACTACAATACCAAATTGAGGGTATGTATCCCTGCAGCCCAGGCTGGGGCAAGTGAAACCCTCACAAGTGACAAAGAATGGAGGGTGACCAGGTCGCCACTCTGTGTCTTGTCCACAATTTAACAAAGAGCCAAGAGCGAAAGCAAAACAAACTAGCGGTTGCCCTAAGAGTCTCACCACTCGGACCATCGATCCAATTCACTCAGACACCCTCCTCCTGCTGTCTCCGTTACAGGTTTGAGCGAGCCGGCCTCTGAGTCGTAAAAAGGGAACCCAGGAAGTCCTGGGGGTGCGCCTCTTCCCTTCCAAGGAGATGGACAGCTGCTCTCTCCAGTGGAACTTGGATCAAGGCCCCACATGGGCTGTCTCAGTTAACCCTTTCCTTCCAGGCCAATGCACCAAGAAATGTTACAGAAGGACCTGGTAAGTGACACCCAGAGACACAAAATTGGGTAAAACAAGAGCATTTACTTTGCAAGCAAAGGGTCGGCCTGCACCAAGAACTGTGCCGTGTGACCAACCCCGGGCTGGGTTACAATCTGCCTTTTATAGGAGTTTTATCATCATGACCTCATTTTAGGTAGATCGATAAGGCACTCCAGTTCATTTGATGCCCATCACAGATGTCATGGTCATAAGACAGCTTAATTTTAACCTAAACGTAGCATCTTCTTTGTGGTTAGGATGTTTATCTGTAGGATTCACCTAGTTAGCTATTCTAGCCCTCAAGATGGGGGTCGGGGTTAGGAAAGCAGGACTGGTGATATTCCTTTCATCTTAACTCTTATAGTTATATGATTTACAAAAAGCATAGGGTTTAGGGTCTAAGTGTACTTTGCTTGCAAGGTATGGCGACTGTTATCTCAGTTTGAGCATCTGGTCCCACCCTGGGGATGAGGCTAAGCACCTCCAGCATCTGTTAATCTTATAACATTTTAAACTGGGGCTACGTGCCTTCAAGCTTTGTAGTTAATGATAAAACTCTGGTACTGTTGTCCTAGGAAACAAGCAAAGCAAAGCAAATTACAGAAGCGAAAGACAGGGGTTATTCTGTAGTTCCTTAACATTTTGTAGGTTTCAAGCTATTTACAGGAGATCTCTTTATCAGAACCCTGGGCCTCGGCCATGTCAGGTATATGATCTGCAGCTGAGCTACCCAGCAAGCACAGGCTGATCACACTTTCTTTCTACTGTTGTAATTTTTTAAATTTTTTATTTTCATTAATGCATGTTTGTAGGCATAATGACGATATCCCTCTGGGGACCACATAACACATCCCAGTTATTTTTTCATTCTCTTCCCCTCCCTTCTATCTCTGGGTTCCCTTAGCTTTTGAAAAAGATCTACCTTCCTGTTTCCTACTATCTATATTTTATTTTACTCTTTAAATCATTTATATGTTGGCTTTCTCATAAGAGAAACTATGCCATAAGTTAAGCTTCTGTGCCTGATTCTTATGCTGTTATAGAAGACTGCTAATGCCTGGTATGACAATGCATGAATGTAAACCCAGCACTCAGGAGGCCGAGGCAGGAGGATCACTGTGAGTTTGAGGCCAGCCTGGGCTACAGACCCTGTCTTGAAAATAAATCCCTAAAAGCTTTTTTGTTTTATAAGATATCAAATTTTGCCACATTCAAAATTAAAGCTGAAATGGTTTTTTGTTTGTGTGGTTGATTGGTTTTTTGAGACAGAGTCTATGTGTAGTTCAGCCTGGCCTTGAACTCACATCGAACCTCCTACCTCGGCCTCCTGAATGCTAGGATCACAGGAATGTGCCACCACACCTGGCTAAAGTGGTTTTTTTAAAAAGTACTCATGACTTCCAAGGATTTAGCTCAGTGGTTCTGCCACCTGCCTAGCAAGGACAAAGTCCAGAGTTTGAAAAAAAAAAAAAAAAAAAAAAAAAAAAAAGCACTCATGCCTAGATATGGTGATAAATGACTATAATCCCAGCACTCAGGAGGCTGAGGCAGGCAGATCCCAAATCCAAAGCCAAGCCCAGACTGGGCCTCTTAGTGAAACTGTCTCAAAGTAAAATGAAAAAGGGTTGGGAATGCAGCTTGATGCAAAAACCCTAGGTTAAGATTCAACCCCAGTGCCAACAAAAATAAGCAAATAAATAATGAAACCCATTACAAGATAAATAACATTTTATGAAAAATGGATTTTCCAATATAGAATGAACTCAATGAGAGGAGAGGCCTTACTCTGCATTTTCTCAGCTCTCCTAGATGTCCAGCCCTCGAGGGGACAGCAGGGTCTCCCAGGGTGCTTCTACAGTCCCCTCAGTCCTAGGAACGTGGGCTCTGGAAAGCCCACGGGACACGGGTAGAAGAATGGAGGGAAAACCAGAAAACTTTTCAGGCTGAAAACATGGTTTGGGCCAGGCATGGCAGCAAGCACCTGTGATTCCAGCCCTCTGGAAGGCTGAGACAGGAAGATCGACTTGAGCTCAGCCCAGACAATTCATCAACTTAGTGAGACCTTGTCTCAAAATTAAAAAAAATATAAAAAAGGTCTGGGCATGTAACTCATAGTAAAGGCCTTGGGTTCAACTAACTCAGAGTACCAACACACACACACACACACACACACACACACACACACACACACACACACAAGAAAAAGGAAAGACCTGTGCAAATCCTCCAGAACCAAGTCACAGTGGGAGCTATGAAATTACTTAATAGTCACAGGATGCTAGGCAGGGCGCTAGGATGAAGTGTCCTCCTTTTATAGGGGAGAAAACCAAGGCCAGGAAGGTAATTTCCTTATTCAGAGTCACACAGCAGTAAGCGGCTGAGCTGGGCCTGTGCGGGCGTGTGTGCGTGTGTGCGTGTGTGCGCGTGTGTGTGTGTGTACCGGGGACCGAACTCAGGATCTTGGGCTCACGAGGCAGGCGCAGTGCCACTGAGCTAAATCCCCAGTGAGAGCTGGGCTCTGAACCCCAGCAACCAGGCTCTCCCACTGGACAAGACCTGAGTGTGCCCGGAACCCCCACACACACCAGGACTGGCACAGCCCCTCCCAGGCCATGTCGCCAGCAGAAGCCAGTGATCCTAGCTTGACTCCTTCCCGATACTCGAATCTCTCTGGGGACACACACGGGGACAGTAGTGGCCAAGGACCATCATTGCCAGACTGTGAGGCCTCCTGTGTCTGGTTTCCTAACCTAAAACGGATCCATGGGGAGCGCGGACAGACCCTACTGTGGAGCAAAGGACTCTGGGACATACGCCCTATCTCACTGTTAACTGTGCAGCCGGTGTTCCTGGGTGCCTCGGTTTCCCCATCTGTCAAAACGACGGCTCTGCCCATGCTCTTGGGGAGCCCCTGCCAGCCACCCTCTCCTGGACCCCCCATTTCTGTTTCCACATTAAGTCCCGCAGGGGCTTTTGCTCGTGAATGCCAGGCAGCTGGGAGCCCCTGGGCAGGTTCCAGTCCTTGCGGTGGGACACACAGCAGGGCTCCTGAGACCTGGGGGTGGGGGACGCTCCCCAGGCCAAACCCTGGCCTTGTAAGCGACAGGCTGCTAGCGTGAGAGGTCCTGCCTTGTCGGAGAGGCGGTGCTGAGCCCGAGATCTCTTCTGAAAGCCAGAGTTCCCCAAGGCCTGGACCTGCGTCCCTGCAGCAGGTGCTTTGCTCGGGGCTGGGGTGCAGGGCTGCCGGGATGCAGGGTCCCCTGGGGAGCTGGGGTTCCATATTCTTCCCCAGTGCACTTATAGCGTCGTAGCTCCAGGGCTCCGACCCCGAACTTTTCCTGACCCCTGATGCTGCCGTGGGACTCGGGACTCGGACACCACTGCAGCCGGGCTCCGCGTGGGGACCTCTACCCAGGAAAGCCGCGGGGGGCGG
>NW_022900931.1:63417994-63418563 GCF_012274545.1 Fukomys damarensis
CCCGCCGGCCCGGAGCCTACGCCACTACCAGGTAGCCGGGGTGGGGTCCCGCGGGAGGCGCAGGAGGGCCCCTGAGTGCTGGAGGAGTAGGGAGCCGCAGCTCTGCATCCTGGGGTCTAAAGTGTGGGGGCGCCTGAATTCCCAAACTGCGAAAGGGCGCCTGGCTTTGTGGGTCCAAGAGAAATAGAGGGTTCAAGGAGCCCAGACACCAGGCAGTGGGCATCTATCAGGACCCCTGGCTGGGAGGCTTGGGGTGGCCCGGACCCTGGGTTAGGGAACAGGAAGCAGGGAGCCCCAAATGACCCAATCCCCTGGTCTAGGGGACCCGGTGCTCGGGGGCAAGGCGCCCTCCTCCCGGTGTGAGGCGCAGGCTAGGGGCGCCCGCGGCCGAAGCGTCGGGGTTGGGGCGCGCACTGGGGTCTGCAGGGAGGAAGTTGGTGGCGGAGATTAGAAGCCAGGGCACGTGGCGTCACCCGGAGGGACTGGGGTGGGGGTTCCAGGAGCAGGGCGCGCGCGGGGCAGGGCCCTGAGCTCCGCTCTCTCCCGCCTCCCGGGTACCGCGGGGTAAA
>NW_022900931.1:63419822-63421571 GCF_012274545.1 Fukomys damarensis
GCCGGGCTCGGTGAGTGCGCGTGTGCAGGCGCCCGCCCCGCCCCGCGAGCCGCGAAAGCTGTGTTTTGCGGCGGTTTGCGGCTGCTCTCCAGGACTCGGTTTACTCTTCTGTGAAATGGGCAGGCGGGAGTGGGGAAATTTCGTGAATTGGGGCCTAAGCCAGATCTACAGGGATCAGACCACAGGGAAACGCTACTGTTTTAATTGGGGAAGGTGAATCGTTATCCCCGCGAAAGGAGAGGCTGCGTGGAGGAGACAGAGGGAACCAACCAGGGCCCCTCTCACTAATGGGATTTGGACTTTGGTTTTGGTACTTGAGATTGGAACTCTCTAGGTAGCCCAGGCTGGCCTCAAACTCACAGCGTTGTGCTGGGCGGGGTGGCACATGCAATCCCAGCACTCGGGAGGCTGAAGCAGGAGGATTGCCCCAAATCTGAGCCCAATCTGGACTACACAGTGAGTTCAAGGCCAGCCTGAACTACATAGCAAGACCTTGTCTCAAAAAACCAACAAAACCTCACCGAGATCTTCCTACCTCAGCTTCCCGAGTGCTAGGATGACAGGCGTGTGCAACCACGTCGGGCCCACTCTATAAAGAGAGAGACCTCAGGTCTGTGGGGCCCAGAGAGGGCGCAAAGATGCGGGAGTTTGGGGAATGCCGCGCGGAAGATGGGGGCCTCGGAAGTCTCCCCGGGAACCGCGCAGCCTCGGCCACGCCCCGGCCCTGGGTGACCTCACCCAGGGGGCCGAGCACCGGCGGCGTTAGGCGACCTTCGCGAGTCACCCTGTGTCTGGCCGCCTCATGGGGCCGTTGGGCTCCGTTTACTGGATTGCGTCTGGCGCCGTCGGATCGCCCCGGATCGGGCAGGAAACAAACCGAAGCCCCTGCCGGGGGAGGCGGCCCTGCCAGTGGCCAGGACGGTGCAGCTGTGTAAAAAGCGTAGGCTCGTTAGTTTCGTCTTCTCCCAGACCCGGGCCCTGGTGCCTGGAAGTGCTATTGCCACCGTTACTGCTCCGGCTTGGCGTCGCAGGGGTCAGGGACAGGACTTTCCAGCGTCCCCGGCTGTCCCCAGCCCAGGGAAAGGCTGTCGTCGGGGTGGAGCTGGACAGGCTCCGAGTTCCTCCTGCTCTGGTGGGGGGGGGAGAAAATAGCATTGATTAAGCCCGCAATAAATCACCATTTAAATTTAAATAATCCGGCTTCGCAGGCGGTAATTAGGCGAATTGACTGGCGCGGAGAGAATGCCGCATTAGCGCCGCTGATTACTGCCATTACCTCGAACAACATGTACGCGGGGGATAAACATCTTGTCTATTGTCCCCGAGCTAGGTGGGGGGCGCCGCGGGAGCCCCAGGGTGTCCAGCGCCCCTTTTACCTGGCTGGGTGTCCTGAGGCTGTGGGTAGGGTCACAGCTCAGAGACGACACCCGGCTGCCTTCAGCAGGCCCACTGGTCTGCCAGGATATCTGCCCAGCCTCGCTGGTCCTCAGATGGGGAGATCGGGGGAGGGTCACCTCCAGCCCCGCAGGGTCCCCAGGAAGACATCAAGCACATGGTCTGAAAAGGAGGGCTCCCGGTGTCCTCCTCAGCCATAAGAGCGAGCATGGTGGCGCACGCCTGAAATCCCAGCACTCAGGAGGCTGAGGCAGGAGGATCGCTGTGAGTTCAAGACCAGCCTGGGCTACACAGTGAGCTCCAGGTCAGTCTCAACTACATAGTGAGAGACCCTGTCTCAAACAAACAAACAAA
>NW_022900931.1:63421735-63424506 GCF_012274545.1 Fukomys damarensis
TAATGGAGAGGAAATGGGGATATGGCTCAGTGTGAAGGCCCTGGGTTCAATCCCGGGTACTGAAAAATAAAAGGAAACTAAACCAAACAGTTACAGTGCTCGTTCCAGACACCCAGACCCTATGCCTGTTGCTTTTTACAAAGCCCTGTGCAGGTGCTTTGCAGAAATCCCAGGAGGGAAGCGCTGTTGTGGTTCCCCTCACGGACCGAAAGCTGAGGCCCAGGGACAGGAAGCTTTGTCCTAACACCACACCAGCGCTCCCCACACCTAGATCTCTGGTCCCTTTGGGCCTCAGACCCCAGCCGTCCCCAAACAGGAAAGTAAGTACCTGTTAAAACCTGTCCCTGGGCCTCCAAGCCAGGGAAGAGTTAGACTCCAGCCCGTGGCCAGCACCCTGTCCTTCCAAGCCCCACACCTGCACCCCAGGATGGGACCCCCCCACCAAGCACTACATCCGGGCCCTCTCCTCCCCCATCCCTCCACTTCCTCCAGCACCAGCCTCAGTCCTCTTCAGACAAGTGCATCCCCACCACAGGACCTTTGCCCTTGCCCTTTGTGGCACCAGGGACCCTTGGCCCCACCCCCCACCCCAATGCCTCTCCCACTTGCTTTCCAAAGCATGCACTGTCTTCTGCCATGACAGACATTTACCTTGTGGCTCACATCTCTCCCCCCCAATCCTTTGCTCATGGAGCCTCAAATGGCTCAGTACATAGCTGGTAGGTGACTGTGGACCCAGGTCAGAAGTGACCTGTGAGCTGAGATTCCAGGGTGAGCAAGAGGGGGCAGCCCATGCAAAGGCCCTGCGGCCAGCAGGGCCTCACTTGCTGGGTGCAGCTGAAGCCAGGAGACCTGGAGTCTGTAGGGGGGGGGAGTGCTGAGGTCAGCAGGGCCACATGCAGGGCCCCATAGCCATTGCAAGGCCCAGTAACCACCCCATGGGGTGGGGGCTGTGATGCCCATGAAGGCCGATGCAGGGAGCCCAGGGAGAGAAAGCCAGACCAGGCTGGGGCCTGGCAAGAGCTGGCAAAGGTGGCATTGGGGACACATCCTCCCCCAGGCCTTGCAGATGATGTTCATATGCTGTCAGGGTCAAGGGGCCAACGCAGGGCCAGCGTCGTTCACGGTGGTGTCCCAAAGCTGAGACGGGACGCAGGGACTTGGGGACCAGGCATCTGCTGTGCACTGGGGAGGTGCTTTCCACCCTCCCTGCCCCCACCCGCAGCATCACAGAGGGGGCTGGGGACAGGGAGGCGGCAGCAGGGGTCACCTGGACAGGTCCTGAGGAGAAGCTGGTGTCAGCGAAGTGAGTGGCCTTGGGTTGGGACCTGTGGAGGGCGTAGCTATGTGGGGTGAATCGGGGGACAGAAGCGGGTTTCCTGGAGAGGGGCTGGGAGCTGAGGCAAAAGCCGGGCTGACGAAACTCGGCAGTCCACGATCAGAGGCAGCCGGGTCCAGTCACGGGGGACAGGACCGTGAGTGGGGAGCCGCAGGCCCGGCGCCCCAGCCCGCCGAGCCCATTAACGCTGTTAATTGCAGCAGCTCAGTCTGACCCGGGCTGATCCTGGAGAGGGAAAATGAAGGAATTAGCAAAAATGACAGGGGAAAATTGCGACAATTAGCAGGCAGCATTGTTCCCGCCTGTCACCGGGCTGGCTAGAGCTGCATCTTGGGGGAGGGGTCCCCTCAGCCCCTCAGTCACTGTTCCCGCAGCTCCAGGCAAGGAGGAGCTGGGACAGCCAGAAAGGGGGGCTGCTCGGGAGAGGCGCTCGGCTTGTGCTGGGGGCGCGGGCCGCCTGGCGTTTTGAGGGTACAGGGGCGACAACAGGAGCCCGCTCTTAACCAGGCCCCGGGCTCTGCAGCCAGGCCCTCCCGTCTGCTGAGCTCACTGAATACTCCTTGCAAACCCACCTCGCAGAAGGAGCAAACAGGCAGAGACAGGGCCGGCTAGGGCAGGACCTCAGCCTGCAGGCGCCTGGGGAGTCCTTTGCCGGCCTCCCGAGAGCATGCGCTCTCCCGGGTTGGTGCACTAGGGGGTCCAAGACCCCTCATCTCTGCCAACCCCCGGCACCCACTCCTGACACGAGCACGGGGGGCTGTGCTGCCTACCTCCGTCTCCTGTGCTATCTGTCTTTCCATCTCTCTATCTCTCTGTTTACCTCTCCCTCTCAGTTTCTCTGTTTATGTGTCTCTATTCCTATCTTCTATTTAAAAAAAAAAAAATCACTGAGGTAAAATTGGCCGTTTAAGCCAAACATATTGCTAAAGGCCTGTAAGCCCAGCACCTGGGAGGCTGAGGCAGGAGGAGCCCAATTTTGAGCCTGGACAGCTCAGTGACTTAGCAAGACCCCATCTGAATATTGTTTAAATGCTGGGCTGGGGATTTGGCTCAGTGGCACCAAATCTGCCTTGCAAGGGCAAGGTCCTGAGTTCCACCTCCAGTACAGAAAAAAAAAATTTTTTTTAATGTTAAAGGAAAGGGCTGGGATAAAGCTCAGTGAGAAGTCCCTGGGTCCATCCCCAGTACCGCAAAACAAACATGATTGGCCATTTTGAAATACGCAAATCAGAGGCCCTCTGTGCGACTATGATAGAGGCCCTGTCACCTCCATCTAGTTCCAGAGCATTTCTGTAATCCCAGAAAGAGTCCCATGCCTGACCTGCGGCTCAGGACCTTGTGCTTTTGAGGCAGCCATGGTGCCACCGAGCTACATCCCCAGCCCTTGGACATTTCATATATGTGGCAATGCTTCCTTTTTTTTTTTTTTTTT
>NW_022900931.1:63424835-63432225 GCF_012274545.1 Fukomys damarensis
TTTTTTTTTTTTTTTTTTTTCAGTACTGGGGATTGAAGCCAGTACCTTGCTTGGGACCCTCCTGCTTCAGCTTCCCAGAGCGCTGTGATGATAGCTTGTACCACTGGGCCCGGCTTCATCCCCTCCTTTTGTGGTGGTGCTGGAGATGTAACCCAAGGCCTCCCACATGCTCAGCCCTGCTGTCCCTCTGACCCACACTGCAGCCCTGCCCGCCCTTTCTGGCTGAACCTTACAGTGCTCTTCGCCCTACCCACTGGTTGGCTGGGAGACGCTGGGCTTCGTTTCCGCCTCTTGGACGCAGTGACCCCTGCTGGCACGGAAGTGCGCGGACCTGCATCTGTCACAAGCCTGTCTCTCAGGCTCCTGCTCACGCCCAGCGGTGGCTCTGTGGGCAGAGTGTGTTTCCGCCCTCCCCAGCACGCACTGTCCTTTTCTTCCCATCCCAGTGGGTGTGAGGTGGCCTCTCACTGTGGTTTCGGTTTGCATTTCTCTGACGACTAGTGAGGCTGAACATCTTTCAATGTGTTTGCCACCCGTTTCCACACCTTATTTATTTATTAATTAGTTAGTTTTGGTTTTTTGAGACAGGGTCTCGCTCTGTAGTTCAGATTGCTCTGGAACTCATTGTGTAGCCCAGGCTGGTTTCAAGCTCACAGTGATCCTCCTGCCTCAGCCTCCCGAGTGCTGGGATGACAGGCGTGCGCCACCACGCCTGGCCTTCCACATCTTCTTTGGAGAAGTGTTCATTCAAGTACTTTGCCAATGTTTTCCTTCTCTGGGGAGTCCTGGATAGAATCCAAGGCCTTCACACTGAGTGACATCCCTAGAGATTTGTGTACTTATTTAGTTGGTGGGTAGTTTTTGTTTTTGTTTCTTTGAGATAAGAGTCTCACTATGTAGCCCAGGCTGGCCTGGAACTCCCAGCAATCCTCCTGCCTCTGCCTCCCAAGTGCTGGATTACAGATGTACGCTAATTCTGTGTCTTCATTTCTTGTTCGTTGTTCATCTACCTCTGACCCTGGAGCCGGGTGAGGGCAGCTGAACTGTGCTGGTCACTGCTGTGGCCTCAGCACAGGACAGGGACTGCAGGGTTCAGGCAGCTTGTGGGGAGCCCTCTCCTCTGTGCCTACGGTTTAGACCCTCCGTCGCTGGGCCCCGCACCCCGGCCTTCCCTACTCCCCAGCCAACCCCCACTGAGCCCCAGAACTCCAAGGTGGTGGTCCCAGCCCTGGAGGGACACGGGAGGGTTGTAGAGCGGCCCCTCGGGATCGCCCAGAGCTGGGTCCGCCAGACCAACGTGCCCATGCACCCTTCCCTCTGCCCCCAGCCCCCGGCCGCCGGGGCCCAGCGGCGCTGGTCTCCGAGGTCTTCGAGCAACACCTGGGAGGACACATCCTGCAGGTGAGGCCCCGACGCCGCCCCTGCTGCCACCTGGTGGCCACGCGCGGAACCGCGTTCTCTTTTCTCACCTATGCAATGAGCAGCGTGTGGACCCCAGACCGAACGCTCGCGCGCCCCCTGCCGCCTGCCCGCCCCGGTTCACCGCACCCCTCCGGGACATCCAGATTTCATTCCCGGTCTTATGCTGGGGACAGAATCCTCCCTTTTCCCGCCCTTTATTTTCCCCGGCTGCAGTCCCTGGATGGCTTCGTTTTCGCCTTGAACCAGGAAGGAAAATTCCTGTACATCTCCGAAACGGTCTCCATCTACCTGGGTCTCTCACAGGTAAGGCCCCTGCGGGCCGCCCTTCCCAGTACCCCCCCAGCCGGTGCCTGCCTTGCTCTCCTGTGTCCCCATCCCAGCACGGAAGAAAAGACATGGAATGGATTTATGATTCCTCAAATCTGTTCCCTGGAACCGCACATGGCACCCAGGTGACTCAAGATGGGAGGGGGACAACCTGAGGAAAGCAGGTGAGCTGAAAGTCCAGCTCCTCGGTGACTCGAAGGCGGGGTGCACGGAATTTCCAGCACTTGTTCATTTTTGAAAGTTTACAACAGTTCTGTGTTCGTTGCAGTATGGGGAACTGAAACCAGGACCTTCACACTGAGCTATGTAGTGCTCAGGCCATCCACCCATGTGTCTGTCTGTGTGTTTAAGACAGGGTTTAACTCAGTCGCTAAACTGCCCAGGCTTGGCTCCAGACCCTCCTGCTCAGCCTCCCGAGTGCTGGGATCACAGGTGTATACCACCAGGCCCTGCTGCTTTTCAGTAATTCTCATGGGGAGACTCTGCATGGTGCTTGAGGCTTTATCTCTGGGTGCACTTTCTGCCCCAGCTCCTGCCTCTGAGGACAGGGAGAAGCTTTGGCCTCCTGCAGAGCTCAGGCTTGCAGATTCGTTCATACAAATCACTCTCATCTTTCATCATTTTTGTAAAGATTTTGGCAAATGAGAAATTGGGAGAATTCGATGCATTTGGCGATTGGGTCCTCATGAGCAGCTTTTCAGTGAGTTGTTAGAGATTCTTGGAAGAAAAAGGGAGGGGGACTTGTATGTGAGCGCATGCGTGTGTGTGGTTGCGACAGGGTCTTTTTATGTGTTTCAGGGTGTCCTTAAACTCCCAGCAACCCTCCTGCCTCAGCCTCTCAAGTACCGGGATTACAGGCGCGAGCCATCACTCCTGGCTAAGGAAAGGGTTTTGGACAAAGAGAAAGGGGAAAGAAGGCGTTTATGTGGGGGCGGAGCTTAAGGGGGAACATTGTGAAGGGCCTGAGTTCAGCCCTCAGTACCAAAAACAACCAACCAAACGATAAAACCGAAAGTAGCACGAGGCGCGTCAGTGCTGTGGTGCAAACCTGAGTGGCTGCCCGCGCACCTCAGCCGTCCCTGCACTCCCTCTCATCGCCGGCAGGTGGAGCTGACGGGCAGCAGCGTCTTCGACTACATCCACCCCGGGGACCACTCTGAGGTGCTGGAACAACTGGGGCTGCGGGCCCGGACTCCGGCCCCCCCCACCCCGCCCTCCATCTCGTCCTCTTCCTCCTCTTCCTCTTCGCTGGCAGATATCCCTGAGATCGGTAATTCCAGGGGTCCCCAGGTGGACTGAGGGCACCTGCCTCTCTGTACTGAGCTAATCCTGGGTGTACAAAAAGCCCTTTCCTTCGAGTTGTGCAGTCTTTGTACAACGAACCAGATTCGATCTGCTCGAGCTCCCCAGAATGCCAGGTTCCCCAAGACTGAGCTTTAAGAAAGACCCCTCTTGCAGCGGGGTGGCTGGGCTTATCCAGGTCTGCACTGCTGCGCACTGGATCCTGACCCGTTCCCACGAAGCAAATCCTCTCCATTTTTCCAAAGCAGAAAATGAAGCACAGCGCAGAAAAAGCCATGTTAACCGCCCGGATCACACAGCTGTAGCCGGTTTGTCTGGCTCCAGGATCTGACCCTAACCATTCTTCCCAGTGGAAATTTACACTCTTCTGGTGGTGGAGCTCGAAGGTGCTGGTGATAACAGCGCCTTCTAGTTTTGAAAGTTTGAGGCTCCTGTCCGTAGACAGCGCTGTCCCACACTGGGTTTGCTTAGTGCAGAACCATCTAGACTTCAGCAGCAGCTGCCCGTAGCAGTCTGAGGCTCAGTCACTAGACCACTGTTATTAGACCGCATAGTGGGGTTCGCAGAATAATCTGGATTTGGCAGTTTGACGTGTGGCTCTTCCCTGAGTCCCTGCTCTGTGCCAGGCCAATGCTGGGGGACACGGTGGTGACCATGGTGGCCCCATCTTCCCCTCCTGGGACTCAGTCCTAGTGCGGAGGCTGACCTGTTCCTAGACCGGCCCCAAGCCCCAGGGAGGGAGCTAGGGCAGGTGTCAGTGAGCGTGCAGAGCCGAGGACAGGAACTCAGTGCGTCCCAGAGTGGATGTGAGAGGGACCTCGTCAGAACCCCAGGGCCGCTGGCTCTGAGCAGGGCGCACAGGCGCGGCATCTCCTCTTCAGGCTCACAACTGCGTCTCTCACCCCAGACGCCAGCCCTGCCGAGGCGCGCCCTTCCGCCCGGGTCCAAGAGCGCTCCTTCTTCGTCCGCATGAAATCCACACTCACCAAGAGGGGGCTGCAGGTCAAGGCCTCCGGGTACAAGGTGGGTGCTTGCCGGGGCGAGAGCTCTTAAATTCCTTCCAGGAGTGTCCCGGGCCGGAGCATGACCGTGACCGAGGAAACCAAGGCTGGGGACGGGGCCACACGCTGGCCCCTGTGCCTCACGCCTGTGGGTGATGGATGGAACCTGGCGAGGAGGCCGGCTATGGTCCTCCTAGCTCTCAGGCTCACCTGGCCCCTCCACCAACCATGCCCATCGCCTGCAGGCCTTTCCCCGACCACGCCCACCACGGCCGGTCCCGCCTCCCGACGACGCCCCCTGCCCGATAGCTCCGCCTCCCCAACTGGAAACCCCACCCACCTTGCTCCTCCACCAACCTCACCCCTCCTGCAGGTCATCCATGTGACAGGGCGCCTGCGGGCCCGTGCCCTAGGCCTTGTGGCCCTGGGCCACGCACTGCCCCCAGCCCCTCTGACAGAGCTGCCTCTACACGGACACATGATCGTCTTCCGCCTCAGCCTGGGTCTCACCATCCTTGCTTGTGAGAGCAGGTACCGGGGTTGGGGGCTGAGGCAGATGCAGGGGGGCTCCCAGGACAGCTGGGTTCTGCTTGAAGTCAAGGGCAGCCTGGGTCTGCAGACTCTGCCGCAAAGGGAGCCACAGAGGAGGAGGAGCCAGGGGCGGGTAAAGAGGCTAGAGAGGTGACAGCCTTGGGGGGACTGTGTCATGCTGGGGACCCGGAGGCTCTGCAGGACCCCATCCTTCCCCTGCCCTTGTCTCCCATCTCACCTCTCACCTGCTTCTCCTGGTACCTAACAGTGAACTAGTCCTGGTCCAGAGCATTCAGAGGTCCGGGGCTCTGCGCATGCTCACAGCCACCCAGGGCGGGGCAAACACACCCAGAGCACCTGCGGAGCAAGGGTTTGGACTCTGGGTGCTCTGAAGCCACCTCATCCTCCCTCTCCTGTCACCCCCAGAGTCAGCGACCACATGGACCTGGGGCCCTCAGAGCTGGTGGGCCGAAGCTGCTATCAGTTCGTCCACGGACAGGATGCCACCAGGATCCGCCAAAGCCACTTGGACCGTGAGGCCCACCTCTGACGCCATCCCCATACCCCTGTCCCCAGGAAGTTCCCCTTCGCAGCTGGCCACAGTCCATCCCGCTGAGCCCTGGCTCAGGACGGGGGCGGGCTGTGGGGTCCCCGTGACCCACCCTTAACACTCCGGGTCCCCCAAGCTCTGCTCCCTCTGACTCTGCTGTCTCCCTCCCGGCACCTCTGGCTTCTCACCTCTCCTGGTCACCCCCTCGCTGTCCACTCCTCACTGTCCATCTGTCCGTCTGTCTCCCTGGCCTTCTCCTTCATCCCTTACCACACCGGTCCCTTCCCATGTCTCCGGCTGTGCTGGGCCCAGTGCTGGACAAGGGCCAGGTGATGACCGGTTACTACCGCTGGCTGCAGCGCACAGGCGGCTTCGTGTGGCTGCAATCTGTGGCCACTTTGGCCGGGAGCGGGAAGAGCCCCGGGGAGCACCACGTGCTCTGGGTCAGCCATGTGCTCAGGTGACAGCCACAGCCCGCACCCCTCCTGCAGGGATAGGAGTCGCTGTGCCCCACCTTGGGGTGGGTGCTGTCCAGGGCGGGACAAGTCAACAGGAAGGAGCAGGAAGTGAAAGCAAAGGCCTAGAGGTGCAGGGGACAGGAAACAGTCCCTGGTGGGGGGCAGTGTCTGAATGAGGCAGGGCCAGCTCACAGAAGCCTCTGGCCCAGCAAGAGGATCTGGACTCTGGGGCACTGGGGAGCTATGGGAGGCTCTTGCCACAGAGACCCAGAGTAAAACAACTCATGGAGAGAAGCCAGAGGTGGAGCTGGGTATAGGGGTACATGCCGGTAACCTCAGCACTCTGGGAGGCTGAGGCAGGAGGGTCACCAAGCTGGGAAGGGCATTGCCAGCAGGGGGCCCAGCAGAGTCAAAGAATCAACAGCCTGATCTGTCCATAGGAGAAAAGGGAGCACACAGGGTTGGAGTTTAAAGTCATCAGAGAAAAGTCTGAAAATGACTGCGGGGCTCTTGACTCAGGGGCATGGGGCAGCCATGATCTTTGGAAACTCTTCTTGCTGGTATGGAGAGGGAGGCCAGGAAAGAGGCCGGGGCAGGTCTTGGGAAGTGCCAGGCTGCAAGGTTACAGGAAAGGGGCAAGGGCATTTTCAACCTGGTCTCTGGCTTTTCAGAGCCTAGAGGTAGGCTCGGGAGAGGAGGTAAAGGTTTAGAAGGAAGACGCTGAGGTCAGATGAGCAGGAGGCACGTGGGGGACTTGCAAGTGGTGGCATCCAGGTGGCCAACGGCTGTGTGGGTCTGGCCTCAGAAGAGAGCCAAGCTGGGCAAGGAACCAGCTTGGGGTTGGGGTTAGCGTCGGGTGTGGAAACGCTGGCTGGAGCGGTGTGGGACAGAAGGGTCAGCAGAGGCTGGGTGGCCGGGGACCCGGGGCTCTAAACCTCATCCTCTCTCCGCAGCCACGCTGAGGATGGCCAGACCCCTCTGGACACTTTCCAGCTTCCACCCCGTGCAGCCTGTGAGGGGGCATCCAGCTCAGGGCCCGAGCCCACTGGTAAGCTCGCCTCCTTGTCCCCAGAGCCCCTGGGAAGCCCAAGGGACCGCTGGGAGGTTGGTCCATTTGAGAAGCCACCAGTCTGTGCAGCCGTGCATATGAACATTAAAAGTAGAAGTCCGTGCTGGGCACAGACCCATAATCTCAGCACTTTGGGAGGCTAGATCACTATGAGTTCAAGGCCATCCTGGACTGCATAATAAGACGCTGTCTCCAAAAAATAAAAAAAAAAACCCACATCCTCAACAGAACTCCCCACACTGTGGCCAGTGGCTGACCATAGGACAGGCGGTTGTGGGTCCCGCCGTGGAGCAGCAGATATCTACACGGGGCTGCTCAATCCCGACTGCCTGGCAGTTATGGGATGGCTCCAGCTGTGGGCCGGTCCTGTGCAGCCACTGGTCTCTGCCCTCTGGATACTACCGGTAGCCTCCTCTAGCTGTGATGACCAAAAGTGTACCCAGACGCTGCCAAGCGCTTCCCAGGGGACAGTCCCTTCTGCTGACCACCCCGAGTCTGCCCACTGAGCACAGATGTGATTGGGGAACCTGAGGTCCAGAACGCCCACCAGACCATCGGGCCTTTCCTCTTCCAGAGAGGGGCCCGCCGGCAGAAGGGAAGCAGGCGGCGCCCCCAGACCAGGAAGACGAGCCCCAGGCCCGGGGCACACGCATCAAAGTGGAGCCGCGGGCACGGGAAGCCAGCGGCTCTGAGCACAGCAGAGGCGAGGAAGCGGCCCAGCAGCCCCGCG
>NW_022900931.1:63432463-63432775 GCF_012274545.1 Fukomys damarensis
AGCACAAGGAGGAGTGAGAACCGTGGCCCGGATTAAAGCCTGCACCCCTCTCCTGAGTCCGCCTTGCAGGCCTCGCTCGTCCATCTCCTTCTCCCTCCTCCCTCCCGCTCCTCCCCTTGGCTCCCCCTCCTCCTCCTCCTCCTCCTCCTCTTTTTCCTCCTCCCTTCTGCTCCCTTCTGCTCCCTGCCCTTCTCTTCCTCCCCCTCCTCCTCTCCCCTGCTGGCCTTGTCCTCCTCCAGTCCCGCCTTCCCCAAGGAACTGGAGCCACCACTCTGGGTCTGGGTCTGGAGCGCGGGCAGCTCAGGTTTTAAT
>NW_022900931.1:63433731-63435420 GCF_012274545.1 Fukomys damarensis
GAAGCCTGTAGCCTGTGGAGAGGGAGAGGGGCCATCAGCCTGGGCAGGAAGGCAAGGGGACAAACCCGTGGGCCGAGGATGGCCAGGATAGTGCCAAGGCTGCTGGCACCAGAAGCCGTCAGGGTCTCAAAGCGTTGGGGGTGGGGTCCAGGGCCCAGGGCCCTCATCTGTGAGAGGTGGAGTCACACCAATAGCCATGTCCTGGGCAGGAGCGCGACGCTCACAGAGGGGCCATCAGCCTGGGCAGGAAGGCAAGGGGACAAACCCGTGGGCCGAGGATGGCCAGGATAGTGCCAAGGCTGCTGGCACCAGAAGCCGTCAGGGTCTCAAAGCGTTGGGGGTGGGGTCCAGGGCCCAGGGCCCTCATCTGTGAGAGGTGGAGTCACACCAATAGCCATGTCCTGGGCAGGAGCGCGACGCTCACAGGGTCCACACTCACACGAGGCCCAGAGCACACTCGCTTCCTAGTGGGGATCAGCACTTACCATAGGCAGCTTCCCGTCCCATGTCACTTTGCATGAAGGAGATGACCCCGATGCCGGAAGCCAGGAGGCCATTGCGGAACCAGGATAGGAAGGCTGAAGGGAAGATGAGGTCTCAGCATCAGCCCAAGCCCTGCCCCGCAGACCCCTCCATCCGGTCAACCTGTCCCACTTCCACCTCGTCCAGCTAGGACGCCAGCCCACCCCAAATCTCCACCTCTTCCAGGAAGCGCCCCCCACCAAACCCAGTCATCCTCAGTCATCTCATCCCGACCTGACCTGAGCCCCTCGCCCCTAGATTCTGCAGCACCAAAGATTCAAGATGGCCTCTGGAACCTAAAGGGCGATCTAGAACCAAAAGTGAAGACCCTCAATCTCCAGACGGGAAGGTTCTAGGAGACCATCTTGCCCAGCCCCTCCCCACCAGTGTTCCCCCCAGCCCCCTTCCCTCTCAGATCCCTGGGACAGTCTCCCCCAGCGGGGCCTCGCTCCAGCATCTCCCTTCACCTTCTTCAGACATCACCCTCTCCTACCGCATCCACACTTCCCCCATCTCAAGTCGCTGGGTAGAGCCAACAGGCTGGTCCCATTCAAGTCCCCCACCCCACGACACCTTCCGCTCCTATTTGTCGCCCCACTCAATTCGAGGCTCCGCCCCCTGCAGAGAGGATCACTTCGTCCTCCAATCAGCAGAGAGCCTTGCCCCTATTGGCTGCACCCTCCTCTAATCCGGAACTTCCTCATCTGCGGGGAGCTGCACTCTGCTGAGTGGTCACCTCGGCCGCCCCAGCAGATCCCTGAGGCAGGGAATCCCTCACCCTTGGCTGTCTAGGGGAAGCCCTCTCATCCAGCAGGCGCAATTCTGCCGGCCACTTCTCCTAGCTGGGCTGCCTTCCCCGACCCTACTGCACCCCGCTGGCCCGGACCCCGCTACCCTCTCGCACAAGTCCTTGCCCAGTGCACACAGCCTGCGCCCCTGCAGCCAGCGTCCCTCTGCGCGGACAAGGAAGCCCTCTTCGCTGTCAAGCCCGGGCCTTGCTTCCAGCCGCGGCAGCACCCTAGTTGCCCGGACACGCGTTCCCACGCTGGGCTGCGGAGCCCCGCTGTCTCCTGGCTCGAACCCAGCCCCTGCACGGACCTGTCTCGTGAGCCTTCCGCAGGAGCCAGGCATCCGCTCGGTCCAGCTCGGACACTGGGGGTGGCGAAG